>NC_081761.1:34733229-35048229 GCF_963082965.1 Carassius carassius
TTGGTAGTATTTCGAATTAATGGTTTTTAAATAGTAGCCTATTATAAAAAAAATATATATGTAAAAAAAAATAAAAAAATAAATAAAAAAAATTCACTGGTTCACTCATTCTGGCGCCCCTATGGATGAGTGGCGCCCTTAGCATTTGCCTATACCCCCTATACCGCGGGCCGGCCCTGTGCTCAGAGACGCAAAACTGTGGCTGCATCAGGTGCTGCACTTTTTTTTCACTTCTTAAACTATTGTGAATTTACATTCTGCATTTAAATTAATAGGACCCACTGTAAATAATCCTAGGGGTGGCCGCAGGGGTGGCCAGAGTTTATACGGCCACCCCTGGCCACCCCTTGGGGGCGCCCCTGTTAGCAGGCCCCTTAAATGCTTGCTATTAACTTGTTTGAAGGTGGTTCTTCTCAAAATTGACAGCGGTGTGTTCATGACACTAACGTTAACCATTCAACTTCGAATTGATTTCGTAATCTTCCGGTAATAGTAGGCAAGACGATGTTTTGATTCAGACTGCACAAAGAGAAGAGGAGAAGATATACGGGTCTGTTGTGAATGTGTCTGTGAGAGCAAATATAGTGTAGTTACAGTAACTACAGTAGTTGCGTCAGAAATGATTAAACCAGAGGGGACATGTAAATAAATGTGAACTGAACAAGCGCTTTTTTTTTTTTTTTTTACATATTGTTTCAAAGCAGCTTTACAGACATAACAGGAAAATGTTGAAATAATATTGTTAAATATAAGTAGGTAATACCTATTGCTTGACAAATAAAAATATATATATATATTTCTCATTTTTGCCTATGTAGGAGATCCCAGTTTATTATTATTATAATTCTAATGATGACATGAGTAATGATACATGGTGATATTATTAATACACATGCTTATTCTTTCTCTGTCTCTCTTTCTGCCTACAGATGGCTGAAAAAGGTGAATGCTGTAGCAGCAAAGTGTGGGACTACTTCTGCAAATACTTTAACTTTAGTATTATAATTTATTTACAGTAAACACACAGACTGTTAAAACCAGCTTCAACTGGAAGAAAGTAAAAGTGTTAAATGTTTAAAACCAGACTGTTTTTTGATCATTAAAAAATATATACTTTTGATGTGCAATTGTTTAGTCATTGAGACTGTAATCTAAGGCTTTTTTTTAACATAGTCCATTCTGGAAAATGGTTTATACAGCCCACATACATAGAACAGGCAGATATTTTGCTATTGAATGTTGTGTAAGTGCAGTTTATAGGAAATGGGTCTAATATCCAGATTATTTTTAAAATCAAAATATCGGCTTATAAATCGGCTCTTTTCGAGTTAATATCGGCATCGGCCCCCAAAAATCCATATCGGTCGGGCTCTAGTATGAAGACCATATCTTAACAAGTACTAAAATCATAATATAAAGATAATTATATATAGTCCTATAACTACCAGACAAATGTCATTTTAAGTAATATAATAACCTGTTGTGATTATATAAATGTAATATAATAATGATAATTATTATTATAAAATCTTTTTATTGCATGTCAAGCAAAGATTATGAGAAATAATCAACAGATGAATCAAAATAGTTCCAGGCAAAACTTTTTACAGGCTTCAAACAAAATGTAAAAAAAATCCCAAGATGTGAGTCTTTTTTATATGACCTCAAAGGAGCTTTGGAAAACTTCCGTATGTAGAGTTTGAGTATGAAGAGTTTGCATTTAATTACTAAAACCTGTGATGATTCATGAGTGCAGATGAATCATGCTAGCCGACGTCTAAACAAGGAACATCTCGTACTTTCACACACTAGCTTTGACCTCAGAGTCAGTTTAAACTAGTCCTGCTCCATCCACTCACCATCTATTGTGGTCATGAATTATCTCTAAACTGTGTAATCAAGCCCATCATAATGAGTGTGTGTGAAAGAGAGAGACTTACATTCATATCACAGAAAGAGCCGAGGATATTGCTCTCTTGTGCGGAGATATCCTGAGGACAAAAACAACAAACGGATATTAAAAAAACAGACAGCGACCTAAATAAAACCATACTTCAACTTTTCAGCTTCTATATTTGTTTTGAGGATTTGTTGAGGTTATTCAGTTCATCTAAATCATTTAGCAATAAAAAAGCACTAACTGGAAGAGCGTAATATACACACATAACTCTGATGTTATGTGTATATTACTTCTGTTGAGACCAAATTGGTAGGTTGGCAAAGAAAAAATGCTTTCAAAACATCCAGAGCAAAAGTTTTACCAATAAATTAGCAACAGGCACAAGTACTCAGTACTGACAACAATGATCAGATTTACCACGCACTTGAAAAATCTGATTTAGGTCATTTGTCTTTTTAAAATGTTAAAATGACTGTAGCCCAGCTTCGTTTTGTAAATATGCGCAACTATTACAACTGGCCTTGACGTTGTGGGCTTGCTCTGAAAGACAAAAGTGATGTATGATGTGCATTTAATCCATCAAATTTTCGATTACGCATGTGCTGTGCATACTTGAGTCTTTATGGGTCAGCCTGACTACACAATAACCTGATTACAACTGCACATGTAAATGAACTATAGAACAGCAATAACACTACGAGTCTCAAAAGCAGAGCATCTTTTAGTTCTGGGATGTTTTCAGACATCATTTTTACACTTAAAATGTATATGCATTAAATTTCATTTTTATTAATGCACGTAATCTTATTGTGAACTATTAAAGAGGTCATGCATGAACTGAGAAACCAAAATTCCCTTGATCTTTTGACACATAAGAAGAGGTCATTGTACTATAAAAGTTTCAGAGCTAAAAACTTTCTAGTTAGTCTAAAAATAGCTTATATTGAAGGCAGTCAGTCAAACCGACAGCTTGTGTGTGGCTAAGAACTGCCTTCGCAGAAGATGATCAACGCCTGCTTCTACATCGCTGCCTGTTTAGTCCCGCCCACCGATTTGCATATGAAGTGTTTATGAGGGAGGTGAACAAGCAGGTCTACAAAGAAACCAAATGATAAAGATGGCTCTTAAAACCGCAAGACAGTGTGCAGGGCCAGGCTGTGGAAACACAGTCTTTGCATTGCCTTCCTTCTGTTTAGATCCCAAAAAGAGTGGATTAACTTTTATATTTTTTTTATGAAGATCCAGACCATCAGTAAGAACTAATTTACTGAGAATTCATTTACAAACAAGGCACAATTGACACGGGATTTCCAGAAATGTTGAAACTAAAACAAAGACAATGCTGTGTCGACTATATTGGATCCAATGTTAATATCGCAACACACAAGTGTGCACAACTGTTTTTATTATATGGTCACTATGGCTTTGTGTGTTCAACAGATTGTCTGAAATGTATTTATGTATATTTAACCTAAATCACAGCAGCATCCATCTGTGTAGGATATACACTGTCAAAGATACACAACTATTAGCCAATCATAGCAGTAGCACTTATTTCCAAGTCTGCAATCCCCCACGAAAATTCTAACAGAGCGTTCCGATGAGGGGGGTCAAAAACTGAACAGAAAATAGCTTAATACTTCTAAATTATTACGTTTCTTTTATTTAACAATCTTGATAACATAAGGGGACCTCAGAGAACAGTACAAAATAATTAAAAAGTCAGTTCATGACCCCTTTAATCAATGAATGTTTCATTTTTAAAGTTTTTGACCTTGTAAAATGTTATCACTGAATCGATGAGTAAAAGGATACATTTTGGTGACGTATAGAGACTTCTCCAATCATTTCATCAAACCCTCCACAACTGAGTGCAAGCTTGAGTGCAATGCCAAGCCACCAACATCTCAGAGTCCAATCCACAATTGGAACTTTCAAGGCCTCAAAAAAACCTGGGAATCCAGACAGTAAGAAAACTGTTTCCTATATGAGTGAGTATTACCTCTATAGTGGGGTGTGTGTTGTGTTTGTAGGCCGTGTACAGGGGGAACTGGATCTGAAAGATCTTGGCAGCGCACAGCAGCAGTTTCTCCTGGTCTTCTGCGCTCCAGGATGCAAACGGGTCCAGGCTGCTCTCATTCCCGCCCGCCGTGGGTTCACTGAGCTTGGACTGGGGATCCGGTTTGACCCCCTGATTTTGGTTCTTGTGCTGATCTCCATCCTCCACTCCACCATCTTCTTCAGCAGAGTCCCGTTCCACATTCAGTGGCTCGTCCTCACAGGGCGACGGCTGTGGTTGGGCGGAGCCCCATTCAGACTCCTCCCCCTCAGTCCTACTGTTGCCATGGCCACTGTGTAGACTGTCCCTAAGGTTGGTTACTTGGGCGATAACCAAGTTAATGAGGGCATAAACCAGTTGGCTGAACACCTCGAGGTGTTTGTATTCCTTGAAACAGCACAGACACTGCCTGCAGATGAACATGGAGAGAATCGGCCGTCAGATCATCATTTACATGGTTCTAGCATCTAATCTGCTTGCTTATTAAATATTTTGGCTACTTTAACAGTGCTATAAGGAGATCGTAGTACACTCAGTTCTGTTTAACACACTTGACAGAGTTTAAATCCAATCCAAACAACAGGTCAAACAACACAAAACATTAATTCATGAAAAAATGTGGATGATGAAAAAGAGAACAACAACATTGAGTCAATGATGAGAATTAAAGAATATGCAAATCAGTGAGCAAACGAGAATGAATGAATGAATGAGCAAGACAGTGAGTGAATGAGAACAAATGAGTGTGTGAATCGATAAATAAGCGAGGGCGTGAATCAGTGACAGAATGAAAGAGGTATGAATGAGCTGTTTACACAGATAGAAAAAATCAGATTTTTTCCCCACATCTGACACAGGTCGGAATTTGATACACGCGTGTAAACACAAAAACACACTCGAGATCCGATTTTTTCGCATCTGATCTGAGCAATTTCCAAATGTGGTTTTAAATCAGATACATATCCGATATCTGGACAGCCGACCTACATCTAAACGCACATATCCTATTCCCTTCAGAACTCCCAATGTGAGGGTGACACGTTTGCCCATAAAGATAGCGTTTTAATGCTGGTGTGCTCGCATTTTATTGAAATGGAAACTAAAAAATGATTTTCAACCTCTGCCCCATAATTTTTATAATTACAACAGCTTCGCTACTAAAAGCTAAATTACACTTCTCTGCAATGAGGTGATAACTTTCACTTCTTTGCAAGCTTCACATTTGCATGGTCTCTCTCTCGCGTTAATTCATTCAAATTAATTTAACTATAATCTTGGCGCTACTTTATTTCACTAAAGAATCCTACCTCTAATGAGCTATATAAGATAGCAAATTACCGACATTTTCTGTCATTTATCCGTTTTGAGAGATTTTGAGGTGCAAAACATCCATGACAGCCTTTGTCCATGCTGGCAAATAATAGCCAAATGGCCACTCGACGTGAATGATATAAATAATTTTAATAGCAAGGCTATTCAAAACATGACGATCTACCATGTGCGATCACTCGCAATCATTTTTGGCAGGAATTATGTAAACACAGATATCGGATACCAGTCATTTCTAAATTACACGACATGCAGTGTAAATGCAGCCATTGAGTGAATCAGCGCAAAGATGAGAACTAATGAATGAGCAAGTCAGAGCGAGTCACAGAGAATGAATTAATGAATTAATGAATGAATGTGTGAATTAGTGAACAAATTAGTAGGTGAATGAGTAAGCAAATCAGTAAAGGAATGAGAATGAATGAATGAATGAATGAATAAATAAATACAGTGGGTGAGCAGACAATGGAATCAATGAAAGTCAGTAAATGAATCTGCAAGCAATTGAATGAGTGAGTGAATGAGTGAATGTACGACAGACTGCAGTGAGGTTATGAATAAACATCCAAGTGAGTGAGAAGTCAATGAGGGAATGAGTTCTGAGGGAATTAACTGGACAAATGAGCACCTGAGAAATGAACAAATAAACATTTAAACAAACCAATCAAGGAATGAATGAGTAACTGTATGTCTGAATATGCGAAAGACTGAGTACTGACCTCTGTGTCCATGTGCTGATGTAAGTGAAGACTCTTAAGGCATGCTCCTTCTTCAGCTGCAGGCCGTCTGAGCTGTCTGCATCCGAGACTGAGAGACACACACACACACACACAGAGAAAGAAAGCTGTTATGAACTGGCTACAGGGCTGTAGAGCTCTCTGGGATCAGATCAGTGTTAGAGACACAGCAAATGCTGAAAGACAACTTACACACCAAGGTAACCAGGTTTAATAGTTAAGAAAAAAGAAAGTAAGAGAAACAGTGATAAAACACAACCAAAAAAAACAAACAAATAAATCTGTGAAACATCCCATGGTACATCAAATGAAAACCAGTGAACCTGGCAGAGAACAATCAAGACAGCACTCTCACGCTGTAAAAAATGAGTGTCATTTTAAAGATTAGTAAAAGACTGTAGAAAAGCTACATCGGAAACCAGTTAACAGGTTAATGAATGTAATTCTAATGAGACATTTTACAGTACCAGTAAATACAAATACAGTCCCAAAATACCCTGAGTGACAATTTTGACATATTTGACACATTTGGTGTTTTTTTTTTTATTGAAAAAAATCTTTCTGCTTACTATTTTCATATCAGTTAGGCCTACATGCATCAGGAGTTTTATCTTGTGTTAAATAAATACTTAGAGCATTTTTTAATGCATGTTACCATGATACATTTTGTGTTAGTGACATTTTGCACCTTCTATATATATATATATATATATATATCAGGGCGCCCACTCGCAAAGCAGACAGCCACGCCTCTACTACCACGGGCCTTTTTTTCCACATTTCTTTTAATTCGAATATTAATTTTCACCTTCGAAATTCGTTTTTTTAAAACTATTCGAATGCATATTCGAATTTAGAATATTCGTTGACAGCCCTAATATATATATATATATATATATATATATATATATATACATTTATCTTATCTTGAGGAAAAACTGCTTGTGATTAAACTACTTTGATTCGACATGCGACAGATTTTAGCCTTTTGGTATATTATCATTATTTCAGTTAATGAAAAATATATTTTTAATGTCAAATTAAGTTAAATCTGTCAAACTTTTCTGTTTTTTCAAAGTTATGGCAACCTATTTTTATTTTTACCATATATTTATTGAATTATTATTTCTTTTCCCCACAGTAAGACTATATGTGGGAATCACATTAAGCAGGCTCATTACAGCCACAACCACACACACACACACACACACACACAGCACAATTAATGGTTTCCACAGTGACGAGGGAGTTGCTGGACTCGGGAATGCTACCTTTGGGTTGTAAAGTTCACTCAAGCAGCTGGTTAGCCTTGACCTACATGAGATTTTCGTCCTTTCTTTCTGTAAAACGGCTTTCCTGTCTTTTTTTTTCTCTGCCATTTCCACACAGCTCTACAGTAACAATCCAGGGCATTGTGTTCAAGGACTAAGAAACAGTTTGACGGCGCTGTGATATGAGGATCTGTTATCAAAGCTGAAACCACAAAAGCACCAGAAAACCCTCAAAGTCTCACGGCACAGAAAAAAAAAGCAAACCTGCAAACACAGACTGACTGACTCACAGTATTCAGTTCTTTTCAAGAGAAAAACAGTCAGACCTTAATGACCCAAAATGGACATTCTGTCATCATTTACTTGCCCTTGTGTTGTTCCAAGACTATTTATCCAATGGAAAAATTAAAACTTAATTCATCTTCAAAAAAAAAGAAAAAAAAAAAGATATTCTGAAGAATGTTCAAGCTGCTCTTTTTTCATATAGCTGTACCACAAAAATGGCAAAACATACCATAAATAAGTCTTAACGTCTTGTTTGATATTTAAAAAAAAAGTTCTGAGATGAACAGACTAAATTAATTTTTACCAAGTCAGTTTGTGCTGATTTGAATATGCAAAAAAAAAAAACAGGACAACATACAAGAGCTTGGATAGAGGAGAAGATTTTTAGCAAATGACAAATTACATTTTGTCTGTTCCTTTAATAGACTTCAAATATAGCATGCAACTGCCTAGACTACTTTTACACTGCATTGCTTTTTATCCTTTTTAAAGATTCAAAGCTCCTGGTTACTGTATCTTTGCACTGAAAAGAGCAGCATGAACATTCTTTAAAACATCTCCGTTTGTAGTTCACAGAAGAAAGCATTATGGACCTGAGCATCACAAGGACGACTAAATAATGACAAAGACTCTTTAATAGCAGAACTTTTCGAATCTAGTTAAAATGCCCCGTGATTCATGTCTTTTTATGATGTCTGGCACAACTGGTTTAGTGACTGTCTGTCTGCTTTTGATCTTTTTTTGAATTACAGAGCGTGCACGAACAGACTTGTGCTGACACACACACACACACAATGAAATAGAGTACAATCTGACATTATAACTGTACCAGCAGAGTATTATCGCATGAACCCTCATAAATCACCAGCTCGAGCGGAATTACACTGCAGTATGGATCGTGTTTGGCTGATCAGATGCTGATCTGTGTGCATTTTGAAGAATGACAATGTCAAAAACACTTCTGAATGGCTAATGCTAATGCAAGTCAGTCCAACTTCTCATCAGCCTCCAAGCATATTCAAACAAGCTCATGGTCAACGCACACATTAAGGTGTTTTCTGATGCTTCTGGTCAAAATAAACAGCGAATCTGGTGGATGTTGTTCTTTGACGATTTAATTCTGAAATGATGATGAGGAGGGGCTAACACGCTCAAATGGCATTGCATTAATAAAAACAGACATCAGAATTAAACAAACGTGAAGTAATGACAGCCAGAAGGTGCTTGGTCGCTCTTTTAAATGCACACGTTGACAAAAAGTGTGAAACATTAAATATTATACAAGAAAATCTGCGCTGAAGCGAGGCAGCGAGCCGCATGCTCGGACAGTCAAGCTAACAACTTGATGCAAACAACAACAAAAAAACAACCAAAAGCTGTTGACTTACTCTCATTGAGCACCTCCAGCAGCTCGGCGCAGTTCTCACACATGGTTCATAAAGCCGTAAAGTGTATTCAGACCATTGGAGTAATAAAATGTTGCCTGTTTTTCTCTGTCTTTTTTAAGGGGGTGTTTAAGGCCCGACGAAATGCTTGATGAAGGCTCGCTATTATGAGACAACACAGCCAGGGAGATGTGGGCTCATGCAAGCGGGATTGTTTACCGAGATGTCGAGGCTGGAGACAGTAAATGTGAGGCACTAAAGGATGCGGAGAGTCAGTCTCCGAGCAGAGCGTTACTGTGCAGACTAGCACATACGGCAGCCATGATGAGCTGGGACGGGAGTTACACTTCGGTTGTTTCCGTCGGACGACTTCGGGAATGTTCGGTATTTTCCGGGAATGTTCGCGATTGCTCGGAGGTGAGCGGGTAACGTTGTGCGAGACGTCGGCTATTTCCGCCGAGCCGTCTTGCAGGTCGTTCGGACTTTTTCGGAAAACTGGCACAGAGAGAGGGAGGGGCTACCGTTTGTTACACATCGGCTGTTTTCGTAACGCCTGCTTCCGGCCCTTTCGACCATTCTTCGGAAATCTCGCGATGTCTTGCTGTCGAGCACGTGTCCGTGAGCTGTTTCAATTTTGTCATGTGACCCTAGGCCACAAAACCACTCATAAATGTCAATTTTTTTTAAGGATGAGATTTGCACATCATTTGAAAACGTTATAAATAAGCTTTCCATTGATTCATGGTTTGTTAAGATAGGACATTGAAAAATCTTGGTCCTCATTTATCAAGTGTGTATGCACAGATGTGAGCACAATGAGTGTTTAAGCACAAGTGTTTTATCTACCAACTTGTACTTATAAGAAACGAATGTATTTAAATATAAGGACAAAATAAAGATCCTTTTCCTAAACACTTGATAAATGAGGCTCCTGGAATCAAAGGATGCAAAAATAAATAAATTGCCTTTAAAATTGTACAGATGGAGTCATTAGCAATGCTTATCATTAATTAAAAATTAAGATTTACCATAAGAAATTTACAAAATATATTAACGGAACAGATCTTTACTTAATATCCTAATGATTTTTTGCATAAAAAAAAAAGTTTTGACCCAATGTATTGTTAAAACTAAGATTGTTAAAAAGGTTTTGTGCTCCAGAGTCACACATCTATACTGTATTACCTACATTAAATATACAACAGTTATGGGTAATACATCAGATTATATATATATATATATATATATGTGTGTGTGTGTGTGTGTGTGTGTGTGCTCATTTGCAAAGAGTTTGGGGTCATTAAAAGTTAAATCAAATAATTAAATAAAAGTAACAGTATGTGTTTAATGTATGTATTTAAATAAAAATAATCAAGCTCTACAGGCAAAATGAACACAAACACACACACACACACACACACAATGCTTTGTAAAAATAACCAACTTTGTTTCCATAGTACTGACACACAGCTTTACAAATAGGAAGATACGAACAAACCCTTTCATTTTAATGACAACCCTATGCCAAAAAAAAAAACACTCAGCGAGTTGGTAGAATGAAAAAGACTTGTCTCTCTCATATACTGCAATCAAATGAAAAATATATATATAAACACACACAACCCCCCAATAAAGATAGGAACAGCATCAGGACTGATCCTAAATGGTCACATTCACTCACTGTGGTTCACGAGTCACACAGCTCAACACAAATCTCTTCCTGCGCAGTCATTTTCTGTCTTCCCTGGCCTGTCACACTGTATATTACATATTCACAAACAGATTAGGCTGAGAAGACATTAAAATGATTAGCAAACATACTGAACAGAAACACTGAAGCATATACAGTAAATCGATATAGGAGAGATAGACAGTTTCTTCCATATAAAATGCTCTGTTATGTAAAACCAAAGGGTTTGGGAGGAGTCAGGTTACTCATAACTGTCTTTAATTTACATAGTGGCATGGATTTGGTCGACAAACAACCAACATCTGGATCCATTTTCCTATTTGTCCTCATTTGACTGCTACTTCCCTATACACACACACTTCCTTCATGAGTGTAAAACTGTCCAGGTGCTCATTCACACATTTCCTCCGGAAGCTCGTGAGGGTTGAGGATTCCTGGGACAGACATCTGGAGCTTATGTTTCTCCTCCTGAGCCTGACGCAGAGATGCTTCCCTCTCCTCCAGGAACAGATCCGTCGAATCCTCGCCCGCAAACTCCTGAAACACAAAGTGTGAGTGATTATGAACACGGTGTCAAGTCACGCTGGTTGTACAGTGTGTTTCCCATTATACGTTTGTGAAAGCAGCTTTACATAAAAACATTTTTAATGTCAGACTGTAACAATGTATCCATTTGTAATCAGTATTAGCTAGAGTTGGGAATGTTATCCAGAATCAAAAACAGATCCATATCCATTTGAAAGGCCAGAAACTGTGTCATTGCCACAAGTCTGTTTATATAGTACAACTATTACTACTAATAATAAACTAGCATAATTATTTTAATTATGTTAGCTATTAATATTAAATTAACATTGATATTCAATATAATTAATGTCACTATAAATTAAAACATGCACAATAATTTATTTATTAGTATTAATAATGTATTATTCATGAGTAATTTTATTACTATTAATGATGTTTAATTAATAACATTTAATTAGTAGTAATAATAATAACAGCATTTTGATTATTTTAACCAATATGTAATTAACATTTATATTTATTAAAACAACATTATGCACAATAACAAATAGTAACTCTACTATAAAACTTTACTATAAAAAAAGATTAATTTAATTTATTAAAGTTGATTTAATCATAAATTAGCATTTTGATTATATTAACTAATATATAATCAACATTAAAACATTTTGCACAATAAATTAGAGCATTTCATTACTAATTATTAATAATTGAATTATAATTTAAAATGACAAAAGGATTTGAATTATTAACTACTATTTAATAAATATAATTACAAAAATTTTAGCTTGGATAGAGCTAAGATTAAATTAAAAGAATTTCTAATTCACAAAAAAATTGAATACGCATGATGTGTTTTATTATGCATAACAGAGCATTTTAATAATATTACTGTGTAACTAATAATTATTACAAATCAATTTATTAAAATACAAATATTTATATAAATAGAGGCAGTTATTTAAACACTGTGGCTATTGGGATAAAAGTTAATTATTAATTTATATTTATATTAAAAATCTAGCAGGGAGGAAGTGACATACCTTGATCTGGACCAGGAAGTCCCTGAGGTGCTCTTTAAAGGCAGGAATGTCCTGATTCAAGCTGAACAGACCCGTGACAAACACCTTCACTTGGGCACTGGAAAAAAACAAAAAAAAACATTAACACAAAACACATGCCGCCAACAACACACTGACAACACAATCCTCATGCTCTAGGCTGCTCTTACTCTTGCAGATGTGGGAAGGCCGTCTTCAGCAGACTGGCCACATACTCCTGCACGTAGCTCTGATTGTTGTTCGTGGTGCCTGCGTTCAGAGTGCTGCTGATTTTACCCTCTTCCACCAGGTTAAACATGTAGGCGAGGATGGAGGCGTGCATCGTCAGACCTGCCCGGCACAAACCACAGAACATACATCAAGCACACACAATGATTTTAACCTCCGAGTCAGTAACCTGCAATATTATTAATGCACTAGGTTTAAATCAGTATAAACTAACACATCACAATTTAAACGTTTTACTTAAAGAGAAATGCACGCAACAATAATGATATCTATAAAAAAAGAATCCTATTTTCATTACATTTTGCCTAAACTTTTTTTTTCCTCAGGTGGAAAATGACCTGATCAGCTGTGTTTGTGAGATTTACTGCGTGACTGCTGTGAAGCAAATTTATTCAAAATAACAGCTCCATTAGTTACACTGAAAACATGTCACTCTCTCTCTGCCTAGCAACTGACCAGCAGTATGAGACGTATCTGTGACGACAGAGAAAATGTGCTGCAGGATGTCACAGAAGTATGTCTGATAGAAGCTCTGAGCTGCTGTCTCTTCCTGAGCGATGTTTTGCAGCATGGTGAACAGGATCTGAAGCCCTGGAGACACACAAACACACAGTAAGCATGTGACTCAGGACAATTACTGTCAGAAACACACAGTTCACAGATGCTTGGCTATTATCCTTTTGTTTTCACAAAGAAGCGTGTTTATTTGTTCTCCCCGCTCACCTGTGTCGGCCACATTCCTCATGGTGTGCTTGAAGGCCCAGATGATGGAGTCCAGAACCAGTTTGAACTGTGCCGGTGGGATGGACAGGAATGCTGGGAAACACTGCGAATTAACAGCTTGCAGCAGGTAGAAGAAATGCGTCCTGTGCTCGGGGAACTCCTCAAAGTTCTGACAAAGGCAAAACAGATCATTAAAAAAGGCCTGCACGATTTGGTAGGGGAGAGATGAAGAAGAGCATTTGTGCACTTTGCATTCCCAAATGCACATTTTAAGAAACTTAATTAATGCTAAGCATTTACTGTGAGCCAAGACATTTTGAGACACTGAAAATTGACATCTATCTTGATTAACTGCTTCTCTTTACATAGTGTATACTCTCTACTAGACTTATGCTGGTTGGATTCAGAAGAAACAACACGAGTGAAATGAAACTGTTGCACTGACAGAGAGGATGGACTAACCTTATTGATCATGTCAAGGGTGCACTCGAACACAGCATCGAATATTTTGGGGATCTCTCCTGTTATGTGAGCGCCGAGCTTGTTGACGATGGTTGCCATAGTGCTAAGCACTTCTGGTTCTCGAGCTGCTGGAACGTTCCTTTGGTAGTCGATGAGAACCGCCTCCAGCAAAGGTGGAACGAAGTTCTCTCCAACCTGAAGAGACAACAACCGCTCTTTGAACTGCTATCAAACCCCGACTCATTGTTTTGGCATCTAGGAAGGTCAGAACTAACCATCTGTGGGTCATTAGAGCGGCTGACCCATCCAGAGATGAGCTTTAGCGTCTCTCTCTTCACCGTCCGCATGCTCCGTATCAGAGGCTGCTTGGTCACCATCTCACCTGCAGAGGAAGACCAAAGAGTTTAACACGAGCCATTATTACATGGCAGTTGTTGGGTCATGTGCTCCATGTCTCACCGTTGCTCTGGATGGCAGAAGAGATGTTCTCGCTCAGGCACTTGTAGACATTGAGCATGTCCAGGTAAATGCGTCCCAGCTGCAGGACGAATGGGTGACCCACAGCTTTACACGCCCTCACGTTGGTCTTCAGGATGCTGCCTAGCTGACGCACAGTCTCTGGGTCCTTCAGGATGTCCACGTTCTGATTGAAGAGAAACATCATGTGCTTTGAGTGCAAGTGTTGCTGTATCAATCTTGGTCATGCTGACTTAACATTAAAAGTATAAACCTTCAAAAGAGCAAGGAAAACCCTGTTTTCTATTGTAAGACCCCGTTTGGTTTTCATTTGGAAAGTTCGGAGTATTAAAATGAAACTTATTACAAAAGAGAAGCTTGATTAATTACATGTTTCATAATGGGTTATTATTGTTAGCTAAAATGACAACTAAAACCATAAAAGTTAATTAAAATATATGTTAAACAAAAAATAAAATAAAAATAACTTATTGGAAATGAAAAAAAATCAAGATATACAATAAACTACTGAAAAATGAGTAGAAACTATATAGACATAGGCTACTATAGTTAACTAAAACAAAAACAATATGAAAAAGTGTTACTTAAAATAAATGTAAATAATAAACTGAAAAAAAATGTAAAAAAAAAAATACAATAATAATAAATAAACAATGGTTTACCTTTATGTACTAAAACAAAATTATAATATATATTAATATAATATATATAAAATATTTTTTTTCCTTCACAAATTTATAAAATAAAAATGGAAAATATAAAAATAACCAATTAAATGTATTAATAAAACTATAACAGTATCTCAATATTAAAATATCACAGGCTCTCACCTTGGTGGCCTGCTGGATGATGCTGTCCCACACCTGGTTGGGGAGAAGCATGTATTTCTCGATCAGTCGCTCCTGGACTGTCTGGTCTGTCTGTGCTCCGATCATGTAGCCCACAGCCTCGTAGAACGTGTGCACCTGCTGTGGCTGCAGGTCACAGATGATGGTGTTGATGTTGTTGAGGATCTCGTCGATGAAGGGCATCACCTCCCCCACCTGAACCTGCACAAAATGCCTCCTGCACTTCTGAGCAATCTTGATGAAGGTGTCACAGGCCATGTCCTGCACGCCGTCATGGGTCTCTAAGAGAGAGAGATGTAGAGAGAGAGAGGCTTTCCAATTAATATACACCCTTATGAGAAGATTAGCAAAAGAAAAACAAAAAGAAAACCATGCATGAACACTTGAACTCAATCTACTCCTCACCGTGCATGAACTCAAACAGCTTGTTGACGACAGTTTTGAGGAACTTCCAGTGGGCCCGGAGGAATCGTGGGTACTGGCCGACGATGTACATGATGTTGGAAGCAATGATGGCCTTGTTATCTTTCCCTCTTTTTTGTTCACACAGACCAAGCAAGTCCTAAGACAGAAACAGAAACGTAGTGTTTGCCTTTAGACTTTTTAATGTCTTTGAAATGTCTCTTCTGCTCACCAAGGCTGCATTTGTTTGATTAAAATACAATTAAATATTGTGAAAAAAATTACAATTTTAAATAGCTGTTTTCTGTTGTAAAATGTAGTTTATTCTTGTGTTAGGAGCTGAATTATCAGCATCATTACTCAAGTCTTCAGTGTCACATGATCCTTTAGAAATCTGTCTAATATGCTGCTTTAAGGCCAATTTATACTTCTGCGTCGAGGGTACGCCGTAGTGTACGTCGTAGGCTACGCACGTAGGTGACGCCGTCGTGAGCATTTATACTTCTGCGTTATGTCTGCGTTGCTCTGCAGTTGCACCGCCGAAACGCTAGTTGGCGGGGGCGGGTTTTAATGTTCCACTGTGTTTAGATTCCGACGTTGGAGGAAATCTCTCTCCACGAATTCGCTGCCATCTGGCAGTCTTTGTATTCTGCGGAAGACGAGTCATACAGATGGCTGTATTTCCGCACTTCTTCAACTAATCGCTCGGTCACTTGGTCCATTTCCATTTTCTTCACTGAACTTTCACCTGAACTTCTGAATTTAAAAATGGCGGGCGGTGCAGAAGAACACGCCGGAAATGCGTAGCCGGAAATGCGCTGCTACCAAGCCGACCAATCACAGATCTTGCGGTCCGCGTCGCCGCGACGTGTAGTTACATTTTTGAGGAGGTGCGCGTCAGGGTACGGCGAAGGGTACGACGTATGGTACACGTCAATGCGTATGCTACGCCGTACCTTCTACGCGCACCCGACGCAGAAGTATAAATTGGCCTTTACTGCTAAAGAAACATTTCTGATTATCAATGAATATTTATTTTTTTTTATTTGCAGATTTTATTTATATTTATTTGCAGAAATTCTTTGATACATAAAGTTCAAATGCATTTTACCCTATGCATTTACTTGAAATAGAAATCTTTTGAAACACTGAAAGAATCTACACTGTAACTTTTGATCAACTGAATGCATTCTTGTTAAAAGCAAGCATTACATTGTTAATAAAAAGCAGTAGCATACACAGTATTTACGGTGTTATAGCATGCAACAGCAAAATTTCAGTTTTTACATAACATTTCCTGATAGGCAATAACAAATGCATGAATAAACACCTTAATGACAGTGACGAGGAATCTCTTCTCATCCTCTTCATGCATGGCGCCACTGATGGAGCCGATGGCCCAGCACAGCGTGTTCAGGTTCCTCCAGGACCACTCGGTACCGTTCACCTGATTATGAAGCTTCTCTGTCATGATCCGCTCCGTATCCGCATAGTCCAGATGAGTCAAGTAGACTGGGCAGGAGAAACACATCATTATCAAGCTTTCTCCATCTACATTTTCCCCTCAGTTTTCTAGAACAGCCCATAATAATTACCCAGAGTCTCTCTCATGTTCTTGTAGAGGTTGATGGAATCGGTGTCCTTCATGAACTCTCTAACCACCTCGCCCTGATCGTTCTCCACCACCAGAACCTCCTCCGGTTTGGCCATGCGACTCACCATCAGCAGACGCACCTGAGACAGGTCAAGAGTGCAGTCAGTTTTTCCTCCAGTGACCAATATTTTGAGGCAGAGCTGCTGTACACCGTGGCTAACTGACCTTGGAGAGCACAGGCAGGTAGAGGTGTCTACGGGGCGGTACGTCAAAGTGCTGGCTGGTTGAGAGCAGTGGAGAGGTGGAGGTAGAGAAGGGACTCTCTCTGTAGAGCTCAGCGGCCAGATGGTTCCAGTACTCCAGACAGATCTTAAAGATCTCCGTCTCCTCCACCTCAGACACCAGCAGCATGTAATGCAGAGCCTGAGCACACAGGAGTCAAGCAATAAGGAGTTTGTGCATCACTTTACCATCTATTTCTCTACATTTAACTATGTGTGTACCTCCATGAGCGTCTCTCTGAGGTTCAGTCTCTTCTCTATCAGTTGTCCGTGCTCTTTGAGGAAGGTGCAGAGAAACAGACTGAGGTTCTGGATGAAGTTCTGCTCATCGTCTCTCCCATTTGAATATGCCAGACGGATATTTGTGTTCAGAGGCAGCATCTGTTGAGTAAATGAGGGTTATAGTTTTGGAAACTTCACTAATTTTTTGTGGTGCATTTGAGGTGTTGTATAAAAATTAATACTTATAGGTTCGGAATAGCTCAAACGTTTCACAAAATTATAATGTGAAAGTTTTGAGTTTAATTAGTCAAATTCAAGACTCCACATGCTGCAAACTTTTGTTTAGACCAGTGGTTTTCAACCTGTGGGCCGCGGTGATATTGCAGGTGGGCCGCCAATTACTCTTAAAAAAAATAATAATATTGTTAATATATGTAAAAATGTCTAAGTCATAACATAACATCATTTCATATAATTAAAAAATAAATATTAAACTGTTACTATGCTTCCACTATTCGAGCTCGGTGATTGGTTTGAGAATAAACCACAAATTTATCTTAAATATTTTTGCTGCACATGTTACAGAACTACAAATTCAAACTGTCAACAGATTCAACATAAATGGCTCTCAACGTGTTCCCCCCTGACCGCTTGCTCCGCTGACTGACCCGCTGCCGAGCTCAGCCTGGATCTAGTTTTCCCGTTTTGCTGAGCAGTGCCAGCTCGAGTTACTTTGTTCATTTCCAGTCCATTCTAGGGCCTTGCAATTAATCGAAATCGTCATAATAATCACGATCACGCTTTATGGCATGATTTTCCGCGGCACTGACCCCCACATTACGCTATCCTTACGGAAAGGAAATCTGCGTGCGAACAGAGAGATTTGCGCTCGTGCATTCACGTTACAATAACTCGCTGCTGCTTCTGCACCGCTCACACATACTGTATACACACTGCAGACAGAGTACATGTGAACCTGTATAATGTATAACGTATCTATTTCAACACCTGAGGCACCACAATTATGAGCTCAATGCATGGCAAAAAAGAAAAAAAAAAGTCCCTGGATACGGGATTTATTTATATTTTTTGCCCTAAGTCTATAAATTGTTACATCTTTACTATAGTGATTATTTTGACTTATTTTTGTTCTAGAGATGTTACGACTTTTGATAAAGCTCTAATTGGTTTTCATTTGGAAACATGTTTCAAATTCATCCTGAATGCATTTATGACTGTAAAGCATATCTGTGTGTCAAAATCGTGATTAAAATCAATCGCAAATTTATTTTTTGTTTGTCCATATCGCACAGCCCTAGTTCATTCGATAAATACAGTTATCAGCTTCTGATTACTAAGTTATTAACCCAACAATAGCGGGGTCAGTTAATTTTTTTGCAGTGGGCCACGCAAACATATGTGTTTGGTTGTGTGGGCCGCGAGTTGAAAAAGGTTGGGAACCACTGGTTTAGACTATAGGCCGACCGATATATTGTTTTGCCGATTTTAAATCGGCCGATATGTGCCGATTTATCAGTATTGGCGAATATGCCACCGATATGAACTTTATACAGAAAATATAGACCCACCCCCACATTAGGGCTATGCGATATGGACAAAAAAAACCTATCACAATTTTTTTAATCAATTTTGCGATTTCGATTTTAATCACAATTTTGACACACAGACATGCTTTACAGTCATAAATGCATTCAGTATACATTTTAAACATATTTCCAAAAGAAAACCAATGAGAGCTTTATCAAATGTCTCTAGAACAGACATAAGTCAAAATAACCACTAAGTAAAGATGTCAAACAAAATGTCTAGACATATGGAAAAAAATAAAAAAATAAAATAAAACCGTGTTCAGGGATTTTTTTTTTGCCATGCATTGGTCATAGAGCTCACTGTAGCGGTGCCTCAGGTGTTATAAATTAAATTACATTTATGCATTTAGCAGATGCTTTTATCCAAAGCGACTTACAGTGCATTCAGGCTATCAATTTTTACCTATCATGTTATGTTTTGCCCAATATATTTATTGCCCAAGGGTCACACGTACTCTATCTGCAGTGCGTATATAGTAAGTTATATCTACGCAGTTCAGAAGCAGCAATGAGAGCGCATTATTGTATCGCGAAAGCACATTAAAATAATGCGCGAGCGCGAATCTATCCACTCGCACCAGTGATGCGCGGGTCAATGTATTAATAATCCGCACCCGACCGACGTTTTCAACTAACCCGCCCGCAACTCGGACCACAAAAAAAAAAATAAAATATTGTACCCGATCCGCTTCCTGACCCACATTTTTAATAAGCAGTAAATGCTCATCGTAGCGTCATTGGGACATAGGAACGTAGGCAAAACTAACTAGGCAACAAAAAAAAAAAAACCCACCTTAATATTATAATTTTGTCAAGAATTATAAAAAAATCATCAGTAAGCTCATAATTTGTACTAAAATAGTCTAGTCTGGCTATGTCTATTTGTATGTTTCTGCAAGGTCAGCAGACATTGAGGCTCAGGTTTGTTCCGATCAGAGCTCGTGTGCGGAGAGCGCATTTCTGAATATCCCGATCCGCTCGCTCATTCCGTGGGGTCTCGCCAACGCTATGGCCTGCTGGTTCGAAAATATGCAAGGAGTGATTTAATTGTTTAGTAATAAACTGGTGTTTTCTGTGTTGCTGCAAAGATGAAGTTGACGATGCAGATTCGCCATGAACGCCAGAGAGAAATGCACATTTCATATGGATTACATCAGAGAGTAGCCCATTTATTTTGGTTTGAATATTTTCATTTAAAAGACATTTCAAGCTTTCTGTAATATATAGCCTATATTTCTCAAATCTGGGAGGCACACGCTGAGTTTAGTTCACATGCAATGCAAGTGATCGTGCCGGCGCCTTATTACATTTTCTGCTAGGCTATATATTTGCTTCTTATTTATTTATTAAATACGGGCAACTGATTGATAAAACATTGATCAAAATTAAGATACAATTTATACAAAACGAAAATCTTTTTAAAAGAGTTTTCTATAAAACAAAACTTAATGAAGTAGTCAAAATCATGTTTTACCAAAAACAGCGACGTTGCTCCCATTCAGTCTTCCTTGCCGCCTCCATCTCTACGTGCAGACTGAGCTCGTGCGTCATCTTCATGCCAGTTATTCAGCCAATAAAGTGTAGGCCTATGTATTTCAAAAATGTGTCTAGTACTATATAAATGACAACGGTTTAATTGGCATTTTTATTTCAAAGGACCCGACCGACCGCGACCCGAATATCATTAAAAATATTTTTGGATAACTCGTAACCGCGGGCGACCGCAGGCACCCGCACATTTTGGATCAACCCGCGCATCACTGACTCGCACGCAGATTTCCTTTGCTCCGTTAACAAAACCAGATGCGCATGCTCAGATCATAGACTGTATAAGGCTCAGATATATGCTGCCTTACAACGCGTCTCCTCTCGCTCAACCTGTGTCCTGTGCACTCACAACTCTCTCTGTGCTCACGCACAAGATATTAAATCTTTTCGCACCTTTCTATTAATAACCTTTTCTGTTCTCATCTTTTTACTGCATGCAGTTCTGAATGTTCTGTTCCATTAACATGGGCTCGAAAAAAAAAGGCTACGCATCACAGACAGTGTGTGTGAACCTGGAGTTAGGCATATGCACAGTCTGCTCTGTTCTCGTGATCCACTTAGGCGCGCTGCATCCTGATTGGTTCAGATAACATACTGCGGGAGGTCAGGGCCTTGGAAAATCTTGCTCTAAAGAGATTTAGAAATCGCGCACAAATAAATTGTGTTTATACTAGCCATGCCGCTTCCCAGAATTCATGCTTATCACATCGATCACATTTCCTAAATTAGAATAGTGTGTCAGTAACATAGTAATAACATTGACAAGTTATTATCTTTCTGCAGTCCAATAGATGGCAGTGCGGTGGTGGCTCGAGTCAAGTTTAATGGTGATTTAATGCTACGTTGTCATCTAGTTGGTGAGATGCAATGCTACAAAGTAAATAAAAACAGTCTTTTATACTCACAATGAGATTATCATATTAGTTTGCCACATTAGTAGGCCCTATGAATCCTGTCATAAAATGGAATTTACTGTAGCCTATAATGGTATTATCACTATAAGCCTATTTCACAGAATCTGTCATATTTTTGATGAATAAATAAAAAAACAGGTCAGTACACTTAAATTAAATCGATATAGATATAGACTAGTGTCTGTGAATATTAAACTGCAAAAAAACTTTAAATATAAATCCTCATGTTCTGCGTGTTCATTTGATTACCAGAAAACACACAACACAGAATTTGTGAAAAATATATACATACCGTAATTCCTCAAATAAAAACCGGTAGTCAAATAAATGCCAGGCCTCTTATAGTGGCCGGGGGCATGGTCAACACAGACAAATAAAGGCCGGGGGAAAATTTGTGCAGCAGAGCCAGATAACAAACGTATACGCCCACTGCCGGAGCGTTTCTCGTTCTCGAGTTAAGAACCGGTTGCATCGGTTTTCGGATCACGAGTACACTGAACTGAGAAGCGTTTCTGTCGGACGCGTCCGATTTGAGAACTGAGGAGCTGATGATACTGCGCATACGTGATTCAGCGTGACGCAGACTGACACAGAGAGCGTCTGAACCGAACTGATTCTTTTGGTGATTGATTCTGAACTGATTCTGTGCTAATGTTATGATCTCTGTCCACTGGAACGTTATCGCTTTTAAATTTAAAACGGGTTATTTAAAACAATTACTTAAACAGATGGAATTAGAAATAAAGGCCTGCCTCTAATAAAAGCCTGCTTCAAATAAAAGCCTGTTACCTTCTGCAGTTCAGGTAAATAAAGGCCCCGGCTTTTATTTGAGGAATTACGGTATATATTATTTATTGATTTTAGATGTTTACATTTGGAAGAGTTTTATTATTTATATATATATATATATATATATATATATATATATATATATATATATAAATAAGGGATGGGCGTTTTCCTCAAATATAACATTAGAATATTTGAGCTCACAAAAGACGAATATTCGAATATTCGTTTATTTAAATTAAGTTTAATGAGACAGACGTTATTTTTCAGCAACATTTATTGTTTCCGTCATTTTGAACAAGCTTACACACAATAAGCTTGAACATTACACATCGTGTTTTGTAGCTGAAAACCTTTAACAATGCGTGCAAACAAACAAATTAAGATTTAAAAAAAAAAAAAAAAAAAGTGAACAAAGAAAAAACGTAAAGCAGCCTGCAGCTATTAGGCTATTGTAGAACGTAGCCTACACTTAACTTTGAAACTGTCAGCAAATCTTTTTTTGCTTTTTTTCCCCCTATTGTTTTACATGTTTAAAGAAACACGGGCATGTAAACATGATCGGGGGAAAGTCGGCTCCTTAGTCTGTTAACAATAAGGCCGGCCGTGGAGAAAACACGCTCTGACGGCACACACGTTTGCTGGACTCACAAATAACGGTGTGCTTAGCGAATAAGTTTTGTGAAGCGCTTCGTGTTTTTGTTTCACCACTAAATGGGATCCTCATCTGGTGGAATACATGGCTCCAGCAAGAACTGTCCCCACTCGTCTCAGCTGGACTCTCTGTAATCATCGCTGAAGAACTGGCTCAGCCTTTTCCGACGAGTGGGCATTGCATCCTCTTCATCGTTGGTGACACAACACTCGCATCAAGGAAAATGTTCTGATAATGTTCAAATAAAGTTTTTTTTTCTTAATTCTCTCATGTTTTCATCGAGAAACCTGAGATGTTTGTTCCGAGGGTCTAGGGCAGACGCGAGAAGCGGAGTTTTCACTGCATTCTCCAAGTTAGCGGTATTTATTCGTTGCTTGAGAGATGCCGCAACAATGTTCTTGAATTCTGTCACTTTCTGTGATTCTCCACGGCATATTTGAAGTACTGTAGAAGACCGCAGTTGTTAGGGGCCGTTCACATATCGCGTCTTTTGCGCGCTGAAGTTTGTTATTTCCAATAGAGGCGCGCGGTGTGCGCGCTCAATGGAAGCGACGCGGTCCTTCCGTTATACGCTTTCCTCCTTTCCCGTAACTACCTTGAAAGCTCAGCCAAGATGAAGGAACAGCTGATCATAGCTGTATATGGATTGCCATTTTGAAATAAATTTAGTAGCAGAGGAGAGTCCGTGGAGAATCACAGAGAGTGACCAAATTAGGTTTTATTGTGAACTTTTTTTTTTTTGCGCAATTCGAATATCATTTTTATTCAATCGAATTAGAGCAGAATGAATATTTGAATGTTCGACTATCCGTGCACACCCCTAATAATATATGAGTTCTATGTGTTTTAAAGTGATTTATAATAAGTGATGTTAAGTGTACTGATGTCAGGCTTATTTTGAATAAATGTTTATTGCTAAATTGTTAAATACCCAGCCTCCATTACATATTTTTGTCACATCATAAGTGTTTGATCATCACATTTATCACTCAAATGCGTTTGTACTGTAATATATTTGTATTTTAAAATGTAATTTCTGTGATGCAAAGCTTCATTTTCAGCATCATTACTGACAATTCTTTAGAAATCATTCTAATATGTTGATTTGCGGTTTAAGAAAATTTAATATTACCAATTCAACTCTGAAACACTTTATTTACTATATTTATATTTCAGGATTCTCTAAAGAACAGAAAGTTCACATTCATTTGAAATGGAAATCTTTCTAACATTATTAATGTCTTATGGTAACATTCAATCAATTTAACGTGTCCTTGCTGAATAAAAGCATTCAATAAAAAAAAAAAGAAGAATAGGGTTGGTGTACCTGTTTGAGCTGCACCATGGTGAGAGTGAATAAGTTGACAAACTGCTCCTCATATTGGCTAACACTGACACCGGCGATCTCTGTCAGACACTTCAGAGTGATGTTCCGGAACATCGGAACATTCAGAAACTGTGGAATAAATCCAAACACAAACCATAAACTTTCTGGAACACTCAGTGATTTTCACTAAGTGAGAGGCTATAAATGTTGAAGCACCAGCTCGGACACAAAGCTTTGAGCAGAGGTCCAATGAGAACAGCCAGCGATCCAATGATTTACCTCTCTTTCTTACGCACTGGCAAGCTGAATCAATGACAGTGCGCCTTTGTGAGAGGAGTGATGCCAGCCTGCTATCACAGCATTTTACTAAATCAAATAAGTTACAATTAGAGACCTCGAGTCACGTTACCTTGTACACCAGCGTGCTGATGAGTTTGGTCTCAAATATGTAGCCAAGTGGAATCCAGTTCAGGAAACGAAGGAGGGTCTCCAATGTGGCTTGGACTAGAGGGGCATTCTGGGAATTTTCCTGATGTACAAAGCATCAAGTCAGGTTTAAAAATGAGAGGCATGAAAATATTGAACTGTACATAAAGAAATAGTTCACCCAAAAGGGAAAATTGTGGATTATTAAGATGTTTTTATCAGCACCCGTCAGCACCCACTCACAGCTGAGCAAGTGATGCAATGCTAAATTTCTCCACATCTTTTCCCATGATCAAACAAAAACTCATCTACATCTTGGACAGCTTGACATGCAGTACATTTTCAGCAAATTTTTGGGTGAACTATACCTTTAATACTAAAAACTCTAATGTTGTAGTAATATGCCTGCAACATACCATGACAAACTGGCACAGCTGGAATATTTGGGAAAATTCATTGCACATACTGCAAAAAGAAAAAAAGGGATACAGGTTGAGCAAATACCACCACAAATATTTTGCCAACCACACCCTGCAAAGTCTGCAACGGTAACATATTGCAGGCATGTGTACCTGTCCTTCAGGTGTTTGGCTTTGACCTGAGTCATCTGCCCGCTGGAGAAGTCAAACACCTCCTCACTGAGGAGCTTCAGGATGATCATGTTGTTCTGACACAGGCTCTCACTGGTGCGACTCGCTCCCACAATGTCACTGATGAACGTGGGCCAGTGCTTCGGCCACTCCTGCTTCAGAATCTACACACAAACAGAAAAACATCAACAGCTATAAATCCATGAGCCCTTCACTCTCATAATATAACAACAGATATTCCTGAAAACACACTCACCTGCACCAGGATCATGTTGAGCTTTGCTATGTAAACCCCTTCCTTCTGTAAGAGTACAAATACAAGTCAACATGGATGCATTCAGCAATATGACTAGTACCAATCAGGGTTATAGTTAACTAAAAAAAATTAACTGAATGCTAAATAAAACAGAATGGATTAAAGTTTGTTTATTTGAGTTATTTTATTTAAATTAACGAAAATGTTTTTTAATATTTTGGTTGCAAACATCTGTTTTTAAGTCATTTACAAATTGGTACAAATTGTAGAAACGAAGCATTTTTATTACCTCTACGCTGTTGGGATCAGAGGAAGTCTTAATAATCAGCCCAACGACATACTTTTTAATTCCTATGGACAGAGAGAGATGTCCGTTATTTGTGTATTTCTTAAAAGTCATCAGGATTTCACATGACAGCAGTGTTATATAATGTGGAGGTGTACAATAAATCTTCCATAAAAAACAAAAGGTCAGTGAGCCTGAATGTTCAGATTGAAGTCGTACGGTCCCTCACCATCACACTGGTTTCGAGGAAGAATTTTCCAGCGTGTTTTGATCACGGTCTCTAGTATCTGAAGAGCATAGTACTGCAATACAAACAGCAAAACGAGTAAACATCAGTTTAGCGTGATCACGGTTGGCATTTAGTCAGTTAGACACTATACACTGGCTAAATGCAGAAATAAACACATTAAATGTTAACATACTTTTGTCTTCATGTTCTGCGAGAACTCCAGTATGGTGTCCACTCTGGTCCAGGCATCTGGGTGGTCCTTCAGGTTGGTGAGAACTTCTTGTGCCAGTCTTTGCTAAAATAATCAAAAACGAAAACCACTTTTGATGCACCGTACGTGTACATTCAGAATTGTCTTGGATTTGGCAAATCGACTCGTACCTGAGATCCCACATCATAGTACATGGAGTTGACGACATTGTCCAGCAGGTTGATGTCTAGCTTTTGACTGAAGTCCAGCAACTGCCGTGCTGTGTGATCTGCCAACATGGTCATGTCTGCCGGCATAGAGCTGTAAGACAAGACAGTCAACACCTTTTAGTTACCAAACATCAATAGACACATATATGACAATTCATCCTAACAGTTTACTAGATGTGTATTAGAATAATCTGCTAGAATCAGATACCAAACCAATGGCTCAAACCACGTGGGTCCACAAAACACTTCACTTAAGCATGCAGTTGTGCTGAAATACAAACGTTCTGCTGAGTTCACCTTTACAACTGCTACTTTTACTAGACAAACGCTTCAAAAAAAAGTGTTAACATGGAAGTTTAACACCTTAAATGTGTACCTTTACAGTTAAAAAACACAAAGCGTAAACACGGATTTGAGTAAACAGATCTTCATATACACTTGAGTGCTTTTTAGAAAGCAGCCCACTTGAATTCTAGTTGAGCGCCTTTGCAGTTACGGGCAACGACGAGGAACAAAACGCGTTTTCGTTTCTGTTCAATACTAGCAGTGTGTCAGCAAACTAGCACTTCATTCAACTCACTTATCACAGTAGATACTATTTATAACAGATAACCGTTTCATCAAACACCTCAAGAACAACCTTTAACTTACCTGTTTTAACCAAAACTCCTTCACGCTGAAAAAAACCCTACAAAAATGCTAACGTGGTTTGGGGATTAGCAACAAGGTTAAGTGTCCTGGAAACGTGCGTCGCGTCAAAACAAGATCAAGACGTGAGGTTAAAAAAAGCGCCTAGTGTATTTATCTCATTTTACACGGATATAGTGTGCATTAAAAATGCAATCTGAGCATCTAACGTTAGCAAGTTCACTTCAAATGCTAACTAGCTGGTTACTCACTGTATAGCCAAACTCACTATAGTGCGAAACAAACGATAAATGAAAACACAATTTCGGTGTTATTTTTAACTATTGTCTTCAGTGATTGAGTCCAGGTCCTCTTTCAGTCAGCAGCTCGTGTTAGTTGATCTGACGGTTTACAGCTCGCTTTAACTACTCATTCCGTTTTATAACAACAGCATCAAACCAATCGTTGGTTTATTCTTTTGTCTACTGCAGGAAAACCGTTGTTTTGAACGCAGATATCTGCGAGAGACTGTGACCCAGCTCCTCGGTAGTCTCATGCATCACACGCAAGACCGGTTGAAACCGGTTCAGACTGGCGTATTCCATCTCGGTTTAGTTTTCACTCCGTAGCGCCGCGTAAAATTCGGACTGCGGTCACGCCCTCCGCTACAGCTGATTGGTCGGAGAGTGCGACGCGGAAGCCTTGCGCGCATGTGATTGGGTAGAGGTGCCGTCAGTCAGGATTGACCCCGCCCAGCGCCCCTGATCTCATGTGTGAGGCGGGTTTTGCAGCACAGCGTGAGCGTGTTGTGGGCTGGACCGCGTGGAGCATGGAAAATTACTGAGACGTTGCCTGTGATGAACAAACAGTAACTGACCATGATGTGTATTTTTAGGCTGTGGCTCATGTGTAAAATGTTTTATATGCTGGTATTTATATGAAAAGAAGTGCTAAACAATAAAATTGCAATAATACAGTTTATTTCCACATATTACGTTTTTTCCCCTCTTATTGCATTCTACAAACACTCTCATTTAATTTATAACATATTAAATAATATTGCATTTTGGCCCTTTGTTAAATATATGATAGTGGACAGGCATTTATATATATATATATATATATATATATATATATATATACACGTATTATGATCAGTTGCATTGCAGCATTATTATTCTTATTATTATTAATAATTAAGCGCATTTCCCCTCAAACTTCCCATTACTCTAAGAAAATAATATCCTTTATATAATAATATCATATAAATAAACTGTTAAATATACATTAACGTTTTGGTTATCTACATTCTTTTGTTTTCAGCAGTAAATGCTGGCAGAATTTTCATTTTTAGGTGAACTATCCCTTTAATAAGGTTTGGGAGATTTTCTTTCTCACACATATATATATATATATTCAACAACTATTTGCTACTGAGGTTTGCTTTGTTTAAAACAAATTAAATATGTAGAATAAAGCTAAAGATCACTTTTCTCACTGTTTTTACTTTCACTACCCCTGCTGCTCTGGCTGTGCTTACTGCTGATGTCATCATCTTTATAACGCTCGTCCTGTTCCTCATCATCATCAAAATCCAGCTTGTCATGATATGAGTTGCCCTTCTCCTCATCAGTGTCATGACATTCACTGTGCCTGTTGTCCTCATCTCTGTCCATGTGTTCTTCCTCCATGTCATGGTCATACTCCTCATAATCATCAGCATAGTCTTCCAGAAGATCCCGCAGGTCTGGAAGTTCCTTATTATCTTCATTCCTGTTTTTACTTTAAAAGAATGAATGAAAACAATTTAGAGATGCTACGAAAAATAAATATGGTTTTAAATATGCAAAATTAGCAGTATTTTCCCTTTTGAAGAAGTGTTAATTTTCATAAACTGTATGAGAGAATAGAGACCTCCTGGCTCTTATACCTGTATGTGGGTGGAGTTTGGCTGCCGGAGTGGGCGGGGCTTGGGGTCTGTCTGTGTTTCAAGCCTTCAGGAGCTTTACTGCTGATAAAGGATTCACTCAGACCACATCCATGCAGAGTGGCAGAGTAGATCTTCTCTGCTGCTCTCTTAGCATTCATCTGAGAAACAGGGAGCTTTGCATTATCATCACAATGAACAGTTTGAGTTGAGATAGATGCATGTCCTCTCTTTTCCTAAAAGGAACCTTTTTCTGAGTAAAAAAATAAATAAAATAAAAAATAAATTACAATTAAAAAAAATTATTAAATATTATATAATAATAAAAAAAAACCTCACCTGTGCCACCTGTTCCAGTAACAGGGGTCTTCCCTTCACTCTTTCCTGGATTTCTCTCATCTCCTCCTGGTACTCTCTTTGTCTCTGAAGATCTTGTTTCCTGTTCCCATGTGCACATGTAGATGAGCATTTATAATAATAATGATAATATATATAGATAGATAAACATATATATAGATAGATCGACCGACCGGTATTATATGCATGCAGCCTGCATCTGAATATGAAAATCTCTGCAATATTTCAAAAACTCATGCACTTTTAAAAATAAAAGTTCTTAAGGGAGTTTTCATAGGAATGCAATAGAAGAAGGATTAGCGTGAAGGATGTTTTAATAATCTAAGAATATTTTCATGGGATGCTAAGGTTCCATGGATGTTCTTCACTGAATCACCAATTCCAATAAAGAACCTTTACTTCTAAAAATGTTGTTTGAGGTAAACGAAGAGCAGCTCATGAAAAGCTGAATTGTTTTACCTGAACTCTTTTAGTTTGGATGGGCATGTCTGGGCTAGGGTCATGTGCGGGTCATTCGCCTGGGCTCGCTTTGTGATCACTTTTTGTAGTCTCTTCTCTCTCTGTTTCTGCTTCTCCTTTAATTTCTCCTCCTCTTCTTCTGCCCGCTTTCTCTGCTCAAGAACCTTTCTACTCATAGGGGTTAAGATCTGTCAGAACTGAACTTTATGAAGAAGGGAGTCCTGTAATGGGATGGTGCTAGGGTAAGCCAGCAGGTACAGGGCTCGGGAGCAATCGACAGGTGCTGCCTTCAAGTCATGTCACAATGACAACATTTCTTAGTACCACCAAGTGGGAAACTCATTCATTTTTTGAGTGCCAAATTTTCAAGTTGGGGAGTCAATTAAAGTGTAAGACCAAATTGATGTAAGTCATAATTAAACTTTTATCAAAAATGTGCACTTTACAGTTTAGTTTAAATATTTAAGAAATCTTAAAAAATATAAAAGATTTTCTTTATGCTGAGAAAAAAAAAAGTTATTTTCCTTTAAACTATATAAGACTGTAGTACACTATTTTAATTCAACCTTTGTGTTAGAGCTAAAAACATTCTTTGTCAGGAAGTGAAATGGAGAAATAAATATGAATTTACTTAACACTTCCATTTCATTTTGACTGAACTATCTTGAATTCATTTCTGAACTTGTAAGTATGAACCTCCCACGAGGACTTGAAGGCAGCAAGAGGATTGAGGAGCATTGACAACATTCCCAGTGAGGTTTTCTACTGTTGATGGGGTTTATAAATGGGAGACACACTGGCAGGGAAAGTAACAATCCTGCTTAGCAATTCCAAAAAGCTGGAGACACAGGACTTCACTTAGAAAGTTCTAGAAGGGTGAGGGTTTAAACCAGGGCTGGGCATCAAAGTTACCTCACAGCTTCTTGCCGTTTCTTGGCTGCATCTGTGATTTTAGCAGACAAGCATTCCTGGCTTCCGGACAGAGAGGAGCAAAGGGAAGACGAGGGCGTTCTGGGCGAGAGAGCAGGTGGGGTCATGAATGGCCAGCGTGATAGTCTTGGGCTCTTTATCTCTGCCTCGATATCCGCCATGATGCGTTCTTTGTGTGAGGCGATATTAGCCGTGCACAGCTGGAAGGGTTCGCACGCTGTCACAGGCCGCACTTCTTTGCACTTCGCCAGCTGCTTCCGAAACCTCCTGTAGCTGCCGTCAAAGTCCGGAACTTCGGTGTTGATCTTGGGTCTGTGTGTTTGCTCTTCATCCTGGGTGGCTTTGTGCACCTGTTTCTCACTAAGCTGCCGCGCAAGCATGCTAGGAGGCATGGATGCGCTGTGAAGCAACTCCCTCGCCCGCATCTGCATCTTGATGGCCCTGTAGAGCTCCTCCTCCTTCTTCTGCTCGCCCGACGCGGCCTCCTTCACTCTCCGTGGGACAGGTTTGGCCTTGAAGGGGCATTTCCTTCTCTCCTCTTCCTCTCGGTCGTGTTTGAGCATTTGCTCACGGAGCTTGGCCTCCTTCTGCTCTTTCTTCAGCCGTTCGCGCTCCAGGAAGCTGAAGGGTCTTTGCGAGGTGTGGATATGCTGCTGCTCCAAGTCGCGATGAAGCCGCCTGCGCTCCTGCAGCTCCTCGTACAGCGGGAGGCGCACGTGTGCAGGTGCCGGACTGGCGCGGAACTTCCTCTGGCACTCAGTGAGCTCCTCCACCTGCCGTCGGAGATCTGCGTTCTCTTGCTCCATCTCTGAACGTGATTTTATACCTTTCTTGCGGCGTTCTGCCTCACGAAGGGTCATGTGGAAAGGCTTGGGGACTGTTACTCTCGGATGCCAACACTCGTCTACCATTTGCTTGTGTTTTTTTAGCTGTTGACTCTTGGTCCTACCCTTGAGTTTGCTAGCAGCCTGGCAGTCAGCAGGCAAGCTCTGCAGTGAGGATGAAAAGGGGTGCCATTGAGGTGGAGACAGCTTATGCACGCTGAAGTCCTGCCACATGTTCTTGATGTGCTCTTTGGGTGAGATATGAAGGCCTTTCTCAGTGTTGCCGTTGTCAGCAGTGCACTCTTCATCAGACAGGTCAGAAAGATCTGAAGTTCGCCGCAGCTCCAGAGCAGACCGGGCTTTTTTCAGATTGCTGGTTATCACTGGACTCCTTCCTTGTGGGGAACTATTAAACATAAAATAATGTTAATTTTCATTTCCATTTAAATTTAAAGGAATGTTCTGCACTACTTGTTCACACGTTTGGGGTCAGCAAGATTTTTTTTTATTCTACAAGGATGCATTACATTGATCAAAAGTGATAGTAAAGATATTTACAAATATTTCTATTTTAAACCAGTGCTGTTCTTTTGAACATTCTGTATTCAAAGAAACCTGAAAAAAATGTTTTCACAGATTCCACAACAAATTTTCACAACATTGATGATAATGATCAGAAATAATTTTTTGAGCAGCAAATCAAAATATTAGAATGATTTCTGAAAGATCACGATACCGAAAACTGTAGTTATGATACTGAATATGTAGCTTTGCCATCAATAAATTGCATTTAGAAAGAAAACAGTTATTTGGAATTGTAATAATATTTCACAATATTAATTTTTTTACTGTACTGTTTTGATCTGTTGCCTTGGTAAAAATAAGAGACAACTTTCTCAAACTTTTGAACAGTAGTGCGTACCTAGAAAGCCCCCAAAAATTTGTGTATTGAAAAATAAATATTTTTATGTCTAAACTCACAGATTGGTCCGATCACTGTTGTCCGCAGAGCTCACCCCCTTGAGGTCCAGTTTCTTGCGATACATAAGTTCGAGTTCGGCCATCGTTTGGAGGTGAGCCTTCTTCAGCTGCTCTAGTTTATGGTAGTAATCTTGGTTTGAGAAGTAGAACTCCCTGAGATCGATGTGATCGCCCGTCACGTGGTAGTCTTTGATCAGCAGTGCATTGCTGTCTTTGACAGGAGGCTCATCAGTCCCCAGCTCTGATCCAGAGTCATACTCAATCTAGGTAGATACACACAATGAAAAAACAATGATACTTTCACTTTAATCCGTATAATAGGTTGGTAATCAGTACAGTTCTTTAAGATGTTTTTACATCACACTCTTTTTTGTGGGTGTAAAATTCCTCTCTTGAAAACAGTTTTGTGAGGTCAGTAGTTGTGTGTAACACAAGATGAGCCTCTCTGTGTGTAAGCTGTTAATCTGCAGGTCTGTCATCTTTAAGGACAGATGGCAGATTGTGTTCTTCATTCATACCAGAGATTGCCTCACGGTTCTTCAGTTTCACCGTACTCAACATGAAACTAACACTACATTACACATGTTTATACAGGCAAATAAGGATATGTATTGCAAAACTGCAAAACATAACCATAAACACAGAAGCCTGTTGATTTACTTCATGATTAGGATCGCATACTCACTAAACTCTTCATCATGTCAGGTCATAACAGTTAATCCTTCCTCTTCATCATCATTAGTGAGCACTTTAATCAACTCTAGTGTAAACACAACTACTGTTTTCAGTATTATATCATTTTTAAGCCCAAACAACGTACATTGTTGACTGAAACCCTTCAAATTAGGGTTTTTGTCTTTTTTATACGCCTGAAGTATTTCCATGATAGTTTAATCTATATAAAAAGCTGTTTATTAGCTTTTTGTCACCTCTGTCTCATAGTGGCTGTTGTCCGTGCACGCGCGCAGCGATCGCTCCCGCTCATACTGAGCTAACGGGACTTTAGTGTGCGGATCCACCGGCGTCTTCAGACAGGACATCACCAGGACATTAGCGCGGTGGGACTTCTTCATATCCGTCTCTCCGTCCAGACTGATACAATCAAATGAATCAAGACTGACTGACCACTTTCTGACTGTAACAGGTGCGCGTCTCCTTGACGACCTCGTAGCGTCGGGAAGCCGCAGCAGTGACGCTCAACCGCGGGAGCGCGCACGTATAAAACAGTCACCAACGGTTTATTTCTGAGGGTCCGGGTATGTTGGAGTTTTGAGTTTATTTACATAAAAAAAGAAGACGGTATTTTTCAAGAGTACTGCACTACTGGATGTCCAAACTAATTAAATTTAAAAATAATAATAATCTAGCTAGTTTTAAACCCTTAACATATCCGATGGCCACACCACAATATTTGACCCTGGACCACAAAACCAGTCATAAGGGTCAGTTTTTCGAAATTGAGATTCATACATCATCTGAAAACTGAATAAGCTTTCCATTGATGTATGGTTTATTAGGATAAAGAAATATTTGGCCGAGATACAACTAGCCTTATTTGAAAATCTGGAATCTGAGGGTGCAAATAAATAAATATAATAACAAATCGAAATATTGAGAAAATCAACATTAAAGTTTTTTCAAATTAAGTCCATAGCAACGCATATTACTAATCGAAAAATTAAGTTTTGATTTTATTTATGGTATGAAGGGATATTTTCTTGGGATTTCCAGTTACATTACAATAAATACATGTTTTACATTCATTCATTTAGCAGATTTAGCATATATATATATATATATATATATATATATATATATAAAACTTTGCCTGTGTTAATTCAAACTGCATACATTTTGGCACAAGTGGGTATTTTTATTGAAATTGTACTATTTTACTTTCATTTCCTTTAATAAATCAGTTTTGCACTAGGTGAACAAACATGTCCCCATGGAAACCCATTAAATCCTTTTTTAATCACATTGATTGTGAATTGTGATTGACAGTAATTGTGAAATGATGCAATTTCTGTTAAAAAGCATTACTTCTGTTAAATTTTTTTTTTTTCAGGTTTGGCCTATAAAGCAAATATTCTATTTATTGCGGTTTCTGCATATTTGCCAATTGGATAAATAATGCAGCTATAATTGTGTTAAGTGTGTCAGAGTGAGGTTTGTATGGGTGTCATAAAACAAAAAATTGTTTGTGGCTGTGCATTTGTTCTTGTAACATTTGAAGAGAGAAAAACTCTACTGCAAATCACAAACCCAACCACACTGTGTGCACCTGCAGAGTTTTGCTAGAATCTAATGGGGAAAAGTTGGTACCGCGCCTAAAGTAAATCTTACTGAAAGCTCATATTTTTGGAACAGAACTTTAGTTTTATGGCTTTGATTTTCTAGCAAGTATAGAGTTCAAATATTGAATCTTAAATATAAAATATTGTTCATAAATAATTTTCATTAACTTAATCTTTAAACCTTTGAAGACTAAACTAAGTGCGAATCATCAGATTTCAGACTTTCTCGAGCCTTAGAGCAGAGTCCTGCCTCTGATCAGATAAGACGATTAAACTAACAAGATTAAACTTACTGACATGCAGTAATACACTGACCACGATAACCACCATGTAAATGAATGACTACATGGACCATGTATATCAAAGCCAAATAACAAGAAAACTCAAGAGTAACTGTGTCAAAAACAACTTTTTATTAAATTATTCCAGGTAACAGCAACACACAGGACAGCTCAGTTGGTCTTATCGGGGTGCTAGCATGGGGTTGGATCTTCCTTCACTAATCACATTCACTTTATCGTGTGTTCACCTGCAGAGGAGACGAGTCATTAATGCTTGTGCATTTGCAGTCAACATAGGTACTTATTTTAGGATCCTTTAAATACTCAAATACTCATTAGACTTTGCAAATCACTCACGAGATCATCGATCTTGAGGACGCTGCGGACCGTTTCAGTGGCGAGGGTGAGTGCGCTGATGGACACCAGCAAAGGCTGAACTACCAGCTCCTCCAGGATGTTAGAGATCCCACCCTGAGAGACCAAAAGACACGTTAAAATTGGAGGAGTTTCTCAGTATGCAGCACTGTTGAGAATTAATGGTTGAAAGCCACACCTTGCGGACGTTAATCCCGGCTGTTTTCTCTCCCTGTGCGTGTCTGTTGCGCAGCTCCGTGACAGTAGAGATGGGATTAAGACCAGCGTTCTCTGCCAGAGTTGAGGGAATGATCTCGAGGGCATCCGCATACGCACGCACACAGTACGCCTCCATGCCGGCCAGACTGCGGGCATATTCTGCTAACTTCAGCGCCAGCTCAATCTCTGGAGCCCCACCGCCGGCGATCAGAGCCCTGCAGACGCACAGGAAGAGGACGAGTTAGCAAACAGCTTCTACTGACACCAAGACCTGAAAGGTTTCACCCAAAAACAATCACTGAAATGGCCATCCAAGATGTAGATGAGTTTGTTTCTTCATCAGAAAAGACTTGGAGAAATGTAGCATTATGTCTCTTGCTCACCAATGAATGCTCTTCAGTGAATTGGTTCTGTCAGAATGAGAGTCCAAACAGCTGATAAAAACATCACAGTAATCCACACCACTCCAGTCCATAAAATTACCGTATTTTCCGCACTATAAAGGGCACCGGATTTTAAGGCGCACCTTCAATGAACGGCCTATTTTAGAACTGTTTTCATATATAGGGCGCACCGGATTATAAGGCGCATAGAATAGAATACTGCAGTCAAATGTTTTACTGGGTTTGCGTTATGCATCCACTAGATGGAGCTGTGCTAAAGGGAATGTCAACATTATGACAGAGTGCCTTGATCCATATATAAAGCGCTCCAGATTATAAGGCACACTGTCATTTTTTGAGAAAATTAAAGGCTTTTAAGTGCGCCTTATAGTGCGAAAATACGGTAATGACTTGAATTGAAAAGCTGTGTGTTTGTAAGAAACAAAACTATAATGGAGGAGTTTTAAATTGGGTTCATAATTTATAATGAAGCTTTCTCCGGTGAAAAAGTCAATCACTTTGGTCTTCACATCAAAATAATCCCACATATTTATTTAGAATGGTTCTTGACCCATGCATATTTCTCTTCTGATTCAGACCAGACTTCTTTTTCCACTGGAGAAAGCTTTATAGATAGAAACTCCTGTTTTAGCTGGAAACATCAGTTTAAAGTGGATTTGCTTCTTTGCTTTGCTTCACAATGCGTTAATCAATGGACTGGAGTGCTGTGGATTACATGTGGATTATTGCCATGCGTTTATCAACTGTTAGGACTCTTATTCTGACGGCACCCATTGGTGAGCAAGTGATGGAATGCTGCATTTCTCTAAATATGCTCCCATGAAAAAACATACTGGATGCCCTGAGGGTGAGTAAATTTTCATTTTTGGCTGAATTATTTCTTTAACGCTACAGTTACCAAATCATGCCAAAGCTGGAAATAGTCAAATATCAGATACAATTGTTCAGAATATGATTAATAATATTTATTATCTTATGGATTTATTTTAAAATCCATAAAATCACCGGAGTCTCGAGATCTTTGTTACCTCTTCTTGACCAGACAGCGGATGACGCAGAGGGCGTCGTGGATGGATCGCTCGGCCTCCTCAATCACCAGTTTGTTGGAACCACGGACGACAATACTGACCGTCTTTCCTGGATTTACACATCCTGTGATCTACAAACACCAATCAAACACTGCTGTCATTACCCAGCACAGACAGAATAAAGCCACATGCATCTGAAGTATCTGTCTATAAATAAATGCTTAAGCAAATAATGTCCTGTATGCATGAGAAAACAAAACATGTTCAGCTGGAGATGCATGCTGGTTATAAAATGTAGGTTACCTTCACTAGTTTGCCAGATCCGTCCAGGTTAACCTCTTCAGCAAGCTCTGCTGTTCCCAGCATCTCTGGAGTGAACTGGTCAATATGAGCTATAGGTTTGGTGCCAAGAGTCTGGTGGGGCAGAAGAAAAAAACTTGTAAAAAAGAATGGGTTTTAAATGTGTAAAAAAAAAAAACATTTAATAGTTTCATGACAGTGCTGGATCTACCTTGCAGATGAATTCAATGTCCTCCCTCTCAATGTCTTTAACCACCATGATCTTCATCTTATTCAGGAAGTGAAGGGCCAGGTCACTCAGAGCATCTCTGAAAGAGCCATCACAAACACCATGAGAACTTTCCAGAAAATGTTATACATGACAATAGTTATACAGTTTAACATTTTTAAATCAGTGACTGTGTGATAGACTTGTGCCGGTATTCAGTAATATGTATTTTATGTAAAATCATTTTCTATTTTTAAACTGTCTTAAATTCATTTTTAGTCAATTTTTTAATTATTTTCAAGTTCTTAAATTGCTTGTTTTATTTTTGTGATTATTTTTCTTCATGATTTTTTTTTTTAACTTTCTTTTTGAATTACCATTGTGTACGAAATGTGCAATATAAATAAACTTGCCTTGAATGTTAATGCATTAACTAAGGTTTACTAATGAGGTCTTACTGTAAAGTGATACCTATTGGTTTTTATAGTTCTTTAGTACTTTAATGTGTAAAACATTTAACTTATATATATATATTTTTCTGTATTGCTTTATTGTTTTAAATGTTTAGTTATTTATGTTATAAGAAAAAAAGTTATTTAACCTGTTATACTGTATTATGACCATTTTTTCATGATAAAAGCATTATCAATTAACCGCAACAGGAAAATTTGATACCGGCATATCCCTACTGTGTGATGGTGCTTTGTGGTGACTTTGTACCTTAGGATGGATTTCTGGATGAGCAACATAGTGCAGCCGGCTTTCTTAATCTGTTTGACCAGATTGAGGATGTAAGCTCTCTCCTCACGGAGCACACGGTCCATCTGAGCGTAGTCCGACACCACAATCTGGTTGTCCATCTGGCCCGACAGAAGCATCACACAAACCCATTAACACAACGACTTGAGTCTTGAACATCAATGGTTGCTTTTATATAAGAGTTTGAAGCATAATCACATACATCAGTTTTGGGAGGGGACAGGCAGAACTGGATGAGGCCAATTTTGGCCTTCTCCACACGGGACACTCCAGTGTTCACCACACTCTGAGTCAACACCAGACCCTCCACCAGCTCACAGTCATCAATGGTCCCTCTGCAAACACAAACACAGCAATGAATTTGCTTTGCAAAGAGAAACTACTGATTTCTGCGACCTAATAACTGACTAAGCAATATTTTTAGTTCTATCCTGCGTCTCACCCGAGTTTCTTGACGATGCGGATGTCGCGGAGATCTACGCTGGTGGCGGTGGCGGGGTCGATGACCTTCATGACGGCATCGACGCTCATGGGTGCGAGCAGGCTGGAGTACTGGGACACCACCTTAGAGCAGAGCGAGGTGGTGGCGCTGTTCAGAAGAGTCTCTCGGTCACTGAGCTGCACCGGCTGACTGATGGATGTCAGGATCTCCACACCTTTATCTACAGCCTTCTGGAAAGACTCGGAAATGATGGTCGGGTGGATTCCTTGCAGGAAAAACAGAGAGGAAAGATTGTGCTGAATTTGTAGGCACAAATAAACATCCCTATAACATATGAAGAATTATATATAAAGATATATGTGTGTGTATATATATATATATATATATATATATATATATATATATATATATATATATATATATATATATATATATATATATATATATATATATATTTATTAGGGGTGTAAAGTTACGTGTATTCGTATCGGACCGTTTCGGTACAGGGCTTTCGATACGGTGATTTCGATACGGTGATTTATGTGATTTCATCACATTTTTTTAGTTTGTTGCCACATCAGCTTCACAGGCTATTTCATGGCAAACAAAGATTATACATTAGAAAACAATACAGTAGTACACAATACAAAAATTAAATAAAGCAACTATAAAATTAAAAGTTTTGTCCATAAATGGGGATAAATTTGTACATTATGGGGAAGTCGTGGCCTAATGGTTAGAGAGTCAGAATCGCAATCAAAGGGTTGTAAGTTCGAGTCCCGGGCCGGCAGGAACTGTAGGTGGGGGGAGTGCATGTACAGTTCTCTCTCCACCTTCAATACCACGACTGAGGTGCCCTTGAGCAAGGCACCGAACCCCCAACTGCTCCCCGGGCGCCGCAGCATAAATGGCTGCCCACTGCCCCGAGTGTGTGTTCACAGTGTGTGTGTGTGTTCACTGCTGTGTAGGGCTGTCACTTTTGAGAAAAATCCAATTCGAACGGATATCGAATATCATGCAATGTATTCGAATATATTTCGAATATTTACGTAAACGCCCCCCCCGCGCATTTAAAAAAAAAACGGAGCCTAATGGAGATTCTATCACAAATGTATTAACAGTGAGTCATAAACAGGACCATCTGGATTATTATTTTTTTTTACTTAATGTTTGAAACAGCAGGTTATCAACTTAGAATATCAACTTAAATAAAAGTGCCACTATGCATATCCCACATAAGGCTAAATGAAAGAAAAAAATGATTCAGAACAGGCAAAAACAACAACGTAACAACTTAAACAGCAACAGGAGTAAGGCATTTAGCCTAGCCTAATTCATTTCTTAATATTGTTTGCAAGAAACACCAGTCTATCAACTTGATCTGGATCAAGTGCAGCTCTCTTTTTATTTACAATGTTCCCCGCGGTGGAGAACGGTCTATGTGGAGAACACACGTTCGGAGCGCACAGACGTGCCCGGCTGGCTTGCTCTTATTCGCTTGATTTGGTCATGGGCCTACGCTACAATACGTCTAGAGTGCCCTCTACTGGATAAGATGGCAAAGAATAAAATAAAAAACAAACGGTCTAATCATAGACTGTAAAAAATGCGCTACACATGGCATTTTAAAAACCGGATATTTTATTTATAGTTCAATTACGGATATTTAAAACAAGTCCTTAAGTGTTTCCCTAAAAGGTTGAAAAGGTTGGATCTATGGTTTGAATCGATTACAATTTAAAGGGATAGTTCATCCATAATTGTGTCTTCATTTACTCACCTTCAAGTTGTTTCAAAGCTGTAAAAGTTTCTTTCTTCTGCTCAACACAAAAAAAAGAATAATTTCAAGAATGTTGGGGACCAAACATTGACGGTAGCCATTGGCTTCTATAGTACGGGAAAATAAAAACACTATGGAAGTCAATGGCTACCATCAACTGTTCGACTACCAACATGGTCTACTTCTATGTTTAACAGAAGAAAGAAACTCAATGTTTGAAACAAGTGGAGAATGAGTAATTGATGACAGAATTTTTATTTTGGGGGAAATACTATCCCTTTAATGTCCAGCTCATAACTGACAAGATGCATGGTGCATAAAGATGTAATGTTACTAAAGCTTACCTCTCTGTAGCAGTTTAGCACAGGCATCAAGAAGAGCTCCAGCAATCACCACCACTGATGTAGTGCCGTCACCAGCCTCGATATCCTGAGCTTTAGACAGCTCCACCATCTGAAACACACACAGAAACATCCCATAATACTCCAGACATTCACTAGGGCTGGGAATCATTTGAAATCTCACAATCTGATTCAATTCTTTGGTTTGATTCCATTCAGATTTTTTTTTCTTCTTGATGTGCTGCACTGCTCTCATTGCTGACTTCTGCCTTTTATGTCTCAGTAATGCAATTTCATATGCAATGAAACAGACAAGTCAAGCTACTGAGAAACCAATTCAAATTCAGGAAATCTAAACAATATACATTTTTGTTTAGCATCTGCAGGTTATGTAAATAAAGAATAACATCTCAGAATCAATGCTTTACCATTTTGGCCGCTGGATGCAGCACCTGCATCTGTTTGAGGATCGTGGCTCCATCATTAGTGATGGTGACGTCACCCTTTCCATCCTGAATCTGCAGAGAATAAATACATTCACAGACATGCAACCAAGTCAAGTTAGGCAAAGAACTTTAATAAATAAGATTTATATCAGGTAATCATAAAAACAAACCATTTTATCCATGCCCTTAGGGCCCAGACTTGTTCGGATGGCATCTGCGACAGCTGTCAAACATAAGAAAAATGATCAATCATAAATCATTATACCTGCTGCCATAAAAAATACAAACACACACACACAATCTATTTAAATATGAAATAAATCATATATAAACGTTTTTTAAAAATGAAATATTTCACATACATAATTAAACGTACATTTTTTTTAAAGTAATTTAATTTCTGATATTAAGACACTACAAAAAAAAAATGTTGTGGGATGCTCTTTTATTAAAATATTTTGAATACTTTTACTTTATTTAAGCCTTTTTGTGTGTGTTCATGCCTGTGTTGTCATAAAGAAGACCACGCCTTATAAGGACACAAGTGAGTGTGCATTGAGATTATGAGGAACACAGCTTCATATTCCTCATCTAACACTAATCAAACACTGCCGTGTTTGCAGAAACGAGACAAATGTGTGCATCGCGGTCATGTTTGTAATGCGAATAGAGGATTTCTATTGACTCGTGCCTCCACTACATGTCATGAGCTGCAGAAATACACTGAAATAAACCCCTGTGACTGCTCCTCACAGCTTCAATCTGAATATTAAATCTCTTTAATCTCTCACCTTTCCCGGCGTTGATGTTGCTGAAGCGGATCTGGGCGGGTTTGTCGCGGTCCACATACGCGCCTCCTTTGTTTTTAGACCCGTTTGCAGACGATAAAGCTTCAGGCATGATGGATGATATTTATATTGTTTCGTTCCGCAGAAATCACAGGATGAGATGAAAGCTCTCCGGTGTCTGAGGGTGGTCTGTGCGGTTCGGATGGGTTCAGATAACGCTCGGCTCGGATATCCGAAGCAGAACCTTCCAGATCCACCGGTGGCGACGCGAGCAGAGAAAGGACCCCGAGCGTGACAGTGCGGCGCGTGACGATGACGTTTAGGGGGTGTCTTAAAACATGCCCAGCGTGAATGCCGTTTCAGTGTAAGGAAATGTTTTATAGTTGGTCAAGAACGCCCGTTTATACATATATTTCATTGTTTTATGTTTTGTTAGATTATTTATAAAATAGAACTCTGTGCAGGTTCTGTGCTTTAGTATACAATTGGTTCAATATAAAGTTAGTTGTAGACAGTGAGCTGTGTTCATAAACACACGTGTGTCTCTTTCACTGAGCTTTGACTGAAGCACTGAATCGATCCAGTGAAGGTAAGCTGGATGATGAGCATGTTTAAAGCCCGGTCATTCAATAATACAGCTGCCGTTTCTGTTTCTTATATAAATATTGTGCGATGAACTGATGTAGCACTGATGATGTCCTGTTATAGACATCGTTTAATGGAAATCCAAAATATTTTGTCCTTTTCTTATCTGATGATGATGTTATTTTGATCTGTCTCCATCTCTGTGCTTCTTATTTTTTAAGCATTAGCGAATCTGCACAACATAATTAAAGCATAATAGATGTGAATTCACGGAAATACTAGACAATAGTTTGCTTTAAAATAGTAATAATGATAAAAAGCATAAATGGCGTGAAGTTGAGCAAAGAGTTAGACAGACTCAATCATTACAAATAAAAACTACTAATATAGGTCCTTTTAGAGTTCTTGAGATTTAAAACAACATGCATTGTTGCAAATTAAACTATATGCATTGTACATGTTTGGAGTGTTTTTTTTTTAGAATAAATTATGATAATAATAACAATAAAACACATATTTGTAAATGTTGTGGCATTTTATAACATTTAATAGTATATTAAAGGTATGCAATTTATGTTTGCCACACAACTACTCATTTTTTAAAATATGATTCTCATTAAAAAGTTGTCTGTAATTAACAACATACATATGTTCACATTTTCATGATACATATGTAAGTTGCATGGAAATACAAAATTATTTTTTATAGATTGTATAAGTATTAGATTTAGTTGGCATAATAAAACGAAAAACAGAGGTTGTGTTTTCAGTTTAGCATCCTATATGAACTATTCATCACATCAGTAAACACTGTTACACATTGCATTATATTTAATGATATGTTTTAGTCTGAAGCATGGTCAGACTTTGTGAAACTATGATTATCATTAAAAAAAGTTGATGGTAATTATAACAAAATAATCTTAGTATAAATATACATATACATAAACGTAACTAACAAACTAACATATTCTTATTGAAAATAGTGTTTTTTAATTGGCATAATGCATTATTACACATTTTGAGACTCTGTCTTTGGTTTTGCATCCTGTGAACTAATCCAAAATTTGTGTCATTGTATCTTTAAATGTTCTAAGGACAAATTTATTTAGGACAAATTTGCATAACATTTAATGCTATATTTTGCCTTCATTCTCTTGTTTTCTCAGCAGGATGCTGTCCCTCAAAGAGAAGGACAGGCCCATCGTCAGAAAGCTGTTGTGCGCCGGCTGCTGTGTGAGATGCGTTCTGCGCTTCTGCTGTGTGGGAACCAGCTCCGCTTACAGACGATCCTCCCAGGTCTCTCACGTCCAACCGTTTCCTGCAAATCACCAGGTTTTGTGTGATATAGCTGCATCATTGTGTGTGTATGTGTCAAAAATGAACATTCCGTTTGTAGGACTTACACAAGGAGCTTTTGGCCTTCATCAGTGAGGAAAACAGCCCTGAGTCCCATGATGCCTCTGGTGAGGAGAAAACCAGCGACACCCCACCGAACAAACGCATGAGAACAGATGAGGATTCTGTCACAGCAGCGCAGACGGACTCAGACATTTGTCCCGTCTGCTTAGGAGTCCTGCAGGACTTCTGTGATCCCACCTTTGCCACACAGGTGCTTTTATTTTTTCGTTTTATCAGGCTGATCTGTTTTCTGCTGCTGTGTGCATAGTTTATGAATTTAATTATCTGCAGGTATCAGATGCAGTGAAAAAACAACAGTACGAGTTTGACAGTCTGGTGCTGACCGTTTCTCTTCCCGCTCAGATGTCCGTCAGAGAGGTGAGTCCTGCCGCCAGTTTGCTGAATGAAATGTCCAATACTTGTTTTGAGTTGTTGATTCCATTTGCTGAGGCACATCACACTTCTACACAAAAATATTTTTCAATTTATGAAAATGTTTAAACGTGATTGAACTATATTTTTGAACTTGGGATCATCAAATAAGGTAATATTAGTCTATTTTTCAAGATGCATGGCTCTGTTTTTATTTTATGCTTGAAAATGTGTTTCTCTGTATATATCCACAGCATTCCTGCTGGTTGCATGTCAAAAAAGAAGTCAGGTACGTAAGCAGCACACATCTCCCATCATCCCTAGCGGCGGCAGCATCCGTATGAAGTCCCATAATGCTGTGTTTCCAGGGAGAAGAGCATGTGTTTGGGTAGAGAGGATGTCATCCAGGTGAAGGACGCATTCAAGTGGGCCGTACAGGGAAAGATCGGACAGGAACTGGGAGCTGCTGTCGTGGCCAATGTGAGTGCTTCTCACATTAACTCTGACTTTCTGAAGAATTCTGTTATTGAATCTCTTGGTTCTGTGATCCACAGAGTCCATGTGAAGTGAGCGTCGGCTTTATACATCCGGAAACACAGGAGGACTGTCATTTCTTGTACGTGGGTCAATGACAGGAAGTGTTTGTGTAATCATTTTTCTATAACTTTTGTGGCAGATTTGAGCAGACGATACTAAAATGTTGTTGAAAAAATTGAAAATAGAATTAATTTAGGTGAAAGTGGAGCGTTTAAGACGTTTTGCATTCAGATGTTTCTAAATGCATCAATGTGAATTTACTTGTCTTGCAATTATGTAGAATTATTCCAAATGATGTCACTTCCTGTTCAACACAGATGTGTCTTTCTTTCTTTGTACAGAGCAAATGCATGTCCAGACTGTTTCAAACCCACCAAAAACAAAGCGGTATGTTTTCCCATGTTGTGTTTCTAGTCTTCAAAATCAAGTGTGCCGCTTTGAATATGAAAGTAGTGTAGCTGCGTTCCTCTTTGTCTCTCAGTCCATCTTCACCAGGATGGCGGTGGTCAAAGCTCTGGAGAAGATCTCTGAAGAGAAGTTTAGCAGGTGTGTGTTTTCAGTTTCCTGCTCACATGAGACCTGAGTTTTTGGCCGTTCCCTTTGAGTGTGTGATTTATTGTGTGCAGGCATTACCCATGTCCACCAAAGAAAGCAAACACTAGATGTACAGCACTGGACACCACATGTCTCCACACATCTGTTTTCATAGCAGGTATGGTCAAAAAAGCCACTATGTATGTTTATTGTGAAATAATATTGCAATTTAAAATAGCTGTTTTCTATGTGAATATATGTTAAAATGTTAAAACATCATTACTCCAGTCTTCAGTGTCACATGATCCTTAATTAATCAGTCTAATATGCTGATTTGCTGCTCAGGAAGCATTATTATCAATGCTTCAATGCTTCAAATTTTTGTGGAAAACATATCGCATTTTTTTCAGGATTCTCTAATGATTAGAAAGTTCAAAAGAACAGCATTTATTTAAAAATAGAGGTCTCTTGAAACCTTATAAATGTCTTTTCTGTGACGAGAGATTAATTGAATGCATCTTTGCTGAATAAAAGCATTAATTTCTTTCTAAACATCTTCTGAACTTGTCTCTGCAGGTCGGTATAATAAGTTTTCGCGGGAGCTGCCGCAGACGCCGTGGGTGATCGATGGAGAGCGACGGATGGATGGATCGGTGGAGGAGCTGATCGCTGCTCCTCTCCTGTCCTCCTTCAGAGCTGACGGTAAGCATCTGTGTGTGGGTGATTTTATTGATAACTATAATTAGATGATATATTGCTGAGTGTGTTATAGTGCTGGTACCTTAAGGACTGCTGTGGACAAATGGCTCCTAGAGTTTTTGAAATTCTTCATATTATGGGTGGTGGTCAGTTCACATGGATAGAAATTACTTTTTTTCCCCCCAATAAGTTAAAATTTATTTTTTCATTTTATGAGCAGGTTTGCCTTTTTATAAAGGCATTTGTTTTCTAAAAGTGTCTATTTTACTTTTTGATTCAACTTCTTACATTTAATCAGTGAATTACAATAATAATACATTTGGGATGTTACTAAGCAAATCAAATCAGTATCAACAAAAGACTTATTTGCAACGCAGAGGAAACACAGAAGCTTCATCTGAAGTGGGGTTTAGATGCATTTACACACTGATTAATGCAGGACATGAATGCATTTAACTAGCAGTTACAAATGCATAAATATTGGTTTGATTTATTAAACACAAAACATTGAATACTGTTATTTCAAATTACTTAAATAGTAATAACATATTTTAAATGTGAAATGAAAGCCACCAGTAGGTGGCAGCAAGTCACTGTTAATAAGTGACTGAACCGAATCATTTAAATGGTTGATTCATTCAGGAATAAAATGCGGTCGTGTTGCTCAGAGACTCAAAACAGCTTTGTTTGGAATTATTTTTATTGTCGAGATAGAGCAAAAAAAGGCAACATGGTGTCTAAAAAGTAAGTCTCTTGTTTATTGATCTATTGTTTTAAATAAATCAATCAATATCACATTTGTAATCATGGTAATGATTTGGAGAAAAAACCCCACAGCTTTTCCTGTGAAATTGATTAGCTATATAAAGTTGTATAAATGTATTTCTGCCCTATGTCTTGAATTTGTGATCATTCTAAATGTATTTTATTAGACTGAATCATGCCGTGAAAGAACACACTCTAAATGCACGCACACACTGGTCTAGACTACACGTAATGTATGCATGCATTCTGAATGTGTTTTTAATATTTTTTCTAAAATACTCAATGTCAAATCACATCGTTAAATTAACAATTACAATATTACCGCAGACGATATATCGAACACCCCCAGTGGGTCGCACCAATCAGAAATATCTTATTTTCTAATGGCACTGCAAGCACTGCGAAGAATGATTTCAGAGTCTTTTTACGTGTCTCTTCCATGCAGGTTTTAACTTCTCATCTTCAGGACGGGAGGATGTGGACGTGAGGACTCTGGGAAATGGTAAAACACAACAGAAACTGTGTATTTCCACACGTAATTGCTTCTGTTTCCTTTATGTGTTACAGAATCGAGGTTTGTGTTGATGTGGTCATGTAAATGTCGTAATGTATGTGTGGTTTCTCAGGTCGACCGTTCGCTGTGGAGCTGCTGAACCCCCATCGAACCAAATTCAGCAGAACTGAAATCAAACAACTACAGGAGGTGCAAACGTTTACCCAAAAATAAAAATGTGCTGGAAGTGTACTCGCCCTCAGGCCATCCAAGATGTAGATGAGTTTGTTTCTTTTGAAAATGTAGCATTGCATCACTTGCTCATCAATGGATGCTCTGCAGTGAATGGGTGCCGTCAGAATGAAAGTCCAAACAGTTGATTAAAACATCACAAAAATCCACAAGTAATCCACACAACTTCAGTCTTCAGTGAAGTGAAAAGCTGCATGTTTGTAGGAAACAAATCCATCATTAATATGTTTTTAACTTCAAACCATTGCTTCTGGCTAAAATATGAGTCCTCTGTCCATAATATTGCTTTCTCCAGCCTTTCGTTATGTCTGAATCAGGAGAGAAATATGCACAGATCAAGCACAGGTTGAAACAGTTTTAAACAAGTAATGTTGGTAGATTTTGATGTGAGAGGAGAACAGATATACTTTTTACACTTTTTATGGATAGCAGACTTGTATTTTGGCCAGAAGCAAAATTTTAAAGGTGTCGTCGGATGCAAAAATCACTTTTACATGTTGTTTGAACATAAATGTGTTTTGGCGTTGTGTGTACACAGCCACCCTATAATGATAAAACCCCACTCGGGTATTGTTTTAATCCCTATAAATAATATCCCCTTTCTCATATCTTCGCCTGAATCCTTCGTGATCCCAGACGAAGTGACTATAAGGATTTTTTTATTAATCTTTGCAAATTGCCTTTCCTTAATGTGTTCGTTAGCAAGTTCCGTGGTCACCCCCATTGAAGGTCACCCCACAGAAGAGAGGGGCGGGGTCAGCAGAGCTCATTAGCATTTAAAGAGACATGCACAGAAACGGCTTGGTGTGAACATGATTTTCAACAAGGTAAAAAGGGTGTTGTTTTACACTACCCTTGAGAAATTTTATCCAAAGTATGTGATAGACTTTTCATTAAGACCCTAACCAATCATATCAACTTGTGGAAAATGGGCATCTGATGACCCCTTTAAATTTAAAATGCATTAATGCCGGCCTGAGGGTGAGTAAAGTTTTAGCAAATGTTCTTTTCAGGCTAACCATTTCTTTAATTTCAGTTGCATGCTCACAAAAATATATTGAAACCACAAAGCTGCTCATGTCAACTTTGGCTCCTGTTGTCTTCTGTCCCACAGACAATCAACCAGTCGTCTGATAAAATTAGAGTACGAGACCTACAGATTGTTACCAGGTGTGTGTGTGTGTTGCATATAAGCACAAATATCTATTGATTGTGAAAGATCTATGTAAGAAACTGCTTTTTGAGGCATGTGTTGGTATCTCCAGAGATGCAACAAGCCGCATGAAAGAGGGTGAAGAGGAGAAGACGAAAACCTACAGCGCCCTCATCTGGACGGAGAAGGCCATCGACAGCCCTGATCTGGAATTCCTTGCAAATATCAAGGTCTTGCTGAACTTTCTGACCTGTTTGAGCTGGAGGCATGAGAAGAGACGTGCTGAAGACTGTGTGTGTGTGTGTGTGTGTGTGTGTGTGTTTAGGATCTGAGGATCGCTCAGAAGACTCCACTGAGAGTCCTTCATCGCCGGCCGCTGGCAGTCCGACAGAGACTTATCCACTCCATGAGCACCATTTACCTGGACAAACACCACTTCACCCTAAAGCTGTGCACACAGGCCGGCACGTATCCTTACACAATACAGGAAAATATCTTCTTTTTGTGTGAATATATTGTAGAATGTATTTTATTCCTTAGATCAAAGCTGTATTTTCAGCATCATTCCTCCAGTCTTCAGTGTCACATGATCTTCAGAAATCATTCTCATGTACTGATTTGCTGCTCAAGAAAGATGTTTGATTATTATAAATGTTGAAAACAGTGGTGCTGCTTCATATATTCTTGTGGAAATTGTTGCATTGGTTTCCCTTCACTTGCAAAACTCTGCAGTTACATTAAAGAGTTTGTGCACGGAGACTTCGGCCGCACGAAACCCAACCTCTGCGACCTCATGAAAACTGACGCTGATATTCTGGAGCTGGACGTCGAGGTGCGTTTTATTTCATATGTAATATCAAGAACTGCTTTGGCTGCATGATAAGTTGGGTTGCTCTTCAGGTCATCTCAAAGATTTGATCTTTCTGTCTGTGTGTTTCAGTCTGTCGACATCGACTGGCCTCCTGCTATTCCGGATTGACATTTGGGATTTTGAGAATAGTTTCGTGTATGTCAGGACTATATATTCCTGTCATACAGTTCTTAGTTAGTTTGACTGTTAATTGGTTGAATTCAAGCAAATGGCACTGAATGCATTTTCTTTAATAAAACAGCCTAATTTAGTTTTTCTTTTAATGTCATGTTCCTCTAGTAACAGACTAGCTGGTTTATTTTGCTGGTTTATGGATTTATTTCAGATTACATTTTTGTAAGTTTTAGGTTAAATCCTACATATATAATGATATTATAGTTATAATAAAATATAAACAAAAACATATTAAGGCATATATTGTGGCTTCATTTATATTTAACATACATTCATAGACCCTTGCAGCTTCAAAATTTTACTTATTTTTAGTGCAAACTTTTATATTATATAATCAATAAAAAAAAACATATACATAAATGTAATATATAAAGTTTATATATATATATATATATTTAATATTTTTAAATTACGTTTTATTATATAATTTTATATATATATATATATATATATAAAATTATATAATAAAACGTAATATAAAAATATTAAATTTATATATATGAAGAATATTACATCACAACTTTAATCTAGAAAATACCACACGGAGCCACTGAGAAATTTGAACATTTTAATATAACTTAAAATAAATACTACCAAATGGCAATGCAAGGCCTCTACGGGGCACCTGCTCTAATGTTTTGGTATGAAAACAAAACAGGCCAAAGACTAAAGGAAAGGTATAAAAAATAATGAGGGAGAGAGAGCACTTAATAAACGCAGCCGACAGCGTCCTTCATCCCAACATACGAAAATAAATACAACTAAATTACATCTATAGTACAAAAATACACTGAAACAAAAAACTAAATTTAGAAAATCCGCTGAGGATTTCCCGTTTTCGGACCGAATGCCTCGCGGCATGTGAAAATAACTGAAAGTTTAACGAACAATCAAACACACTCATATCATTCGCTATGAAGAACCGTTCACTGGATCAGATACAAACAGGATGGGATTGAAACCATAGCAAGCCGTCTCCATGCAAACACCCACATGATACACGTTCCTCCAATGATTCTCTGTCACTTTTCAATTCATATTTCTTCACTTTAGTCACACATGAAAACAGCTGTCTCGGGCCGTGACGCGTAACAAACAGAAGGCATTGCATATGTACACCACACACACAGGAGGGCTGGGGGTCAAAGGTCAGGGGTCATTCACACTGCTATTGCATGGCTCAGTTGCACATATAATGAGTCTGTGATCTGTCTTGGTATTGACTCCAAAAACATCACACATCCATAAGATTTCCACAGCTATGGAGACAGGATCATAACTTCTTTATGCAAAAATAAAAATAATAAAGGTAATGTAACAGTAATGGTAAAAAGAGAGCGAGAGGTTTGTATTTACATCTTGAGGAACAGTCCAGCGTGTGTGTTGAGAAGTGAGGGTCAGGGGTTGCTGGTCTCTCTCTGTGCTGCTGAGAGAGACACACCTGGAGCTCTGTACAGTAAAGATGAGCGCCGCCCAGCACGAGTCTTCACCCGTCTTGTCCTGGAGAGCTTTACAAAGCGTGTCAGAGGTGAGGGCTTCAGATCTGGGCGGTCTCACCACGGCCATGGCTAGATTTGTGGCTGAATCTCACCAAAACATGCGCAGGTCGTATTTCCCACCAAAAATCAAAAAGATAAAAACAAGAAATTAGAATTTAGTAAAAAATAAAATAGGGCTATTTAGATTTTTGCACATTGACAAAATTGTCAGAAATTTTCATTATCATAATGCACTAAAAAAGGTTGTCATTAATTACTACTATAATTAATCCAAAGGTTTTACTTTGCAGTTTTTTTTTTTTAATTCCCATTACTTTTTGTACATTTTTAAAATTATGTATGGAAATTACAGATTTTTTTGATTCCCTATATATATTTTGATTTATTTCGAAGTCAGAATAAATACCAACGACATGTACATACTGGTAACACTTAACAAGCTTTCATTTGTTAACTTTAGTTAATTTACCAACTAACAGTGTGCTAAATATTTGTACAATATATTTTATTATTATTAATTTAATTTGTCAATTAATAAAAATGTATTGTTAGTTCACAGTGCATTAACTAGTGTGAACAAAAATCATTTGTTAATTAAAAATGCACTTGTTAATGCTAAAATTAAGACTAATAAATACTTTTTAACTGTTATTCTTTGTCAGTTCATGTTAACTACTGTTGTGCATTGATCTAAACAAATAAAACCATATTGTAAAATGTTACCAAAATACTTAAATCTTAATTTAAAAAAAAAGTTATTTAAATAATATTTATTATTACATATTTCTGTATTTTCAGTGATGAGATTTTTGTTGGTGATGAAACTGTTGCAGTACAAAACATCTAAACAATATATAAAATATGCTCCATTTTCCTCATGCAAAATATGATTTATTTTCTTTATGGATTTGCAGTGAAATACGACACAGACATGTTGTTGGCGGGTTTCGTGAGATTCACACTTGTGCTCTGAATTGCCTGAGAGACCTTTACAGTAACGGCAGTTTGTTGTATGGTTGTGTATTTGAACTGAAACCTTCATATCAGAGCGTGAGGATAAAACTAAAAGAGAAACAGATATTAACACTAGAGTCCATTTTCCCCTTTCTCCGTTTTCATCTGTTACCGAAAGCACGAACAAGGAACAAAACCTTTCATCACCTCAGACAGAGGATGTGTGTGTGTGTGCTAAAAATGCAAGAACAAAATGAAATTCGTGAGCCCCACAGGAACAGGTCTGTCTGATGAGATCCACACACATAAGGCAACATTTTTGGTTTGTTCCCCACAACGGCTCTGTTAAAGGAGTGCTCAACAAAAACCAAAAAAAAAAAAAACGCTCCAGGTCTTCACCAATACTGTTCAATCATACCCCCTCCTCCCAAAAAACACTGTCCATGATCTGTAAACAACAAGCTGAAAGTGTACAAGACTTTTTAATGTGGGTCGACCAGCTCAAGTCTCACCCAACTGTGCAAAACCCCTTTGAAGTCCCTCAAAAAAATGGAGAGAAAGTAACAAAAAAACAACTTGCTATGACTATCGGTAATTAAACGGAGGGGGCGGGGGGCTCTTTCTAGCATGACTACACGAGGCTCTTAAAGGCCGTTATTCGATGACATCACTCCCGCCCGCTGGCCGAATATGAGAATTGTGGGAAATGTGGTCTGCGTTCGCTATCGGCCGAGTCCATCCCGTCCTCGTCGTCTGTGGAGGAGGAAGAGAGGGAAACATTACGCTACACACAGACGGAAAATTATCCATGCCTTTTTACATTGTGCACAGACTGTGGCACGAGGAGCCCGTCTTCACACAGAGAGAGAGAGAGAGCACTCACACTTCTCTGGAGGGGTGATGGTGATGGTCTGCGCCGTGAACTCCTCATCGAAATACCTGGTGTCCGTCTCAGACGAGACCTGCGGCATGAACGGTGGTACCAGCTGGACCAGAGAGAGAGCAGCTTATTATACACAATCATGTACAAATCAAATGTGCTTTAACAAATATACATTCAAGGGGCTGGTAGTTTATTAAAATGTTTTGAAAGAAGATTCTTCTGCTCACCAAGGCTACATTCGTGTGAAAGTAAAAACTGAATTTTAGGTGTGCGTCAGGCAGCCTTATGAATGGTGCACAAGATGCAATGATGATGTAGGAGTTATTGCATTTTAATACTTTAAGCCACTGGATGCAGCGCTGCTACGGTGTTCATTTAAAATATCGCGGAAAAAGAGAGCATCAATGTTGTTAACATTAAAACTGAAACCAAGCCGTTCACACAGAATGCATATTTATCGCATTTTCTAGATGGACCTCTATCAGTGTTGCACTCGCATCTCACACCAAAGAGCTGCATGTTTAGAAAGACATGTAAATTAATGCACGTTCAACTTTTAATAAACATGCATCATGTTTTTAAATGAAAAAGTACTATTTGTGATTGGTTTTCAGTCCTTTGTATTAAACTACACATAGAAACATAACAGCATCATGTATGTAAGTGTTTAAGTAACTTAATTATATATGATTTAGAAACATTAATTTAAACATTAAAAGGTAAACATTTTCAAAGGTAGTCTTGTTATTTTATTGCTTTGAAGAAACGTGTATTAGTAATATTTTGCTGGATGCGCCCTCTTGTGGCCTCAAGAGAGAAACCAAAATCTGAAATTATGAATAATTTAAATTTGCATATAATTTGAATATTGATAATATTCAAGTACAAAATTCGAATTTAGTTTTGAAGCCATTTTGAGAGCCCTGCTCTAATACAATGATTTGATGATCGAGAAACATTTCTGATTATTATCAGTGTTGATGTGCCGATTCATATTTTTGGAGAAACTGTGATCTATTTTTATTTTCAGGATTCTCTGAGGAACAGAAAATACGACAGAAACCGAAATCTTATGTAACATAATAACTGCCGTGGTCACTTTTGATCAATTTAATGCATCCTTGATGAATAAAAGTATTAATTTCTCTCAAATAATTCCCACTGACCCCAGAACGATAGTGTTACGTTCTGCTTTCGAGCTCTTAAACGTCTCGCCCCATTGTAAGTACACTCATACCTTTTTGTCATAGACGTCCTGCCAGTCCAGCATAGCGAAGAAGCTGTGTCCCATGATTTCCTTTGCATCGTCCGGGCCTCCTCCGAGCCTTCAGGGAATAAACCGCTGATTAATGTTCATTCAGGTCTTCCGTGATTCACAGTCAGTTTTAATCTGGTGTTCTCACACTGAAATGGCGATGATGATGTCAGCAGAAACAAACACACCCAGAAAGGCTTTGGATCACACATTCACACACAGACCTCTTGTTGGGGTCTTTGATGAGTAATCCAGACAGTAAAGACTTGGCGTCTGCAGAGAGGGTTCTGGGAAACTTGATCTCCTCCATCAGAATCAGTTCAAACAGCTTCTCATGGTCCTGGAGACAGTGAAGAAATGTAGCAAATTTTATCAATGAGTACTCAAAAAAGTATTACAGCAAATCAGTATATCAGAGCGATTTCTGAAGAATCATGTGACACTGAAGACTGGAGTAATGATACAGAAATGAATTATACGTTAATGTATATTCACATAGAAAACATTTGGTTTAAATTGTAATACTATTTCACAATATTACAGATTTGCCTGTATTTTAGATCAAATAAATGCAGTCTTGGTGAGCTTTTAAAAAGCCTCCAGATGAGATGTTTATTATTGTGTTGTCAGCGTTTAAAGGGAGTCATACCTGATTATAAAAAGGAAGGCGTCCACACATCATCTCATACATAACGACTCCCAGACCCCACCAGTCCACCGCTCTCCCATAATCATTGTCCTCCAACACCTGATCAATAAAACCACAGAGCACGCCGATACAACTAAAACTACAACACAGTGCTTATCATTCTCAAACGCCTGATCAATAATCAATACATCACTCGCCTGCACAGCTTTATCAAGACACAGCAATAAATCATTATAATTACACCTCCAACAAATGTATACCCAATAACATACGTGATGAACGATCACATCTCATTGTCACTATAATTATATTAGTCTTTAATAATCAAGCAAAATCACATAAATATCCGCCATTTCTTCATTAATAACTATATTAGTCTCCAATAACCGATCAAAAATCATATTAATATTATCCAATTCCACATCAATTATATTAGCCTCTAATAATCAAACAGAATCACATGAATAACTTCCTTAATATTTATATTAACATCCAATATCCTATTAAAAATCACAAAAATATCTCCCAATTCATTAATAATTCTATTACTCTCTAATAATCTATGAAATATCACAGTAATATTTCCATTAATAATTCTATTAGTCTCTAATGCATCACAGCGAGTCCAAAATAGCATCTGAAATTTTCGCACGTAAAAAAAAAAAAAAAGTTGCGTTGTGTCAAATCACTTTTACACACTGCCTCCGCAACTTTTGTCCATCACAAAAAAAAATTGGGATCAGGTTCGATTTTCTACGTTTTCACATCCGTAGCAAGCATTTTGTTAGGAAAGGATGATGAATATGAAAAAAAAACTAATAAATGCATACAAAAATTTTGGACTCCGTGTGCAAGAACCTTAATAATCAATCAAAATCACACATTCTCCATTAACTGATCACAGACCACCTCCAATATCCTCCAATTCTTCATCAATAATGACATAATCCACAGATACCTGCTCAAAAAAATATCTGATCCATGATCAGTCTCCAACAGCTGATTATTATCATCCTCAGATACCTGATGGCTGGTCCGGAAACAATTATATTCTCTCTCAAAACCAGTCATTTGCATGCTTCAGTCATTATTGCAGCATCAGTAGATACAGCCTGGATAAATGAGTCCAATGATGGAAAAACAGCCTGGCTTATGATTCCATCATACAGTTATGATCATGACATCAGCGTTACAGCATCCACATGCTGTTGATCATACATGCTGTACTGTATTTGATTATTAAAATTGGGCTTAAAAGGCCAGCGGGTCACTGTTATGTTTCCTGTCTGACTCTGTTCACTCTATTTTTACCCGTGAGCTGCTCAGTCTTGTGTACATCCTGATGTTTGTGTGCGGACGCTAGCTAAAGTGTGACTCTGTTCCAGATGAAACAGTCATCTGTATTAAACTGAACCCAGCGTGTGTGTTTCCTGTGCTGAGTTTAAAGAGAAAAAACATCCCGTACCTCAGGGGCCAGATACTCGGGCGTCCCGCAGAACGTTTTCATGGTGGCCGTGTCTGTGATGCCCTCCTTACACAGGCCAAAATCAGTGATTTTTATGTGACCGTCCTTATCCAACATCAGGTTTTCCAGCTGGAAGAACACACACCAATCACAGACACAGCTGATAATTGTGAAAATAATTGAGGATCATAGGATGAAAATGTTGATATTGGTCTGTGTGCTCTGTTCAATGTGTGTTCACCTTCAGGTCACGGTAAACTATTTTCGCAGAGTGCAAGTAATCCAACGCAGAAACGATCTCAGCGCCGTAGAAACGGGTTCTGTCCTCCGAAAATACGCGCTCTCTCGACAAATGAAAAAACAGCTGCAATAATTTAAAAAAAGAGGAATATTCATAACTCAGAAATCCAAATGTGCAGCACACTCACATACACTGAGAAAGAAACTGAAATAAAACATGATAGAAGGATTGGGAAGTTTTGAAGAAAGAAAAATCTGAAGCTGGAAAGAAAGTGTGAAAATGTTTGAAAAATATGGAGAGAAGGCTAAACATGACAGTTTGGAAAAGAAAGTCTGAAAGGAGGAAAGAAATGTGAAATTTTAAGGACAAAGGTTCGAGAGAAATTTCTAATTAAGGTTTAAAAGAGTTCAAAAGTAGGTTAGAAGACCAAAAGAACATTTCACAAGTTCCCACGTTTGTAGGAAAGAACAAAAGTTGTAAAAATGTGTACGTTTAGAAATTTAAATCTAAATTTGAAAAGACCGTCTGAAAGCCAGTTTGTAAATGATTCAAAGGAAAGCAAGAAAGTTCAAAAGGTTTTCAAAAAGAAGGTTCTTAGAATGTTGGAGGGAAATTCTCACAAGTTTAAAATGTTTGGAAAGAAAAATGTGTATGTTTGAAATGGTTTGCAAATTTGATCAATGTCTGGAAAGGAAGTTTAAAAGAAAGACCAAAAAAAGGCATTTTGTAAGTTGTAAGATGTTTGGAAGTTAATTCGAAGGTTTAAGGTCAAGACACCTTCAAAAGACAGTTTTATTTTACCTCTCCTCCATTCACATACTCCATAACAAAACATAAACGATCCTTCGTCTGAAACGAGTACTTCAGTGACTGCAGGAAAGAGAACAAACCATTCAAAATTGCCCTTTTCTTTTTTTAATACAGGAAACAAAACTAAAATTGCCGTGCCATCACTCACAGTTAGAAACGGATGCCTAGTGTTCTTCAGAACTCTGCTCTCAGTGAGCGTGTGAGCAACTTCATCCTGAAAGAGAGAGAGACAGAGAGGAGTTCATCACCGCTGACACCTAGCGTTTCTCACTTCACTCCGTTCTCAGAGAATCACTTCTCGTACCTTGGCAACAATAACCTCCTTTTTCAGGATCTTCATTGCATAATATGTGCCGCTGGCTTTCTCTCGCACCAGAATCACCTTCCCAAATGTGCCTTTACCCAGCAGCTTCAGATAGTCAAAGTCATTCATTGTCTGTCAAACAAGAGAGAGAGGTCAGAATGAGCACCTGCTCGATATTTCCCCGTCGATCCCCCTCTCTGGCTCGGGCTCTACCTTTCGTTTGTGATGACTGGTCGACGTGTCCATCTCTTCCTCGTTAACGTTTTCGATCTGAGAGATGGGGCTACACAGGATTCCCTCCTCTTCCTGTTTGGCCAGCTTGTCTGCCACCATCTGAATGGCCTCGACCCACTCATCCCTGGTTACCAAAAGTGCAATCAGTTGTGATAGAGCGATATATTGGCCGGGCAAAAAGTGCTGGCAAAATGAGTAGTAATGCACCCTGGCTAATTCTGAGCTGCGGGCAAAAAAAATATTTAAAATGTTGATTTTATCCGAATTTGAGATTTTCGCAAACATTAGTTCATGAAGCCCTTATCTAGTGATCCCAGTGCTCCAAATAGTATTTAAACATCTAAAAGTATCTTTATTTGTACGTTTTCTGAGCAAAAATCTACAGATTTACAGTGGGATAAATATAGTATTCACACAAATATAATCGGTTAACATCTAAAAGACGTTGCATGTGTTTTACACTATTGTCGATCTCCTTAACAGTGTTCAAAAAAAGAAGAGAGGAAATAATTCGCTGCTTGACTGAACTGCGTTTGGAATTGTAATAATCAATGTATTTTTTTTATAGACACACTCAAGTGATTTTTACATTTCACTATTTGTTTTTCTTACTTGAATGCTTATGTTTAGATGAAACATGAAAGAAGTACGTAATACACTTGTTTCTTTCGTAAACTTGATTTTATGCATCATTTCTTATTTATAACAACAAAGGTCAAATGAAAAATAGCTTTATTGTGATCATTGATCTAGTAATGACTATTAAGAAAAGAAGTGAGGGGAAAGATGTAGCCTAATGTTAAAAATAACCCGTTTTTTTTATTAATAATATTATTATTTATTCACTTTTTAACCATTTTAATGGCGATCTCGGGATAAATTATTATAAAAATTATTAAGGGCTACAATTAACAAAAATTCTAAAATACATCCAGGAGATACATTTTAAATAAAACGCTTAAACACACCATTGTCTGTTTACATTAAAAGCAGTACAATCCAATAAAATGTGCTTACTTGATTTTTGAAAGTTTGCTCATTGTGACTCGTTTTCATATTTCAGGTCATACTTTGATTTTTACTAGGGCTGCTAGTGGATGTAAAACATGCTTTGATTCGGGCGTGAGGTACCTCTCGTCAGGCGTGTCCACGTGAAAGGTGCGCTCGATCACAGTGGTCCACTGCAGACACCTGATGATGAAGGTGTTGGGCTTGGGTCTCTCCGTCTTCATCAGCTGGCACTCTGACCAATGAGGAGGATGCATTTTGAAAAATATAACTCATGCTTGTGAATTAAAGATGTTGCATCTCAAACGACAGCGGCAGACTCATGAGGATGACGTCAGCACGTGACGCTCAAATTAAATCAGTTTGCTTTGAACGAAGTGAGTCATGGATCTGGAGAACAGTAGAACTGATCTGATGGGTTTACCAAGAACACGACACACTCATATCATTCAGACATTTAAAAAAGTGCAGGGCCAATAAACAAAACAAAAAATCTTTGAGGTCCATCATATATTGTTTCTTTTATTCTGACAGAAAACATACACTAGAAGTAAATATTTACATATTTTTCCCCCCACAGTATAATAATGTGTCATTATAAAGCGTTATTTTAGTATCACTGAGATACTATTAAAGTTTTGAATTAGTTTGGCTTTTATTTATTTTTTCATATTTTTGCTATTAAATTTTAGTAGTTTTCTTTATTAATGTTTATCTATCAGCTCACATTTTAGTACAAAATGTTAAACTAAATGAAAATCAGAATGTTATTGTGGCAAATAGCTTAAATACGTTTCATTTTGGTTTTCATTTCATTTATTTTATTTGAGGTTTGCCATGCATTTTTTCATTTTGGTTTCATTTTATACAACTTATTTTTTTGTGAAATTTATTTAAATCCTACTTCACTTATATGGCTTTATTTAGTTAATTTATTGCATTTTAAGTTTATTTTACTTTTCATGTGTTTTTTTTTCAACTTGGTTTAGTTTTATTCAATTTATCTTTATTTAGTTAATTTATTGTATTTTTCTTTCTATCTTGGTTTAGTTTTATAAAAAAAAAAATTGTGCTTTTTTTTCCTTGATTTTTTATGGTTTTATTTATAGTTTGTAATGCATTTCTTTCATTTTGGTTTCATTTTATGCAACTTATTTTTTTGTGAAATTTAATTTAACTTCATTTTTATGGCTTCATTTAGTTAATTTATTGTATTTTACGTTTTTTTTCCATCTTGGTTTAGTTTTATGAAATCTTTTTTTTTTTTATAGTTCACTACAATAACCCTATTTAAAATGAATGAAAGAGACTCACTGGCCACAGAGAAGTTGTTGAGTGGATAAGCCAGATCTGCATCTTGTGGCTTCTCTTTATATCCAATAAACGACCCATCTGTCTTTAACAGGAAGTACCGTGGTCTCCAGTTCTTAATGTATTCACCTGCAAACCCCCACAAGATCAAGCACACAGAAAAACACTAAAACATGCAATATTTACAATCAACAACTGGAAAAACACTCATTAGTACATCAGTATCTCAGTGCTGTTGTTTCTCACCTCTCTTCTGCACCCATCCCTCTTTCACTACGTTCTGGTCGTTCATGTTGGCTCCGAGGTCAGAGTTCAAGGGTTAGTCCAGTGCTGGCGGTTCGGTCCTGTTCCCTCGCTCTGCTCTCAGTTCTCTCACACTCTTCCTCTCACTTTCTCGGTCACGTTGTGATGTAACGTCTCAGCCTCCTCCTTCACTTTCACCCTTCAAACACTCCAGTGGTGACTCAGCCTGGAAGGAAACAACAAAGGAGAGAAAACACACACACACGGGTCATTCTCTTCCGCTTCTCCCACACACACACACACACACACACACACTTCCATGAGAAATAAAGTCATTGTTAAGAGCAGGGAAACATTTCTGGCCCCTTCCTGAGTCCTTCTCTTCCTCTCTCTCACACTGGATGTTGAAGCTACGCATGACTGTTTCTGTCCACCTCTTCTCTGGATTACGATGAGGCTTTAGAACCTTGGAATTCATCTTAGAACCACATAATCTTAGAACCAGTTCAGAATCAACCTATCAAACAACCCCATGGCACTAGAAACAACACTGGAACCTCTTCAAATTTCAAATATGATAAGAAAACATCCTGTAGAACCCCTTAATAAATCAATTCTAGGAATCATCGCAGTATAAACTCTTAAATAATACTAAAATAAAAAAATGTATCCTACTTAAATATGAATTTTACAGTAAACAGAACTCACATTCAACTTGACTAAAACTAATGATTCACTCTTAGAATCTTACATCTTCAGAATAATATCATTTTAAATTTATACCTTGGAAATCAACCTGACAATTATCTTAAAATATTTTTTTAGTATCATTTTAGAATTGATTTCAAGTCAACCTTATAATCTCACAAATCACCTTTTCAACCTCAGAACCAATCTTAGAACCAATCTTGGATTCCTACGATCAATCTTAGAAGAACCTAAAACAACATAAGAGTCTTAAGACCATCGGAGAATGAACCTAAGAAATTAGAATTTTAAAAGGAATCTTAGAACCCTAAGAGCAATAGAATGTTTTAATCTTAGAACCATCTTAGAATCAGCTGCTGAACCCTAGAGTGATGAAATTAATATTAGAACACTGGAGAAAGAAAACAACAACATAGAATCGAATTAGAATTTGAATTCTAATAGAATCAGAATTTTACAAAAAGTAGATCTCACTTTCAGTCAAGAATCATCTAAGAACGAAAACTATGCTACGAATCAGTCTTAGAATCTTACATCGTTGGAAACAAATATTTCACTTCAGTACCTTAGAACTTCCAAATCTACCTTGCAATGATTTTAAAATCACTTAATTATCTTTCATACGGTTTCACAACAAAAATACCTTTTTGACTTCAAGTGAGGAAAACATCAAAATGATTTTAAATTCAAAAATCAAAACATATTATTTACAAAATACGCTCATTTTGACACACGTCGAATAAAAAGATGCACAATTCCCGTCGTTAGAAAAAACGAGAACAACAGAAGCCACCCAAACCAATGTCAACAAAAACAATGGCGGACACGGATGGGCATCACACGCACACACACACACACACACACGGATGTGACAGCAATTAACATGACAGATCACAATAACCACAATGAAGCAACGGCTTTTGTGTCATATAGAGCTGCTGTTATATAATCCAGCACTATCATCATAAATACATAAAGCGCACTGACAGCGCGCCACGAACATGTGAACATTAATCAATGTTTGTTCAAAAACACGGCTGTGATAACAAACAATACAAACACACTTGCATGCATTAAGACCAGAAAATGTGAATTGCACGCGCCTCTTGTTTTCTGTTTGTCCGAAATGCGGAAAATGGTGCACGCGCATCAATAATACCACGCAGGATGTAGGTTGAATGTGTTTATAATGTACATTTCTATCAAAATAGCGTTCGGTGTGTACATAAGCGCTTGTTATGTCCAGCAGCATCACGGACAAGGCCGAGGAGCATCATGCACCCGGCGGCGGAGGACAGTGATGCTCCGGCGCGGATGCTCGGCCTCGTCCGTGATGCTGCTCGCTGATGGAGCGAAAATAAACAACGCGAGGCACGCAGTACGTTACCTGGCAGACGCTCCGCCAAACGGTGGGATCGGATCCACGCCAGCCCGGTGTGAAACAGAAACCAACCCAAACCCGCACGCTGCTGCCGCCGCCGCCGCCGGTCGGTCATGGGGAGCACGGAGGCACGCGCGCCCGTGATGTGGCCATCATCTCCGTTACCCCGCTAAACCGAATGACCCTGGATGAATTATGGCGTAACCCGATGCAGAGAGCGCTTTGACGGCGCACCCCGTCTCCAGCACGAGAATTTACCGAAGCCTACTACGACGAAGCCCCTTTCTTAATTTTAATGAGGCGAGCGTCCGCATTGGAAGGTAAGCGAGAGACGTCAGTGGGAGCTCATTAATATTCATAAGACAAACCTTCTGCGTTCAGATTGAATAAATAAACAATATCTGGCTGAGATACAACTATTTGAGTGCAGAAAAAAATCTAAATATTGAGAAAATCACCTGAAAAGTTGTCCAAATAAAGTTCTTAGCAATGCATATTACTAATAACAAAATAAGTTTTGATAGATTTATGGTAGAAACAGATATTTTCATACATAACATAATTTACTTAATATTCTAATGATTTTTGGCATAAAGGAAATTTCGATAATTTTGACCCATACAATGTATTGTTGGCTATTGCTACTTAAGACTCCAGGGACACATATAATGAAAAATATAAATACATTTTAATATGAATAATATTTTTTTAATAGAAAAAATGATATAAATATAAAACAAATATACAAAAGTTATACTGCCGCTCTAATAGAAAAAAAAGAGAAAAAAAAAATGTTAAATGTAAATATACACTTTTTTTCTTTTTTGTTACCCATGGATATAAACTTTATTACTGTAAGGCTTATTAATATATATATATATATATATATATATATATATATATATATATATATATATGTATATATATATATATATATGTATATATGTATATGTATATATATATATATGTATATGTATATGTATATATATATATATATATATATGTATATGTATATATATATATATATATATATATATATATATATATATATATGTATGTATATGTATATATATATATATATGTATATATATATATATATATATATATATATATGTATGTATATGTATATATATATATATATATGTATATATATATATATATATATATATATGTATATATATATATATATATATATATATATATATATATATATATATATTTATAGGCCTATGTTGTTTTATTTATTTATTTTTAATCCCATTGAGGGTTTCCAAACAATGTCTGCCGTAGCTAATTAATATTCATAAACTAAGCCTTGTCATTGGGAGATCGGCGTGCAACGTCATCCTGCGCTTATTATTATCAATGAGCTGGAGCTTCGCAATAGTAGGCTTCGTAACTTCGTCTCCAGCCCCAGCCATTCAGTCGCTGCCAGTGGGACGGGGGAGGAGGAACCCTCTCGACGTCACACCGGCACCCGTTTTTACCGGACGGTCCCCCCATCCTCCTCCTCTTCTTGGCTTTGTCGCTCCCAGGCTTTTTTTGGTCTCGCTACATATGAATGATAAATGCTTAATGGACCTCCCACCGACCGAGAAGAGGCCTCATAAATTTACATACAGCGCCAAAATCACTTAATATGCGTCAAATGATAATAAAAGCACCAGCTGCAGTGAGTTTCCCCGCTTCTGTCCCGGGACGGATTTAGGATTTGGGGCCCTTTGTTTAATTTAATGAATGCAGAAATGCTATGCACAAAACAAAGGACACAAAAATAATAACAGGCTACTACCAAGACTCAAACTACTCTTTGAACCTCTAGTCTATCAAAGTCACAAATTTGGGGAATTATTTTCATAAACTTGTTCCATGCATCTTTTGATTGGACTACACGTGGAGTGCATAGTTTATAAGGACTTCACATTCAGTTTTATGTTTTGAACACTAGATGGAGACTACCTGCAACCTTCATAATAAAACGTGACAAATACACGTTTTAATAAATACATTTATATAAAAATTATTATTAATTGTTAAAATTACTCCACATTATTATTATTATTTGTAAGTTTAAATAATTAATAATATTAAATAATTAATATATATCAATTATATGTAAGAATTATTATCTAAATTATATAATATATAATTAGAAATTAAAATTATTATTAAAATCTGAATAATATTTTTATTTAAAAGTAATACATTTGCATTTATTACATGTTTATATATTTAGATATATTACTATTATCAAATTAAATTATTTTTTAATTATTATTTTAAAAAAAACAATGTAAGAAAAGTAAACAAAAGTGGGGGCATGAAAATATATCATATGAATAAATTGAATGAATTCTCACCTTTAGTACAAACACAGACACACACTGACACACACACACACAACCCTGAAAGTGGCGTCTAGCCATAAGCCTCCAACTCTGAATTTCAGGAGATTTTCATCTCAAATTCACAGTCATATTAAACACACACAAACATATTTCCAGATATTATCAATGGCACTGTAAAAAATTATATATTTATAAAATTAAATATAAATTTACACACATGCAGTATATGGAAAAGTACTAGGCTAGTAGTCAGTTTGCAAAGGTTAAGTGTATAAAATTATTAATTAATCTTGAATTAAACTGCAGACCTAGAGCTTCTATAATAAAACAGAGACTTTATGGAGGACTGTCAGACTAAACCCAGAGCACAACAGATACTGGCAAATGTGATGAGTGTAGTATCAGTATCAGTGTCTCTGTGTCAGATTTCTGTAACAGAAGCACTGCTGTCCATTGCTCTCACAAGGACACTGACTTTCAGCCATGCAATGTGCAAATGCATCTGCACGCTGACTGAAAACAAGCAGGTAAGACGCCTTGTGTTCGTCTTTCAAAACAGGTTTCAATTCATTTTCATACGAAGAGTTTGCATTTGAATGTGTGATTTGGTTGTGACTTGTAAATAATATCCTCAGCTGTGGCTCACATTTAGCAAAAACAATGAGACACAAGGAGCCGCAGCAGAAACTAAAGATGAGGATCACTGAATGAATATTGAACTATCAACAATTAATGGAGATCTATTCATAATCCCGTTTCTGAAGCTGATGTTTTTATGCAAGGGTTCAGTGCAGGATGGCTGGGTCAGGAGTTGCTCTGAGGTTACACGAATTTAAGGAAAGTCAGGACACCAAAAACCATCCAACACACATGTATGTCCAAAGGCTTTTGAGTCTTTGACTCCCAACATTTCAAAATTAACCGCTTTCAGTTCCAGACATTAATGTTGACTGAATAAAGTGTTTAAACGTTTTATTCGCAATCATACTAATTTAACTTAAAATGTCAACATTGAATGTTTCAGACAAAATTTTGCCAGTTTGATCTGGTTTATTGCTTTAATATATACCGTATTTTTCGGACTATAAGTCGCACCTGAGTATAAGTCGCATCAGTCCAAAAATACGTCATGATGAGGAAATAAACATATATAAGTCGCACTGGACTATAAGTCGCATTTATTTACAACCAAGAACCAAGAGAAAACATTACCGTCTCCAGCCGCGAGAGGGCGCTCTGTGTCTTCAGTGTAGACTACAGGAGCACTGAGCAGCATAGAGCACCCTCTCGCGGCTGGAGACGGTAATGTTTTCTATTGGTTCATTTCTCTCGGTTCATGTCAAATGAATTTTGATAAATAAGTCGCACCTGACTATAAGTCGCAGGACCAGCCAAACTATGAAAAAGAGTGCGACTTATAGTCCGGAAAATACGGTATACTGATTTAATGCATGTTAGCATGTTTTACTATGTGCATCATGTTTGTTTGATCTGTTTACTGTGTTTGTCCAGTGCCCACCGGCATGGCCGAGATGTTTTGGGACTGTATCCCGGTCAGATCGCAAGAGTGCATGCCGTCAGCTCACATCTGGACAGGTGTGAGAGACACAGACACAAGTGCATAAACCTACTGGTATTAAAAAGAGAGAATTTCACTTTGCATCCTATCATCTTTCAAATATTTTAAAGAATTAAAACGTTTACATTTTCTCAAACTAGCTGAGAAAATTTGTTTATGTGTATTCTGATGTATTTTTTATAATGGAAGCCCGTTTCTGCCACTGAAAAAAAAAAAGGTTATTTTTAAGGCATTTTTTTATCTCACAATTCTGACTTTTTTTCTCTGGATTGTGTGATATAAACTCAGAATCTTGTCTTTTTTTCTCAAAGTCCTGTGATATATACTCAGAATCCTGTCTTTTTTTCCTCTAAATTCTGACTTTATATCTTACAAAAAGTCAGAATTGCAAATGATAAAGTCAGAATTGCATGATATAAACTCACAATTCTAACTTTTTTTAAATTTAAAGTCAGAATTTCAGGGGGGGGAAAAGTCAGAATTGCCAAAATATACCATGCAATTCTGAGAGAAAAAAGTCAGAATTGTGAGATAAAAAGACACAATTCAATTTTTTTTTATTCACTGGCGGAAATGGGCTTCCATAATTCTGCAGTTATTGCTGTCAGTAAAGCTCAAATACAGTCTACCCAGTGCCAGCAATAGTTTGACAGACTGCAGTTCACTCCACGGCCACGGGATCCTTTAGGCCACATGCAGCACACATTAGGGTTTCTAATTAATTAATAAATCACCAGTGCTTTAGCAGTGCTGCAGGGATGGTGTATTTTAATAGGCTAAACCCTTTTTATTTAATTAATTTAATTATTTTTTTTGTTTTTTATTTTGATGTTTTATTCTAGATTTTAAAAAGGTGATTGCTATCAAGTGGCTAATTGGGACTACAGAGGTTATCGGAGACACTAAATACCACACACAGAACAGAAAAACTCCTCTACTCACTAGTCGCTTTCACAGCCTCATTTTGTCTAATTCAAACTCTTACAAACTATTCTAACTCAAACTTTCAGGGAAAGTGTTTTTAAATAAAGACTTCTCAGGAGCTTAATGGTGGTGAGGTTTAGTTCATTTATTGCCTATTTATCTTTTTAACTTCTGACATTTGTGTTTAGGCTACAGAATTCATAAAAGTTGATTATCATGATGAACAAAATTTGTAAGGATCATACACTTCCATTGGCCACCGAGCTTATTTTCTGCAATAATCCAAAAGCCGATCTAAAAATAATTCTGGGATTTTGTCGAGGAAACCAGGTGACACTAATGTACTGGCCTACACAGAAATGTAAATTGTGCATGCTGATGGTCAAATGATATTATAGTTCAAGGGCAATAGAGGAAAATAAAGATGTACTCCAAACTTTTACCAATCTCAACAGATTTCTGATTTCTCCTCAGATTGACGCCAAAGACTCCAGATATGCAACATTATGACTCCAGAGCAGTTAAGAAATATCAGAGAAGAAACTTTGATCTGTTGACCCTTCAGGCCTCGCTTCAGTCCCATCACAGAGAAACACACACACCAAACGGACAGTCTATAGGTCAGTTCAAGAAGATTGACCTTTATTGACTTCAGTACTGTACACACCCAAACATGTCCCTTGTGCATTTTTAATAGAACTGGAACATGAATTTATATCGCATGTGTATATTCTGTATCCATAAACACATAGGCCTTCTGTCACTAAAGCCAATGTTTATTTCTCACGCAGTACTAATGAACTGCCATCATGCCACTAATTTAAAGAGAAACATTTATGGTTTAGTAACAAGATAAGTATAAGTTTTCCTTGACCTGTCATATGTCTTCTGGAAACTAGTGCTTTTGATTGTGCTTTGTCTGTCTTCTTCAGAACTTGACAACCTGTAGACAGTTTAATTGAAAACTTGATGGTAAAAGATGATGGCAGTGATCATTTTATTTTATGGTGAAATACTTATACAATTAGTTTGTTTTCAGACAACGTGGCGGTGGTTTGTGCTAGAATGCAGCAAATTATGAAATGCACATACCATAAAGTCACTGTACCTTGATGAGACTCTCTATCAACATGACAACATGACATCACACCTGTTGCACGAAACACTCATGAGGATTTTTGGAGCAGTGTGTGACTGTGCTGTATTTCCACAGGCGCTGATTTCCAGAAGTTCACACTAAGTTCACATCCAGAGCCGCTGGAGCAGCAGCAGAGATGAGATGAAGCTCTGATCAAAGTTACAATCAAAAACATTCTTTTGGTGAAATGTAATCACACAATGACACAGATCCATCAGGGCAGTCATGTAAAACATGCATTTGCAATAATTTTCCATTGGCACACAACCAAGAACTGAAAGCTGCACATACTTCATGCACTTCTGTAATGATTCGTTTTAAAAGCAGCACTCGTGCACCTCAAGCATAAATGTCAGTGCGTTTCACATGAATCGCTTTGTAAAGATTTGTGTGATTACGTTCAGCTGACTGATCTGTGCAGTTGTGTTGCTTTAGATTTACCTCAAAGTTCAACTTTTGAATAGCAGCATACTTGGGTTATATGCAGTAGCCATGTAAATATTTAAATATCCCAATGCAATTCATTAGATGTTTAAACAAGTGAGCAGTGATCTCCACAAGGCCGTAGTGTAAGCGACATATTTAATCATATTTAACTATTAGATAACAGTTAATCACAGCCGTGAGAGACTGATGTTTTCATGTATGCTGAGTCATGCTGACAATCATCTTGTGTTCAAAATAGCTCAAACTCTTTTGACTCATCTTCACTTCCTGCAAACCGATGCCTCGCTTTAGAGACGCAGAACAATTGAAGTTTTCTTTGTCAGACAATGTCTCTGATATCCAATACTTGCGTCACAACACATGATCATGTTCCTCATCTGATTGTTTGTTCTGTTCTCTCTCCAGAGAGTTCATGGTGCAATAAGTGTGTGTTTGTGTGATACTGAACCTGAATAAATAGAGGTGTATTTAACAATCCAGCAATAACAGATCCAACTGAACGTAAAAGAGTTTGGACACTGAAGTCACACAACACAAGCACCTTTTTCAAGAAAAACAAAAAAGGTGTCTAAAATAGGTTTAAGCTTCTTAACATCTATTTATCTATTTAAGTTTTTTTAAATGTTTTTAGTTTTTGTTAACTATTAAAACACAGTTAACTAAAAATAAACGGAACTAAAATAAATATTAAAAACTTAAACTTGTTTTTATTTCAGCTAACTGCAAAAGCTAAATTTCTCATATTTTAACCTTAACTTGTTGCAGTACAAAAATGATAGTAAAAATAGATTAATAAAAACTAGATAGACCATACTAAAAATGACAAAAACACAACAAAAATTAATACAAGTTTACATTAAATTAAAATGAAAATGTACAAAACATGAATAAAAACTAAAATAGCAACTTTATATTTTTTATTTAAAAAAGAAAATAATAAAGCATGTAATTTCTAAGCCACTTTGTGTACAGACTTTAAAATACTTTTCAATTCAATAATACTTTTCTGGGTATCATATTTGAAGGAATATGCATTTTGCAGAAGTGAACAAAGATTGAAAGCCTTATCATGGAAATGCATCATAGTATCGTTTAGTTGAATAGTGTGACTCTGTCAAGATACAGCATTTTTCTAACAAACAATATACGTCTGTTTAGTTATTATTACTGCCAAAACTGTTTGGGAGTACAGCTAAAATTACATAACAGGAATCCAACCACAGGTGTGCAATAATAGTCCACCCACTAAACATACAACTCACAGTCTGGACTTTCCCTGTTCATCAGTACAACACATTTTAATAAATATATAAAAAATTATTTATGATGTGACTTGTCTTTCTGACACTATAATTAAGGGTGTATAATCATAAAAAGTCTTTTTTTATCACATGGTTATAGTCTTTTACGCTTCATATTTATCAGTGTTTTCACTACCAGGCAAAAGTTTGGAACAATTTATATATTTTTTAAGTCTCTTTTGTTTACCAAGGCTACATTTACAGTATTTTACTGTAAAACAGTAATTGTGAAATAATGACATAAAAATTTCTTTGAAATAAAAATCTTTTGTAACATAAAGTACTTACTCTCAATTCTCGATGCACAAAAGTGTTTAAAAAAATCTGAAATATATTTAGCCTACGTAAATATGTTTACCATCAATTATGTTCCCAATATAATTGTCTATTTTTGTATATTTTATCTCAAATATATTCAGTATCTGAAAATGTGTATTTTAGCCATATGGGTTCTAATGTAAGTCAATATAATATGAGTCAGTTGTGATTTAATCACAATGAAAATACCATTATGTAAAATTAAATAAATTGTGTGCTCTTGTGATTACAGTAGCATCAACATGTTAAACAGCAGGTTAATACAATAAACTACAGCAATAGGTTTCGCAAGACGTAAAACTTGTTTCACAAGATCGTGTTTACTGTATTTTAGGCTGCACACGATTTGTGTGGAAGAGTGCTGCCAGTGTCATCCTCTTCATAACTGTTATACACTTGATGGTTATTTGCTGGTTAATGGGGATCAGGGGCACTACTGATCACATAAAGTATCTGAAGTGATCAGATCTTGGACTTCTACATCTTTTGTATTTCACTCTTGAGTTGTATTTGCATAAGGCACCTGAAAAATATTTTTAAAAAAAAAAGCCACAATTGTGCTGATCTCTGCTTCTACCTGTACAACAGCATACATCAGACTACAAATAAAACTTTTTTCTCAAAAGAGTTGCTTGTCTAAGCCTGTCTTCTCTATAAACTACAAAGACATCAATAAATCAGAGTGAATGGTAGAAATCCTTTCGGGAATGAATATCTGTTTCCAGTGAACGCCACAAGCAAATCGGATCATGGTATATCAATAAACTGTTGTTTGAAAATAATGAAGAAAAAAATGTTTGCATTAAAATTTGCTAGTTTAAACTATTATTCTTAATTTTTGCATTGATTCAACCCATAACATTCATCCCTGATATGTTTTGAATATCATTGCACAAAACATGCTAAACTTGACAAATGATTTTTGTGTGTGTAATAAGAACATGATTGATAATAATAATAATACACTGATATTTCACTGACAGTAGCAAGGACATTGTTCAAATAATCCATGTCATATCAATGGTTCAAACATGATTATTTGCAGCTACAAGAATTCTTTTTTGCAAAGAAAATAAAATGACGACTTTATTCAACAATTCGTCTACTGAACGTAAACAGCATGTGCTGCTCTGTATCTGCTGCGCCACGCTAACATGCTGTTTACGTTCAGATCAAAGCGCAAACAACGTAAACAGCAAATTGTTGAGAGGAATTGTTGAATAAAGTCGTAATTTTGTTTTCTTTGCGCACCAAAAGTAATCTCGTAGCTGCAAATAATTACGGTTGAACCCCAGATGTCAGATGGATTATTTTAACGATGTCCTTGCTACGTTTCTGGACATTGATCTTGTTAATTACATTGCTGTCTTTGGGAGGGTCAGAGAGCTCTCAGATTTCATCAAAAATATCTTAATTTGTGTTCTGAAGGTCTTTCGGGTTTCGAACGACATGAGAGTGATTAATTAATGGCACAATTTTCATTTTGGGGAGAACAATCCCTTTGAGTTTAGTGGTAAGCTTTTGAAATTAAAATGTAAAACAAGATACTAATAAATAAAAATGATAATAATAAAAAGTTACATTTATTTGCAAAGCCACTTAGTCTAGGTCATTCACCAGGAAACTGTTATAAAGATCTCATAATTACATAGTCACCATTTAAAAATAGTTGAAATGGCGAGAGGAAAAAGTGACGATGCAAAACCTGACTCACCTGTAAAAGACACTTTGTCTTTGGAATTCAAGTCATGTAGTGGTTCTTTAACAGGTTTAGTGAGTTTGATGCGGTGAGGTCATCATGTTGAATTCAGTATAAATATCCGAAAGCTTGTCCGATCAGCACACAACAGATTGTGAAACAAGTCCAAAGCAAGACTGAAGACTATATCTACATCTACAACATTTGAAGCATCGCTGGTAAAATCCATTTTCAACTCTTTGTATAGAATGCTTTAAGCTCATTTATCTAAATGCTACTTAATTTTATAACTGTATCAAAATATGCAATAATAATGTTTTCCAAGGTTAAAGACTGCGTGGTAAAGGCACATTTTTGCAAATTTTTCCTGAGAACAAATCCAGAAGATTGCTGGCTGCATTAGTGATTATGTTCCTTCGTTGCAAGCACTGTATGAAGAGAACAGACTGATTGTTTAATCTGGATTTTTCCATTGCTCTATGTTTAATCTCCAGAGAGAGATGAAGGTGAAGATGTTGGCCGTGTTGGCTCTGGTTCTTCTGGTCTCCAGTGCGACTGAGGGACGGATTCTCAGTAAATGTGAGCTGAAGTCCCAACTCGAGGCGGCACTGGGGGGAAATCAGGGAGGAAATGGACCTGCAACTCTCACTAATGGGCCTGGAAATGTGAATGTGCCTGAAAATGTAACTGTGCCTGAAAATGTAACTGTACCTGAAAATGTAAATGTGCCTGAAAATACAACTGCAAATCCACTCATCGCCCAAAGTAAGTGTTGCAAGGGTAAACACTGTCATTTGGCAACTAGTAATGATACAAATGTAAGCCAAGAGTGTTTCTGTCTTTCTTTCAGTCGTTTGTTCTGTGGAGCATGTGTCGAAGTTCGACACCAGCCTGGTCACCACCATCCAAGAAGACCCCAGAACTCCAGTGAGACCTCCAGTGAGACCCCCTCCCAGACCAGAACAACGACCCAAAGAAAGACCAGAGGGAAGACCTGGACGTCCCGGCAGAAGGGGAAAGAGATCTCATGGTGCAGCACACGGGCACCACAGTTCCGAGAGTTCCGAGAGTTCCGAGGAGAATGTCACCACAAGACTGTTTGGAATCTTCCAGCTGAGCGACCGTGTGACCTGCGATTCCGGATCCGGCCAGAGTCTGAACATCTGCAACATGAACTGCAGAGGTAAGTCATGTTACAAAAGGGATTATAAACAGAATAGACTGATCTCAATCTCATGTGAAATGTAACTCATTTATAGGACAGTGATTTCGAATAAATTCACAATGCGATTTGTAAAAAAAAAAAAATTATATATATATATATATATATATATATATATGAACCCACCAGGTTTGCTGTACTTGTAGGACTGCATAATTTGGCCAAAAATGTTGTTTTTATAAACCAATAAAACTAGTAATGATTATGGTTATCATTTCTAAATAAAAATAAACAAAATGAAGTACAAAGCTTTACCCCTAATCCAAATGAAGGCTTTCAAATTCATACAAATTAGTTACATACAAATAGTTGCATATAGTGTTGGGTAGTAACTGATTACATGTCTTCTGAATTTACATAATCAGGTATGTATGTAATTAAATGATATTACATTGTAAAATACTCAGACTAGAGTTACTTTTTGAATGATTAAATATAATTCATATGGTCACAATACATGCTGTAAACAGGTATAATATCTAATATTTTTAAATGTTTTATTGACTGTAATTTTAAAAATATTTATTTTAATTGAACCTTATATATATATGGAAATGACATTTACTCAATAGCACATCATATAGTTTCATCACAATTTCATAATTATAGTACACGCCAGATTTGAGTGACATTATTTTACGAATGACTATTTTTTTCCAACATAATTTTTCTCTTCTAAAGCTCTGACTGATGATGACATCAGGGATGACATCACATGCCTGAAGACCCTGCTGGACAGCACAAGAAATGCGTAAGTTGTCATCTTTAGTCCCGCTAATCACAAGATCACCACCTACATCTGTCACTGCTCATTTGCATGACTCCACTGAGGTCAGATCACATCTGTAGCATATTTCTGCAAAATAAACACAGTGTAATTGAAAATGGCCAAAATTCTTCGTTGTAAAAACATTCAAATATTACTAAAGCAACTAAACAAGTGTATTTTTTCTCATAAATAGTAATATTCCTGTTCTTGTTTTCTTACAGCACTGTTTCAGTCTTCGCTTCTCCACCCAAAAAAACGTGAGTCAAACAATTAAAAGATGGCATGATGAGTCAAGAGAAATACTGACTAGAAATATATTTATATTTTATTTAATACTTGAAAGCATATAAAGCTTTAGGAAATACATTTTTATTAAATATATTTTGGACAATATACATTAAATAATTGGCAAAAATATAAGATGAAATAGAAGTAAAGAAAATCTATTTCTTTATAGTACATATATTTACATTAATGTTAAAAATAGATTTTTAACCACAGCAATAAGATTTGCAAGATCCCTTCTAACCCTTCTTTTTACGAGGTTGTGTTTATTGTCTTTTAGGCCACTTGTGGTTCTCTCTGTGAACGAGTGCCGTGGCATCAATCCTGCGGAGTACTTTGCTGAGTGTCCCTGAAACATTCAGCGTTTCTTCAGACATGAATATTCTGTCAAATGTCATCCCAATGCATTATTGTAATAACCCCAGCTGAAGCTACTGATCACATGAATTAGTTCTCAGACCATTTTATTTCACTCTTGCATTTTCTGCCATAAATTACATGGAAAATGTTCTCAAAATAGCCTCAATAATGCTGCATGTAGGCTACTAAAGCATACCTCAGAATGCCAATAAACAAAGATTTTAAAAAATACACTTGTCTCAGTCTGTTTTTACAATAAAAACACCAACAAACCAGTGTTTGCGTAAGTGAAAGGTTTTGTTTTTTTAACACAAAACAAGTGTTGTACCATCCAAGAAGTCTGGTTTGCATGGTCTATTTAACCTGCAAAGAGCATCGTTCTCCACGCCATGGCCATTCAGAAAGTAGCCATGCATTCTCATTAAATGATTTTTACAACATCTAAATCACAAATATGTGGTCAGATGTTTCATTAATTTTTAAAAGAGTTCAAACCATTGCTTTTTTTATGATTTCGCTGTTTTATGTCTTTTTTTTTTTGTCAGTGAATCATAATAAAAGATAAACTTTGTTTAACCAAATCCATTGTGCAAAGCCTTCTACCATGGACATATTATATTACAAAAGCATATTAATGATACTGACCATGTTATCTCCTTTGTATACAGTATGCTCCATGCATCAATAAAAATGCATTAATATATTAAAATGTAGAAAATAAAATTGTTTTATTTATTTAATATACATTAATCAAAAAATTGATTAAATAAATTATGGGTATATGAAATAAAAAAGGATAGTGGTTGCACATCCACAAGCATACTAATAATAATTCTTCAAATTTCTTATTTGTTCTGTGCCATGTGAAGTTCACATTTACATGTTGAAACAACAACACACAAAGGTCAAAGCAAGCATCTTCAACCAAACCAAGGATTTGTTTGCTATTTGAATACATTTAAATGAGCCCTTGCAGTGAAGCTCAAGGATTTTGAACAAGATACTGACCGAAATTTTCAGTAAAGATTTATCAGATTGACCATGTAATGCATCTAAAGAAAAAATGTAATCTTAATCGCATATGACAATAAGCTTATCTGAATTATTTGTTCTTATCAGAAAAGCTGCATGAAAAAGAATCTTCCTGAGAACAAATCTCATCTGGAAGATCAATGCAGAAGATCATATTTGAATTTAATAGATTTCATTGCATAATTCACAATTGCTAAATTATCCTTTAAGCATTGTCAGGCCTTCAGATCCACCCAAACAAACCCCGAGGCTTTCGAGAGTCACAGCAGTACCATTATACAAGCAGCGGGCTCTAGACGAAGGTATTTGAATTGGAAATGCTGCTGTTTGTGGGCGCGGGTGCGTGTGTGCTGCAGAACATCATAATCTAAAGACAAACAGAGCACAAAGACTCAAGCATCAAAACATCTGCTTCACATCATTCCACTCACAGCTGGAAACCACTGGAGAAAAAGAGAGCAAATAACAAATAAACAAATACATAACAACAAGGATGACAACCTGAGCTTCCTGGCCAGCATTTGTGATGTTTCAGAGCAATGACATCATAGGAATATGATCTCCTGGTGATGATGGGATGGACCAACAGAGCAGGTGGAGGTCAGTCGGACATATATAAGATGAAGCACAGCGCAAAAAACACTGAAGCTGGAGAAGACTCTCCAACAAACAGCATCTCAACAGAACCTCTGGTAAGATGCATTACAAATCAGTTCTTTATGATATTTCAGTTTTTTCTTCTTTTTTATCATTAAATTCACTGCTGGTCATTGTAAAAAATAAAGGAATAAAAACTTTGCATGAAAGCATCTGCTGAACTGAATGTACTTTATTTGTTTTTGTGTAGTTATAATTATTTATTTTTTTTTGTGTAATATTATTAAATTATTATTTTATATATATATATACACACACACACACACACACACACACACATACTGTATATATGTGTCTCAACCTATTTAATACTTAAGTTTGAATCTGAATTTTACATTTTTATTTTAGTTAAGATGAAGATGTTTTTTGTGCATGATCAGAACTAAAATACTACAGATATTTTTATCCCACCCTAATCCAGTAATTCATGAATATGCATCACTGAACACTTGTAATCTGTTATTGGCTATACTTCAAGATCTACTCCGAGTTCCCTGGATTAACTGAACATGTGTAATCTCCAGATTCCAAACAGAGAGAGATGAAGAGTGCAAACCCAGTGAAGATGTTGGCGGTGGTTGCTCTGGTTCTGCTGGTATTCAGTGTGACTGAGGGACGGATTATCAATAAATGTGAGCTGAAGGCCAAGCTGGATGCCGCTCAGTTGCAGCAGATCACCGTCATGGAAGAGACAATAACCGTGAATAGTCTCATCGCCAGACGTGAGATATTGTTCTGTAGCTTCTCCTTCAGGATGTCAAATTGCACTGTTTTATGTCAGATTATGTGACCCTCATCCATGTCTTTCTTCTTTTCTGAGGCAGTTGTCTGCAAGGCCAGCATCTCAGCCTTCAACACCAGCTTTGTCCAAAACACTGCTGTCCACAATAAGGAGATGATGCCAGCACAGGACCCACCTCAAGTTGCATCTCAAGTGCCACCTCAAGCTCCACCATCTGGAGCTCCACCTCAGGCTTCACCACATAGAGGTCCATCTCAGGCTCCATCATCTCGAGTTCTACCTCAGGCTCCAGCTGGTTCTCCACCCAAAGTTCCACCATCTGGATCCCCACCCAAAGTTCCACCATCTGGTTCTCCACACAAGGTTCCACCATCTGGATCTCCACCCAAGGTTCCACCATCTGGATCTCCACCCAAGGTTCCACCATCTGGTTCTCCACCCAAGGTTCCACCATCTGGTTCTCCACCCAAGGTTCCACCATCTGGTTCTCCACCCAAGGTTCCACCATCTGGATCTCCACCCAAGGTTCCACCATCTGGTTCTCCACCCAAGGTTCCACCATCTGGATCTCCACCCAAGGTTCCACCATCTGGTTCTCCTCCGAAGGTTCCACCATCTGGTTCTCCACCCAAGGTTCTACCATCTGGTTCTCCACCCAAGGTTCTACCATCTGGAGCTCCATCCAGCTCCAAACCTCATCCGACCACAGCTGCCAAAGATGCTGGTCACCTGTACGGTGTGTTTCAGCTCAGTGATCAGCTGGTCTGTGATTCCGGCATGATCCCATCGCAAAACGTCTGCAACATGACCTGCTCTGGTGAGTGTTTTTAATGACTGCACTGTAAAAAAAAATCAAAGAGCAAGCAATAACATAATCATTTAAAAATGAATAAAATAACTCTTGAATTCTTTTTCTCTTTTTACTAACCAGCTTTGACTGATGACGACATCACTGATGACATCACCTGCCTGAAGACCCTGACAAACTTTATGTAAGTACAAGAAACTAAAAAATTCTAGAACTCAAATTCAAAGAAGATTATGCCTTTTTACGTTAGATTGCATGAAAACACAAAAGTGTTCATACTTTCATACGAAAGTTCGAAAAATATAACTATTACATAACAAAATACCTAATTTCTTAACAGGAATGCAAACCCCAAAGAGGTCCTATTTGATGTAAAGAAGATGTAAGTTATTGAATGAAATCTTTCTCTCTCTCTCTCTCTCTCTCTCTCTCTCTCTCTATATATATATATATATATATATATATGTGTGTGTGTGTGTGTGTGTAGTTTTTGTTCCTCTACATGTGACAGTAATTATAATGTGTCTTGAGTCAGGTCTGAACGTGTGACTGTCTTCTGTGTATTACAGCGTGGAGATGATGTTGGTGGAGGAGTGTCGCTCTGTCGTTCCTCCAAACTACTTTGCTGAATGCATTTAAAACAGATGGAGCAGACTCACTCAAGATTAGATTCTTCCTGCTGCATTACTTACACACATATCAGTCCGATGCTTTCCATGGCAGCTGATTTGATTGAATAATAATGATGGTGGTGGGAGTTTAAATGAATATAGAATGAATATAGGGAGTTTGTGCATTGAGACACTTTAGTTTAAAACATATATCACTGTATAAACCTTAAAATATATCATTGTAAAATCCAATATGATTGTGATGCTGCTGAGAGCTTTTAAATACTGTCACTTTATCATAAAAAATAAAATGAACAAACCAATGTGTGGTCTTTCAATCCAAAAGCAACAAGATGCCACATAGTTTTTAAACATATGCATATATCAATGATGCATCGTGCAGGGAAAGAGAAAAAGCAAATAATATACAAATTGTTTAAATAATTAACTTGTTAGTCAGCTGGTAAAGTTTTAGCTTAGCCATCACCCAGCTGTTGTCTGAAATCTATTGCAATCTATATTCTATGCATTTAAGATGCACACTTTCCCCTGCAATAATAATAAACAAATTCAAAAACAGACTCTAAATAAATGATTATTTTTATTAAGACAGAATTAGCTGAGGATATGATTTTAAATATTCAAGTATTTTATTTTTGTATAAATATATATATGTTTTGTTGTTGTTGTTGCTGGAGACAGATGGAGACAGTCTTCTGTATGTGATTCATCAGACTTATATGCTAGAATCTCCTCCACCTGCGGCTGCACCTGTGCTTTTGCATCATTCCATAATTAATATAAGACTAATGTACATTTCTAAAATTGAGCTTAGCTTCCTCCCAAGGTTTCGTCTTCATCCACCCAAACCAACAGTCGTTTTTGGTATATTCTGCAAAGCAGCTTTGGATCAGCATGTATTGTGAAAAGCATGCAGCAATCAATCACTACAAAAATTTGCAAGCTGAATGAGACTTTGTCACTCTAATGTAAGCTGCAAATCATCTAGTGTGCTGAGACAATGCAAAAGATCAAGTCTGATTTAAATTGTCCTATTTGGTTCATTCATGATTACCAAATGATCCTTAAATTAGCTTGTCTAAACTCGTTTTCTTGACTAAAACCAATGCGAGTTTCTAGAAAGCGCTAATTAAATGACAGCACCTTGCCCCAAAAAGCACTTTCGCACGAAAGCATTTCGTTTTTACAAGGAATTGTGGTGTTCACCCCGCCAACAGATCCACCCAAAACAAAACACAGCGAGGATTTAAAACTTTAAAGAGTGGTTTATATTATCTGTCTGCTGCATGCCACAGAAATTCTACAATATTCTACAATACTGAACGCACTTGCCCAAACTCAGATTTCCTGGCCACTGAACCCTGCTGCCTGGAAGCAGCTCACCTCTCTCAGGTGTCAAGTCTCTGGTCTCGTGAGTCTCCAACTGGTGACATTTGGGTTTCACTTGAAGCTACGGGTTTCCTATGTCTGCCTGGTGCTTCCTCTTGAGCTACCACCTCCTGTGCTTGAGTCCGTGGCCGTCTCGGTGGTCATCCCTCCTGCCGGTATTGTGGTCTGCCCTGCCCCTCTGTTTGAACTGTTTCACTGCAAATACCCCCAGCTGTTCCAGTCTTTTTTTTTAAATACCATTGTCTGCTCTTTCTACATTTGGGTCCCATTTCTTGCACATCCCTGACAATGTTTTCTGAATTTCTGCTCCATATTCCTATTGCTGTCAACCTAAGCCAACTCCACCTTCATTTAAAAAATTTTTTTTAAGAAACTGCTCAAAAAAATTATTTTTGTAATGTTTCTAATATTTAATTATTGTTATTATTATTATTCTCTATTGTTTTGCTTGGGGTTTTTTGTGTTTAAGTGCGTTGAGTGTAACAAAAGTGCATTAAAAATCAAATATATTCTTATTGTTAGTCATTAAAAATCAGTTTACAGTCAGTAGATTATGAAATATAAATAGAACATATATTAATCAAACATTCCCAACATTCATAATAGCCTGTGAAACACCTCATAATGTATATTGAAATTGTTGTATTGTCTTATAACTTCTAGGAAGAGAATAAAGAAGCTCACAATTATATCATTATAGTACAATTATGTATCCACCTTATTTTTCCTGCAAGAGTATGCGTGGCCATTTGTAATTTTAATATGTCTGGCTTCCGGTCTCATCCACTTTCAAACTATTTTTAGCTGTACAGAACAGCTCATTTTTACTGCTTGATATTACAAACTGTTACTTATTGTATTATCTTAATTATGAACACACTGGGTTTGTAATGCAAACAGTTTTACTGTTTACTGCACGTCGGTATAATTCTCATTATTTTCCCTACAGCACCTAATGAACCGGAAGTCTCACACATTAGCAGAAAACGGCTTACATCACACTCAAAAAAAAAGGCGGTAAAAAACAAGACGGCTTTGCCTCGACCAGAACACCCTGCAAAACAGCTCACGTTCATTCTCCATCCCTCCGAGCACCTCTGAGCAATGGAGTTTCGTTTCCAGAGAGTCATGTCCTGCAGGTACAGCACGTACCCAAATGTTTTACCACTGTACCAACATACAATAAAGAGCAAATTTCCTCTTCACACTCTCTCACATACTCACGTGAATGCAAGTCCCCCCAGCATTCTCTCAGCGAGCTCACCTTCGCCAAAATAAACCCTCTCGTCTTCCGTTTTAGACTTGGGCAGCATTACGGGAGTGTGAAGTTGGGTTTTAAAAACAATTCAATGAGGCGTAGTTTATGGGGGGGGGGGGGGGGATATTCAAATCCATCAGTTACAACCCCCCCAATATTTCAACATGAAAATCACAGTAGATCAAATAAAAAATATACTGTCTGTTTTGCTAGTATATTTTTCAATAGTGTCTGTAATTATCAACGACAAAAGTATTCACATCGGTGTTTGTTTTCTTACTAAATTAATCTGACTTTTGAACGAATTGGATGAATTAACGATTTAAGTGGCTAACTCATTAAAACAGTGAAACACTGCCGCCTACTGGCGGGTTTCAATACTTAATTTCTTTCTTTTGATAATCTCTACTATGTTAGAATTTTATGAATGATGATTATGGTTATACACAAATTTCATAACGTTATGAGGTGTATAATCTCTTAACATGTTTTTATAACAGATTCGAGGTAAATATAGCTGCAGGGTAGAAAAGTCAGCAGAGGGAGAGGAGGAGCAGGTGATCAGGTAAAGAAGATGCCATTGATTAATCAATAAAATAAAATAAAATAGGAAGCAGTATAGAAAAACAGCAGCTTTGTAAAGTTAGGCTATACATTAATGCCTTTAATGTTTTAAAGATGTGTTTCCCTTTAAAAAAGTGGAATGTAAAAATCTTAAAATAAATGTCTAAATGTTGTCTCTTTCATATTTGTATATGTTGAATTTGTAATCAGTTAAAGCATGTTGCCAGATAGATAGATAGATAGATAGATAGATAGATAGATAGATAGATAGATAGATAGATAGATAGATAGATAGATAGATAGATAGATAGATAGATAGATAGATAGATAGATAGATAGGAAGAAATAAATTATCCAATAACAATACACATAAAAAAAATTTTTTGAAAAAATAACGGGCAGCATACAACGTTCAACCCCCCCAATGTTCAAACTAAATCTACGCCCTTCAGTTTGTTCACAGGCCACCTTGCTTATTCACTTCTGTTACGGACAGCAAAACTCTCGTTTTCCGACAAGAAGTGCAGACATTGCATGCAAATGTCTGTCTATAACTGTGGTTGGGTTTATTCTAATCTTGTAATGAGCCAGTAATACTTCAAATAAAATAAAAAATACAAAAATAAAAACATGACGATAATGTAATGTTTAATCATATTTTTCACAGTTTAAATTCTCTTTACTAAAAAAAAAAAAAAAAAGAATTATACCATAAGGCTTTGTCACTTATTTTTGTTTCCGATCAGCGATCACACGGGAAATCACGCATTTTTAAAGTATTTTTGTTTTGTTTTCATGGTAACACCCTTTATTCAATGTTTTTTCTTTTGATTACTTCTTAATTATTTTTTCACACTTATTGATAATTTGAATTAATCAACATTGGAAAAAAGATAAGAGCAAATTTATGTGCTAGCATTTTGCATGAGCATAGGCCTAGATTCTTTATTCACTAATAATTTAATACAAAAAATATATATATATGACATATTAATTTATCTGAACATTATTTGTCTGGTCTCTAATATGCACCTATATCATGATAAGGTTTGTCAAGTGTTTCTATATGTGCACTAGTTTTAATCCCAAACTTCCTGACCTGTGCATTGGCATGCTTTCCACCCTGCATGGTGAGCGACAAACTAATCAAATTGATACCAGTCAGTCTGTCTTTCATGCAGTCGTCACATAACCCGTACATGACATCCGATCCTGGCTGAGACAAAGACTATTCAAAGATGATGCTCTTTACTTCATTGTGTTTTCCCTAGTTATAGAACTTGATTCTGTGCAACCCAGAAACACTGAAACCAAGCCAAAACATTTCATACAGAACACAAAGTGCCTTAAATCCTCCTACGCACTGACACACAAGCTTTCAAACTCTTATTTCACATAACCCACTGACACATGCTGGCCTCTCTCAGGGGAACAGGTGGGTCTATATCTAAACTACACTTCCCTGATTCCCTGAAAACTGATTCATCCAGACGTGAAGATGTTGGCAGTTGTGGTTGTTTTATTTCTAGCAGTCGGTGTGAGTGACGGCGTGATTTTGAGTAAATGTGAGCTGAAGCAGCAGCTTGAAGAAGGTCTTACTCTTCAAATCCCCAATTCTGCAGACGTGCTGGCACAGAGTGAGTCTCTATTTACACCCCCCCAGCTTTAGATATACTGTACCTATCACTGCTTCTGTGTAGATTCATGTACTGTTGAAGTAGTTTGCAGGTGAGCATAGCATAGAACACACTATGTTCTTTATTTGCATTGGGTTCCATGAAGAACATTAAATGTCCAGTAAATCTTTCCATTCCATAAAGGGATATTTAAAGTGGAAGAAAGGTTTTTTTTTTTCGTTTTTTTTTGTACAAATGTTCTTCACTGTAAGAAAATTAAATGCCTATTTTAAGAACTGTTTACTGAAAGGTTTGACCCAAAATGCTGTGAAAGTTTCATTTTTAAGTTGGATGGAATAGAACATTCTTCAAAAATGACTGAAATGAATGAAAACTCTTTTCTTTACAGTCGTGTGTCACGTCCAGCTGACCTCTGGCCTCAATACCAGCGCTATTAAGACGATCCCTGAGCCACAAGAGCCTCGTAGCGGTCCTCGTCGTGGTAGGTCTCCCGGAGGAAAAAATAAAGGCGGCTCTTCCAGTAATGAAAGTGATGAGGACAAAGATGAGGTCTGGACCCTGTACGGCTTGTTCCAGCTTAGTGACCATGTGGTGTGCAACTCTACTCAGAGTCGTGCGCTGAACCTCTGCAGACTGTCCTGCGACAGTGAGTATATTTAATGTAGAAAGAGATCATGCACTGGTTGATACGGCAAAATAAGAACCCGTCTGGGGCACTTGTGAAAGAAATTAATACATCTATTTTGCAAGGATGCATTAAACTGATTACAAGTGACAGAAATGCATAATGTTACAAAAGATTCCTATGATAATAAATGCTGTTCTTTTGAATATTTTGGTCATTGAAAAATCCTTTAAAAGAGTATGTTTTGCACAAAAATGTGAAGCAGCACAGCTGTTTTAAAATTTATAATAATCAGAAATGTTTCTTGAGCGGCAAATCAGTATATTAGAACAATTTCTGAAGGATCATGTGACACTGAAGACTGGATTAATGATGCGGATAATTCAGCTTTGCATCACAGAAATAAATTACATATTCAAATATATTCAAATAGAAAACAGTTATTTTAAATTGTAATAATATTTCAGAATATTTCAGTTTTTACTGTACATCTTAACAAATATATGCGGCTTGGTGAGCAGAAGAGACTTTTTAATACGCATAAATATTCTCTAAAATTAAATGTGATTGTTCTCCTTTTCAGAGCTGATTGATGATAACACCAGCGATGACATTGCCTGTGTCCAGACCCTTATAAATGCACTGTGAGTACTTTAATAAAACACACAAATGTCAGAAAATTATATTATCCAGTGCAGTATGATTTAATTAACTGTGCCATAACATTATACATCCATTACACATTCATTTTGCAGACTGTAGTATTAATATTTATTCCATGTAGAAATGATATAAGTAGTGAATCCTCATAAAGCAGGTGAGTGCAAGTGTCCTGATATTGTGTTCATCTGACTATAACAGAACCTATCCGATTCCTGACCCCGAAACTGCTAGACACATCCATAAAATGTAAGTGAATGAAACAAGAACCAATTCAATACAGCAATTAATGTAAAACACAAGTTTACTGTGTTTGCATGCAAGTATGTTAAAACTAAAATAGCTAATATCACTGGCTTGACTAAACAACTAAAAAAAATCATGTTTCCTATTTTCCTTTGACAGGATCTCGCTGATCCACCAGCCGGAGTGTATGACCATGAAGGCCACTTCGTACTTTGCCATCTGTCAAACACCCTAAAGTCCTGACCTCTATTAGCAGCCTGCTTTACTTTTGCATTTAGGTGCAATTATATCTGTAGCTTTCTTGCAAGACAACAAAATCCCAGAACAAGCTTGTGTTTTGTCCTAGCCTATATGAGTCATTAAATCCAGTTAAAAAGCAGTGTTGTTCTCATGAATTTAATTAAGGCCCTTGTGTGTCTGTACAGTCTGATGCTGAATGTTTATGTCCATTTTATTGCCAAAGGATGGAAAACAAGGTTTTTTACTATCAGCCAGTTTTCAGTAGGCAATATACTAAATACATAGAACATCCACTAGATGGCGTGCTTGTAATTATAGCAATAGCACACACTTGATTATTGTGTACTGAGATAAACAACAGACTTTTTTCTCACTGAGAAATGTATAGACAGAACAACTAAATAACCATTTTTTACATGTACATGCAGCAGCTGGTTTGTTTCTCTGGCGCTACAAATATAAAAATTACCTAAAAATCTCGAGCAAGATTTTTTTCAGCAAACTCTGATAAAGCTGTCACTGGGGCAGTAAACTAAAGTGTACATATTCTGAAAGGGTACTGCCCCAGAGACAGCGTTTGTGCCTTTTTTTCCTGAGACTGAAAGGTGTTAAGCGGATCTTTTGAATGTGGATTCCTGATTTTAATATTAATAATATGTAATAATAACAAAAACAATAGTTACATGCTATTGTATTTTTTTTCAATGTACCTTGATATGCAATTGACATATATTAAGTAATAAGGCAATATGCAATGTGATTGCATGAAAAACTGCATGCGTGCAAAAAGTTCAGTGACACTTAGCAGCCTTTAATATGGTCTTTATTAGAAATTATTTAGAAGACTACATGATCATGCAAAACCTGCCAGCATCGTGCTAATTATTTATGCAAACAATGACTGATGCAGTCTTGCAGATATAAAAACATGACATAATACTGTGATTGTCGCTACTAAAAATTGTGGTACAACACAAAGTGCATCTAACTAGGCAATATTTCAAAGTAAAACACATGGTGATTACTCAGCCTACTGTAAATACAAGCACAAATATGTACTCTCATGTCGATGTGGTATACAATAAATTGTTGTAATGTGAAACTAATATGAATATCAAGATCTCTATTATGGTACAGTATAAAAATCCCTGCAAAATTCAGTTCAGAATCAGATGATGATGGAGGGCCGGGCCTAGTTGTAACACTTTAAACTTTCTCACTCAAGGTTTATGTTAGAAAGTCAGGCACATACTTTTAAGCTTTTCTCTGTTATTTTAGTTTCATAGATTAGAAATCAACCGACAGACAAGAGGACAACAAAAAACTGAGATAGCCCTTGTGTCATCTTTTTGAGAAAATTTCTAATGGTTTTACTGGTTATAATGGAAACCTTCTATTGGTGGCTTGTTAAAACCAATAAATATTTACGGAACAAGTCCCAAAACACACACTACACCATTTTTAATGGTTTAAATGGTTAAAAGTTAATGGTTTATAATGTTTGTAGTGGAAACCGTTAGATTTTTTGGGGATGGTATTATTATTTAATTATTCCCTAGCAGCAGGGCTCTGTGACATCTAGCCCCGGAGTCTCTTTAGTAAGCTTCTTCTTTCCTTCTCAGACGAACTCCCCACTGGACACGAGCTCTGGACACAGTTTGGCTTCGAGGTCTTCGATCGTGATGGACTCGACGTCTTTCCCGCTGCTGAGGCTCGCGGCTCGCGTGATCTTGGTCAGCGTGTCCTCGTAGGGCGGCGGGAGGTAAACCATGAGGAAGACCCCGTCAGACATGTCCGAGCTCGTGCTGTTCAGCCGCTCCGCGTTCCCGGTGAGTGACGACAGGATCTCGGCGTTGCGCTCCGGGTCCTGCAGGTCCAGCGCGATGATGTTGGCCAGTCCGAGCTTGTTCTGCCTGAACCTCCGGTAAACGAGGACAAACACGGCACCGATCACGAGGAGCGTGACGAGCGGGAGGATGACGTACAGGACAAGCTCCGATTTCCCGTCGTTTTCGCTCGAAAGCTCATTCCAGTGGTAACCCTATAGGGACGTAAAGGACATCATGGGTTACAGGAGTTTAGACGTCTGTATTTATAGTAGGCCTATTGCATTTAAGGCATCAGTGTTGTTAGCCTACAAAAATTCAAGCCTGCGCTCGGTAGTGACAACGCTTTATTGTTTATCCCAAAGAGCCACAAAATCACTTTCACGGACTTTTACATGAACTGTTCCCTCCTGGTGGAATGACCTGCGCAGCTCAATCCCAGCAGCTGAGTCCTTAGCCATCTTCAAGAATCGGCTAAAAAACACCTCTTCCATCTTTATTTGACCCTTTAACTCTAGCACTCTCTACTTAAATTATATGCTTTAAAAAAGACTTGTTCTCTATTCATTTAGCCTTCTATCTGTATGTTTTCCTAAAAAAACTAAACAAAAACCTTACACTTGCTTCTCTATTTGTTTTTGTATTCTATCTCTTTTCTTTTTATTTATTATATAAACTTTAATGTACTGGATTAGGCTAACTGTGACTTGTCTTGGCACTTACATAGCTCTTTTTGATTGCGTCCTGGTTTAAATTATCTGGTTTTCAGCACTGAAAAAATGGGACGATAGCATTTCAACCTAAATAATGGACTTTGCTTTTTTCTTAAATTCATACAAAATCGTCACCTTGTGAAATAATTCGGTTTTCTCATGTGATGGGATTTACTTGGTTTAATTGGAAAACCAGCTGGTTTGTCAGCCTGACTAACTGAAAAGTGCCTAAAATGACGATATCTGAATGTATGAAACTAGATAGAAAAATTAAATGATGAAAGAGAAGACTAATCTTTCCACAAATTTCATATACCCTAATAAACTCTTTAATTTCCACACTAAACTTTTTATCCACTAGTTCATGAGAAAACCTTATGATGCTTTAATAAAGCAAGAAACAAAAGAATGATTTTAAAAACCTATATTAAACACAATTTTTAAGTACAGAGCCATATCGAGACTACAGTGAAAAATGGTCTTGAAAATAAAAAAATGTAAAAGTTATTTGCTGAACCTATACAGCATATCCACGGATGGATCCGCTATCTTCTTGAACGGCCTCATTCTGCAACTTCTTTCATTTAAAGATTCTTTCCAAAAAAACTGAAGTACTGCACTGAAGTAAAGCAACCATTCTTTAATAAATACAGCTGTTTACTAATCCAGAACCAGCGCCTCCAACCTAACCTGACTGCATCACAAAATCTAGTGCTTCTCCAACCGTTTACTAATCACATAATGCTGCTTTTGAGGTAGATTAGATATTTTGGTCCTATGAACCCCTTCATTTACGCCGAACCACACTGTGTCACCTTAAATGAACCCCTGTGGAGATCACAACTGGAGCTTCAGGTCATCACAGCATCAAAATTTAAGACAAAACAAATTTCAGAGTGTAACAATGACTTTAATTCTCACACAAATGGAACTGCACAATTTCCATTGCATGAAAGGATCTTTATAGAGGTTCTTTGGATTAGTTAAAAGTTATTCAAACAAAGAAACATTTTTTTTTTTTTAAGAACTGATCACTGAAAGGTTCTCTCAATGGTTCTTCTATGACATCACCACTTTGGAACCTTTATTTATGGAACTTTAATCAATCTTCTGTCTATTTCCATAACCTCATCTTGAATCCCAGCTTTCATCTTGAATGGGATTGTTCACTAACCTGTGGTCGTTGTTCTGCGGTAGGCGGCGATGGGGACCCAGACACCCAGTCATCTCTTCCAGCAGGTCCAAACTTTATCCAGCTGCTGTCCAGCAATCGTTGCATGCTTCTGCTTACAGAAGAGCGTCGGCTGATGAAGGATGAGAGAGTCAGGCCAGCAGCGGTCTAAAGAGCACAGTAGGATAACAGCTGCATCTTGTGTCTCTCTGAATGTGAGTGTGAGAGCCAGAGTTTGTGTGTGTTAAGTACTGTCTCACATGCTCGCACATGCAGATCAGTGGAAATCAGGCCAGTGGTCAGCCAATGGCACGAGGCGAAAAAAGACCCGAAAGGCAATCATTTGGGGATTTGTGATGCGCACAGCTGGCCTATATTTAATAAACAGCGGAGGGGGATAGAGAAGATGGAGCTGTCAATCAAATGAGTTGAAGTGCTGCTGCGGTTTGCAGTGGTGGCAGAAATGGGCGGGGCTTTTCCTGAGGATTCAGAGTTTCACATGTGTTAAGATGAACATCTAGGAATGATTCGGTTAAGACATCTGTTGCTTTAAGATACTAGCCTACTTCTTTGCTTTGGAGAAACTTAACCGTTTAGTCAAACATATGAAATACTAGTCAGACATTTTTTTTTTTAATTTTTTAATTGGACAGTTTATTTAAGTTTTATGTTTTGCATCAGATTTGAATCACCAGGCATTTATCTCTCATACAATATGATACAGTAAGAATAATGAGCTCACACTTGGGAAGGAAAAAGCCCCTCTGTTTTATTCAGATGCCTAAACTGAACAAAAATATGCAATTTGGTGCAGTTGCTGTTTTTTCTATGGCCAGAAATTAAGAAATGCTGATAGTTGGTCATGTAAATCAATAATATTTTTATAATACTAACAGACTACTTATATAAATGCATATAAATATCAGTTGTCACAATAATGTCTTAGTAAGATTATATTGATTTGCTCAGTTTTATGATCAACAAAAAAGATAATGCATTGCAATACAATGATGATTGAGAAATAAACTAATAAACATTCCTCAAAAGGATGACGATCATGTTTGATTCTCATTTTAACATTAAAAATGACATAATCATGTAAGTTGCTTTAGTTTAGTAAGTGTTCATCTACATATTACTAATATTATAAAAACTATTCTTGCCTTTACTTCATAAAAATCATTGAAGATTTCATGGCCAAAAAGGTGGATACACTTACAATAATACTAATACTTTTACTTGCTAAAAACATACAAAGCAGAGGAAAATCAACAGAAACATGCAGATTTGAAAGTCTGCATTAGTCTGGTTGGTTGGAGATGTGAAATGATTGGCAGGGCATTTGAGCTGAGCTACAGTCAATCAGTGATAAAACTCTGCTCAAGCCAAAGCAGCATCCCGGCGATAGTCTCATTAGGAACAAAGCTCATTACTGATATGCCGTGGATCACTGTCAGTACATTTGGTTTATTAATGTCTGAGGTCCGGCTCCAAAACAACTAAATAAGCACTCATTCTGATTTCACAAACGTTTTCACGTGAACACCAGCATTTGATAATAAACAATACTGTAACATTAGAAAGCGCGAATGTGAAAATGTGGCGTTTTTGTTCTCTTAAGAAGCTGTTTCTACCTGATCTTGACCTTAAGCTTAATACAAACCATACCAAAGAAAGTCTTGTGGATTTACATTGACATGAAGGCGATAAAATTTGTTACATTTTTGGCTGAACTTTTCCGGGGGTTTTTTTGTATCAAGTGGCTGTTTAGACGGATGAGTTTCAGAAGCAGAACAATCCTAATATCTGGGTTTACAGGGGGACGGCTGGGGTTGAACATTTCAGGTTATGCAGCAGCCATGTTTTTAATTAGAGATATGGAAATTTCTGTGTAATTCGATCGAAATCTCTGACGCACACGTGAAGGTTTTCCAAAGAATTTCTCTGACCACTGGTAATGCGAGTTTTCTGGACATCCTGTGGATAAAGCAATCATCCAAAAAGAGGTTTATTGAATAGACACTTTAATCACATGACCAGACAAAACAGCACAGCGTGAACCTCACATTCATTTAAAAACACACACTTCATGTGAAAACCTGACCTGAAAAAACAAACACATTTTAATGTACTAACTAGAATTAAATAAATAACTAAAATGAAATATAAATAGAATACAACATACATAATATATATATATATATATATAATATATATATATATATATAAAATACAATGAATATTATAATATTAATCATATATAAAATACCTCATATACAAAGTAAGTTTTATATATTTTTATGTATTAAATTTCTGTATTCTAATTCAGAAACATACTGAAAAAAATCGAGGGAATTATTATATATTTTTTTTAAACAACTAAAAAGGTAAACAATGTGTAAACTAATTTAAATAATATATATAATATATTAAATATCTAATATATAATATAATATATATATATATATATATATATGAAGAGAGAGAGAGAATAATATATTTTATACATTAGAATAATTTATAAAATACCATGTCAATCTTAAACTAATCTGAAACTATAAAAACACTGAAAAAAGCAAGCAAAGTGAATTGATTTGAAAACATAAAACAGACATAAAACTTTCTTGAAATGTCTGAAGTATAGTAGTTTAACTCTGAACTGCTACGTGTTTTGCCTTCAGTTATTCTGCTTGTGTGTTTCATATTTAATGCCAATCCTAGCCTGACATGTTAGCCTTTACACACACAAACACACACACACATATGAGGCTTTGCCATGTCAGACACAAAACGGGGTCACCGCTCTCCTCTCCTCTCCTCTCCCTCCAGCCCAGACCAGAGTCTGAATCTGAGTCACTCACTGATCATCCCTGACCCAGTCCTGCTAATCGAATGTTGCAGAGAATCCCTGAGGTGATATCACCGTCATTTCATGCTGTCTGTGAACAGTCGGCATTTCACTGTGGATTCTTTACTTCTTTTTCAAAAATCTACTTCAAATAAAGAGAGAATCTGTTGAGTGAGCTCAATAATGCTGTTTTGCCCTTGTCTCGTTTTTCAAGCTGTAATATAAAGTCTTCATGTGTGCTTTCACTCTCTCGGTCTTATTGCTAGAAGTACTGCGTTCTGTTACGCAACCACTTTTACACAAGATTTACACACACTGTCCTTAATTCTACTATAATATCTTTGTCTCTCCATGCAAATGACCTCAAGTTCATTTATCTGGATCTGTTTTAAGCTGTTTTCAGTTCTGAAAAAAACTGAGAATGACATACAATATTTATATGTATATATATTATTTGTTTACATAATTTATGTATAAACTACATAATTTATGTATAAACTACACAATGTTTTTCGGCTAAAAAAAGTGCATGTGGATAATTATGTGTGTCTACTAAAGATAAGTATTTGATTTGTATTGGAAAATATAAAATAATCAGATCTTATTCTCTGCATAATTTCATGTCATTTCTGCCTGTTAATTAATTTTTAGTAGAGCTTTATTTTCTTCTCTTTAAATCAGGATAAACATTCACAAAACATCTGTTAGACTGGACATCTGTCTCACTCTCAACAGTATTCATCTGTGTGTGTGTGTGTGTGTGTGTGTGTGTGTGTGTGTGTGTGTGTGTGTGTGTGTGTGTGTGTGTGTGTGTGTGATTGTGCCATTTTTCCAGAATGGAAAAAAAAACATTTTTGATTCATTTGAGCTGTGTAGGGTGAATAAGAAAAAAAGATATAAAGACAGGAACAAAAAAATACATCTCAGATTATTTTCATGCTATATTTTTAGCTTTTGACCTCTTCTGGCACAAGTGAGAACTCAAGTCTCCATTTATGTGATAGATACACTCTAGATAAATAAGTCAAGTATTTACATGTATTTATATAGTGCTTTTCACATAGTTTCAAAGCATATATTTATATAGAATATCTTCATGCAAGTGCAGATTAGAGTTTAGAGATAATACAGTTTGCATTTTGTAATGATAGCAACCAAGTAGTATAGCTATGTAGTATATATTGCATTGTATGTATCTGAATGAAGTTTGACATCCTAATATTTTTTATATAAAGAGCTGGCTGGTAACATAGTTACATTTTGCAACAATGGAAACAACAACGCGGTTAAGATTTGCTATATCAAATATTATATGCTATATTGGAGTCATGAACCAAATGAAAATTATGAATCTGATGAATTATAGTGAGTTTTGTATGAGGAAAGCACTCAGATTGTCTTCAGCAAATGGCTAAATGTTGTTTTCGTGAGGATTGTTTGATGGCTGCAGTGAGGTTCAACTGGTGAGGATCATGAAGCTGATCCCAGGACACACTTTTGGGATGCTGATTGCCTAGTTGTGAGGGATCTCTGATGATAACGCGGAGTTTCCTTCTGGAAAGACACCATAATTAGTGCAGCGTGAGTCTCTGTGAATGGAGTGCCATCATGTTGATTCTTTCTGCCCGTGTGCATTCATTACTCCCAACAGCAGCACGTCCTGGAAATATAAATAAAGTTTATCCAGAACATTTGAGACTCATTTTTACATCAGCGATCCAGCTATTGCTTGTGAATGCATGTGTGATGATGCTTGTATGACGGGCAGTAAGGGAGGGTGGAGACGTTTGGCAGGGATTTGATGGTTTAGTGTTTGTGTTTGTTTGCCCTTGACCTGTGTTTTGCTGGAGGTCAGACCAACCGCCGAGCTCTCAACATATTGCAGCTATTTGAAGATCTGCAGTGGCTTTTCTGTGTAAAAGGGTATTATAGAAGTAAATGGGGCGGAGTGTGTGCATGCATGTGTGTGTGTGTGTATTTTATTTATTAGAGCGTGAGGAATTATTTATTTTGTGTGTATGAATGTATAAATGAATAAAAACCCTGCTTATGATTTTTGTCCTTGTTTAAAAAATATATTATGGAATTAAGACTCATATTCTAGCTGCAAAAAAAAGAACAATTGTCTTGATGTTTCTCACAAACACACAGGATTTTGCCTCACAAGATGTTAACTGATGGACTGATGTGCTTTGGATTACTGTGATGTTTTTAATCAGCTGTTTTGACTCTCATTCTGACGGCACCCATTCACTGCAGAGGGACTGGTGAACAAGTGATGCAATGCTACATTTCTCCAAATCTGATGAAGAAACAAACTCATCTAGATCCGAGACTGCCTGGGGAAGAATACATTTCCAACAATTATTCATTTTTAGACAAACAGCTTCTGAAAAATCTGTTTAAAATGCTCTCACTCAAGATGACGTGGTGTTTTGAAAGCAGGTGTATTTGCCTCGAACATTTCCTTTGAGCAAAAATCCACATGATGAGCGTCAGCCACATGAGCGTCTGGTTGTGCCGGTGCACCTGTCACCTTGTTAGTTCACATTCACTCAGCTTCCTCAAAGCACAGCAGCTGTAATGCTTTAAGAGGCTTAACTCAGCACTTTCTGTTTCTTTGTGCTTGTGTTTATGTCTGTGTTCGTTTGATCGGCACTTCAGGGTTTCATCTCAATACCTGACTGTTAACTTGCTCATCTTAGTAGCTGATCTGTTATCGTTGTTGTACTCTTGATGCTTGACCTGTCCAGCTACATGTGACGAACACAACACTTTCCTGCAGGTCGCTTCAGTCTGCAGGCGATGCAAATGTAAACGCTGAAAATAAGAGAGTGAGAGGGTTTGTATGAGTTTGATTATTGTTGTCGCCAAAGATAACTTTTTTCATTATACAATACTGTTCCAAAGTTTGGGGTTGATCATTTGTTTCTTTGTTTTTAAAGAAATTAGTGGTTTTATGCAACAAGGACACGTACAAAAGTTCAAAGTGACTGTGTAAAGACATTGTCATTTGTTAAACTACTTGACTGTGTGTGCATTGAATTTATTATGATACATAAGTTTCACAATTTGAGTTGAATTTCTGAAATAAATAAAGTTTTCCACGACATTCTAATTCATTGAGATGCACGTACATTTCCCAGAAGTCAAGTTTTGATTGAAAGTGAAAACCCAACCTTTGTTTGATGTCAGGCTGCAGAGTAAATAACTCCAAAAACAGCATTACCAGCTTCACTGACAAACCAGATTGATTTTATATGTCAAATATTTACAAATGTTCCTATTGAGATTAACAGAGGTTTAAATATTGATGTCTGTTTGTAAGTAATAGTTTAGTTTGATGCCACCATTATGGTGAGAAGTGTTTGCTTTAGTTGGGCAATTTGACTCTTGACTTTCTGATGTTTTTCTGTACCTGCTGAAACTATGTTTTGTTTTGTCAAAAGCAGCAAGAGTAAATGTGGTCAGCTGCTGTTGGCTACTTGCAGATAATAAAGATATTATCACCATCCAGCACTATATAAATCATATTCAACCAAATCAGATATCTCCAGCTATAATAAATAAATATTATTATATTTATTATAACCCTAACCCTATAAAAAAGGATATTAATAACCAACCAACCCTTTATTAACCCTAACCCAATCCAAACCTCTCTGCACAAAGTAATCCAAAAAACAACAATTAAAAAAGGAAATTACACATACACCCTTCATTCCTACTAAAGTACATGTAAGACTCACCTCACTCAAAAGAAATACTCCAAATCAACGGTTAATTTCACTGCAAACATAACCCTCATGCAGATAAATAATTCAGGTGTTTCAAAACATTAACATGTATAAAGGGTACAAACGCTGGCTGGCAACACAAAGCTGGGAAGTGATGTACAAACAAGGAAACCAAACAAGTAAAAAAAAAACACTCTGCTAGCCAGTCATCAATCATCAAATCTGAATTGCACTGGAGGCATACAGCGCACACATGGCTAGCATTGGAAATTCAACATAAACACTGGAGGACCAGCGATCAACTAAACCAAACACAAAACAGAATTAACAATATTCAAAGGAAAATTATTATTTTTATCCCGTTAAAATAAACGCAAAACGCTTACAAATCCTATATAAAAACCTATGCAATTGCCTGCAACACCGCCATTATACCCGAACTACTTGCCAAAGGTTTTCCAGATCAAAGATGAATGAGCGTGACCAACAGCAAACAAATCCATAGTGTGTGTGTGTGTGTGTGCGTGCGTGCGTCAGTGCTTGTGTGTGTGTGTGTGTGTGTTATTTATTAGAAACAAATAGGAAATATTAATTTTGTGTGTTTAAAATAAGAGATTAGAAATAAATAAAAACCATGCTTATATTATTTTTGTCTTTATTAAAAAAATTATTAGGACTCATATTTTATCTGGAAAAAAAAAACAAGAAAAATTGTCTTGATGTATTTGTTTCTCACAAACACACAGGATTTTGCCTCACAAGATGTTAACTGATGGACTGGAGTGCTTTGGATTACTGTGATGTTTTTATCAGCTGTTTTGACTCTCATTCTGACGGCTCCCACGGCATTCTGTCCAGCTACATGTGACGAACACAACACTTTCCTGCAGGTCGCTTCAGTCTGCAGGCGATGCAAATGTGAACGCTGCACATTAAGAGAGTGAGAGGGTTTGTATGAGTTTGATTATTGTTGTTGCAGCAGTAATAAAACCTATTCACTCAACCTTGTATCCAAAGATAACTTTTTTCTTTAATTTTTGAGAAAGATATATCCAAAAACTATACAATGTATTTTCCAGACATCCAGCTCTAAAAACTTCAGATGCAGAGGTGAAGGGTCAGTCACTCTGTAATCTCTCTCTCTCTTCATGTCTGATGTACAGCTCTCATGGATGCAGGACCAGGTTAAACAAGGAGCCCTGGCCTAGAGTTTAGTGCACAAGTTCTGATATATTGAGCTGTGATGTGTATGATTTTCTACATCATTTCAGAATATTCCTCGATATTTGCAGAGTATTTGTAATAAAATGCATACCAGTTAATACATTTAGATGCTTATTAAGCAATATTAGCTTATTAAGAAATATTATGCTTATTTCCGGGAAATCGTGGCCTAATGGTTAGAGAGTCGGACTTGCAATCGAAAGGTTGTGAGTTTGAGTCCCGGGCCGGCAGGAATTGTAGGTGGGGGGATTGCATGTACAGTTCTCTCTCTACCTTCAATACCATGACTTAGGTGCCCTTGAGCAAGGCATCGAACCCCCAACTGCTCCCCGGGCGCCGCAGCATAAATGGCTGCCCACTGCTCTGGGTGTATGCTCACAGTGTGTGTGTGTTCACTGCTCTGTGTGTGTGCACTTTGGATGGGTTAAATGCAGAGCAAGAATTCTGAGTATGGGCCCCCCCCCCTCCCCCCAGCTCTTAATGCATCTTGTTTCCTTCTGGAGCATTATTGAACGTTTGAACCTTTTTTAATAGTTGTGTTTGAGAGCCTCAAAAGTCCTCAGTGTGAAAAGATGTATCTCAAAATCAAATATGCAATATGCAAAGATGCTGGAAAACGGAAGAATCTGCAGGACCTTAAAGATGTTTCTGAAGAACAGTTCTCAGTTTAACTGTTCAGAGCAAACAAGGGACTCATGCACAACCATCACAAAACAGAAAGACAGTCGTGGATCATCCAGGTAACAGCATACAGTAACCATTGAATGGGCTTATTTTAATAATTTCAGCATTTTTTTTTGTCTTGTGGACTATATCCAAACATCTTGTATGTACAATATCTTACTCAGGACAGTACTAAATAAAAAATAACATGCATTTAGTATGATCTCTCTTATTCTGTTAAAATTATTCACATTTTTACAGATTCTGCAAGGGTTTCCCAAACTTTCGCATGCCACTGTATATATCGGGGCGTAGATTACGCGGGGGACGCGGGGGACGTGTCCCCCCCACTTTTAAGTGGGCACTTTTTCAGTCAAATGTGTTCGCATAGATGTTTTCAAGAGCTGGTGTGAATAAATATAGATTTAAACTCAAAGAGACAGGATAGTCTGCGCATGACCTGATATTTTATTCGGACCCAGAAGCGCTAAACGCTCGTGCAGTGTGTGTTTCATTCATCCTCGAAGCCGGAGCGCGCTCTCGCGCAGAAAGGCATAACAGGAAACTCCTAATATGGGCAACAGCGTCCAGCTATCGCTGTATGAAAACAGTTGTTTTGACAGAAGAACTTAAACTTTTGGAAACACGAAGACATTAATATACGATTGCGACAATATATGTTTTTTCAAGTCATCTCCAGCAGGTCATAAATACTGTGCAGTATATCGACAAAACAGTGCTAATTGACATAGATTTATTACAGTATAGATTCTGCCTTACTATGTGATAAATAAGTGTTTGTAGTATATTTAAAAAAAATCATTATTATTTGTTATTGTCAAGCAGTTATAGATTTCTAAGCAAATTAAAAGCTAGAAATTAGAGAATAATTAAAGTTGCCTATAGTATCCACTACCAGTCAAGTCTCTTCTGTTCACCAAGCCTGCATTTATTTGATCCAAAGTACAGCAAAACAGTAAACTCAAATATTGTTACTAGACTATTTAAAATAACTGTTTTCTATTTGAATATATTTCAAAATGTTATTTATTGAGATTTTAAAGCTTGCTAAATAAAAGTATTCATATCTATAATTTTTTTTCCAAAAAATATATATTTTTGAATGATATACTGTATAATGTTGCAAAGGCTTTTTATTTCTCATAAATGCTGATCGTTGGATCCATCTATTCATCAAAGAATGCTGAAATGTTTTTACTCATGTTTTAAATATTAATAATCAGCAAATCAGCATATTAGAATGATTTGATTTCTTAAGGATGTGACACTAGACTGGAGTAATGATGCTGTCTCGAGAATTTCTGTCCCCCTCACTTCTGAAAAGTTGGCTACGCCCCTGGTATATATGACATGTAATGCACTGATATAACATCAGAGGGCACTATAATATTTTAAACTGAGAGCTGAAATCTGATCCTTTACGGACATTAATGAAGGAAAAACCTTCCGCATTGCGAGTTAAAGGCGAGTGAATGAACACGCGGTCTAAACGATAATGATTCAGAACTCTAATTGTTTCTGAAGAGTTTTAATCAAGCCTCAACACGCGAGAAGTTCAGTGTAGCGAGTAAGAGAGTGAGCGAGAACTGTTTTTACCTGTAAACACCTTTGTCTTTTTGTGTCGTGTCTGAGGGAGTGCGCGAGACGCACGTCATTTGCCCGAAGTGCGCCGCTTCCCTGGAAACCTCGCGTTGTCTCAATGAAGATGTGCTTCACTTCACTTGCAAAACACTAATTTCGACAGGATTTACACTTTTTACTCCAGTTGTATTATGTGCATACTGGATTGAAACTCGCCGGGAATAATGCGGACACAGATCTATATCAGTGTCACTGTCTTGATCCTGTTTTTTAAAAAATCCGCCTCGGAAGGTAAGATTATTTCATTTCGTTTTATTTATTTATGTATTTTTTTTTTAGTAGTATAGTATTAGTATAATAGTAATTTAATATATTTAAACATTTTAAATATATATTTATTTAAAGTTTAGTTTTATTATCAATTAATATGTTTATTTATTGCTTTTATTTATTTAGAAACTTGAATTCTTGGAGGAAACAGACCCTTTTAATATCACTAAATATTTCTTAAATGTTGATAATCAATGATTAAAGTTGGGTACGTTGGGCCGAACACGGATACGGTTGGCACATGCATTAAAATGTTTTAGTTTTCATCTGTTTTTATACAGTCTATGGTTTTCATACAAGGAAGGCTAAGTCAACACACACTGGTAGATATTGCTCTATTTCATTTTTCATGATAACATTATTTTAATTTCTAAATCTTTTCAGAATCTAATGGCAGCCCAACGCCAAGGTTATGGGTTCAGTTCCCAGGGAATGAAAGAACTGACAGAAATATTTTCACACGCTGTATGTGTGTTGGATATTGTAAACTGTTTTAATACTTTCTATGCTTTTAGAGTTGGTATCTTTCCATTAAGATATGTTTTCCATGACAAGAGCATAGGTTTATGTGTCTGTACGGTCCAAAGGCCTGGTACAGATCTCAGTTTTTATTGCATCTGAGATTAATCCTGAAGACAGGTGTGTCAAAACTCAGTAAGAGGGACGCAAACCCAGCCCTTTACTGTCCCGTCGGTCACATTTAACATTTCACTCATTTCTCTCATTCAAAGTTTAAAGTTTGCTTCACTGAAAAGATATGTGAATGTCTAGACAGAAATGCAATCATGATAGTCACATAATTTACTCCCATTATTTACTTCATAATGAAAGATCAAGCACAAAACAGCTGCCTTATGAATCAGATTTGACTGAATAATGACATGAATGAACGTGATAAGAAGTTGCTGATGTGATTGTGAGGCTGTTAGAGCAGGCGTAAAATGACTCCATTTGGACATTGTAAAGGTTTCGACTACACAAAGAGATCCGATTTCAGTCGTAATTCATTTTTAACCTAATTTTAGTGCCATTTAAAAAGGCTGCAACAGCCCGGTCCTGTGAGTCAAACATTTTTAGTCTGAATGTTGTACTATGATTCATCTCATTACAACCTGGTTTGGGCTGGGAAGCTTGTTGGGTTGGAGTTCTCAGAAGGTCTTAAGGAAGTTGGAGTCTATTACTTTGATAAAACGTAGATTAAGGTTGGCTGAGATGGGAGTAACTGACACCACAGATCCTGTTTTACACGGCGAGTTCTCCGAATATAATGCCAGTGATGAGAGAAAGGGGTGGGTTTGTGTGTATTTGTGTTCATATCACCTATCTTCACAGTGATGGTTAATGGACAATAGTCAAAACTAGAAAAACTGGTCTGAGAGCTAATACACACACTGAAAAAGAATTACACTAAATTATTTTTAAGGTGAGTGGTTGCAAACTATTTATTTTAGCTACATAAAAAAAAGAAATGTGTTTATTAAAATGTAGCTAAAATAAGTTGATTGCCAACCACTTACCTTAAAAAAAAAAAGTAAATTAAATGAATAATTTTTTTTTAGTGCACACACACACACACACACACACACACACACACACAAAACACTGTAAAAGTAGCCCATGTGACTAATGACTAATGAAGCTAATCAGATCAAGTCACTCATGAAAACATTCATTTTTGGAGAGACTTTGTAAGACTCAGTCTCACCAAGACTGCATTTATGAGATCGGAAATATTGTAATATAAACCGTTATATTGTGAAATATTATTACAATTTAAAATAGCCATTTTCTATGGGAATATATTTAGGGCTCTTGGAATTGCTCCATTTATTATTATTTAAAATGTAATTTATTCCTGAGATGCAAAGCAGAATTTTCAGCATCATTACTCCAGTGTTTAGTATGGAAGTGCGTTTCTGCCACTGAATAAAAAATAAAACCAGGTCATTTTTTGAGAATTACATGGTATAAATTCGGCATTGATAGTTACAAAGTCAGAACTGCGTGATATAAACTAGTAATTCTGAGAAAATAAATGTGCAATTCTGGCTTTTTTTGAGAAACAAAATCTGAATGTGAGATTCTCAGTTTATATACTGCAGCTGCGAGAAAAAAAATTGTAAGATGAAAACTCGCAATGGACGCATCTCTTTAGTTACTACTGCTGTGTTTGACAAGCTATATCACTCTCACATTAGACTACACATCATGTTCTCCGAAGTTAAAAATATAAATCACAGAGCAAAGAGGAAAATACACGACAGAGAGTAGGTATCTTCCGGTAAGAAACAAGGTCTCAGGACGCTCAGCTATCAAAATGTGTCATTTTTCCAACAATGTATTGCAACAATGACTAGTTTTGTGAAATTTGAATGTGTTGCAACAGTTTGCTGTATTGCCTCAGTTCAAGCGGCACATGTGAAGCAATCCTCTCTTCCTCTTTACTAGTTATAGCATGAAATAAAGATCAGTGATCATCAGAAGGTATCTTGTTTCAGCTGCGGAAAGACGTCAGTACACACCATTTTTCAAGTTTAAGTCCACCGACCTTTATTTACTCTCCTGTCTGAACGGTTTGTTGGACAAAAGGGCGGAGTTAGTGTTATGATTGATCAGATAGCCTGACAATCAATCTCTGTGCGAAAGGTCAATAACCTTGTTTTATTTTTTATTAGCAGTCTTCCAAACTAAAGTTTTGCATGATCATTCAGAAGTCATTCTAATTTGCCGATTTGTTGCTCAAGTACAATTCTTATTATTATTATTATTATCATCAATGTTAAAACAGTTGTGCTGCTTAATTTTTTTGTTTTTGTGGAAATCAAGATACTTTTTTTACATTGTTTTTTTTTCTTAGCTCTCATAAAAGAGCCTGCATCTGAAAAGACATAAAAAAAAAAAAATAAGAGTGAGAAGAAGAAGAAGAAGAAGAGTCAGGAGAATCAAACGAGTGCCACACATTACATTACAATGCTGAATGCTCTTAAATATGTCACAGAAGAGCAGTTAAATAGGTCTTGATTGTCGACTTGATAGGGGTTTAAAACACATTTGAATATAAAAGCAGTTAAGAGTCCCAAACACGAGATACAAAGTTGATATCAGACAGAAACTGGCACTGTTTGATGATAATAACAGTGTGCGTGACAGGGTAAATGGCATCTGTTAACAAACGGCGAGTGTGAGCATGTGTGTGCGTAGGTGTTTGGAGAGAAGAGCCAGCAGGAAGGGAAGACGGTTTTGATACGTGTTGTCCTTACCAGAGAAGAAAGAGTGCTGGGAAGGGTCGTCATAGACCCTGTACAGGCTTGTTCAGACTATCAACAAACAGCATTGATGGCATGGTCAGGCCAGTCTGAACTAATACATCAGGAATCACTGAAACCGTGGCTTTAAAAAAAGAATATGAGGTGATAGTACAAGAAAAAAGAAAAGAAATGATAGTTCACGTGCATGAAGACTATTTTAAGACCATTAAGGTTTTTAGTTATTGTGACATTATTTCTCACCAGCGCATATTTCTATTGGATGAAAAATTATATTTGAAACTCTAATTCATTACCATTAGGGTTGGTAGGTTTTTTGTTTTGTTTTTAAAGAAATTAATATTTAGCAAGGATGCATTGAATTGATCAAAAGTGGTATTAAAGACTTTAATGTTAGAAAATATATATATATTTTTTAGAACTTTCTATTTATTCATTAATCCAAAAGGGAAGCAGCACTATTGTTTTTAACATTATTACAATAAAAAAAAATAATAATAATCTTGAACGGCAAATCAGCATATTGAAGGAACTTGACATAACTACTCTTAAATATCCACTTTTCTTCCCATATACAACTCTTAAAACACTTTCTAAACAAGCAATACAATTTGTTCATATTTTGTTCATTGTTTTTTTTTTTACAGTGCAAACTTTTAAATAGCATTGTATTGTATATATTCAGTATAAAAAAAACTATAATTGTACTTAAATTCATGTTTGAATATATCACCTTTCTTGCATTATATAGTGCAGAAGAGAATTGTATTACTTTACTGAACTACCAACAATTAAATGTGCTTAAATCTCTTTTAAGTATAATCTTACAATGCAATTCTAATTTTAAAAATAGGCTTTATTTTAGAGTAATGCAAACCGAGAAGAAAGCAATAATGTGATGGTGTCTCTCTTTCAGCTGTGAGAGTCCCGTCTCCTGAGAGCGTGTCTGTTCAGTGTGACAGCTATGGAGTCGAAGCTCGATGGAAATATCCTGAGGCTCATCAGGACGTTTACTTCCAGGTCGAGGTGCAAGATAAGGACGGTAAAAGGTAAATCATCTAAATAAAAACCCTGATCTTTCACAGCTGCTGAGTCTTAAATGTTCATTTTCTCTTGACTGGTGAATCCTTTAAAACACCAGTTAAACCATAAGCTTGTTCATTTATAGTTTGAAAGGGTTTTCTGCCCTCATGAGCTTACTGTTGTTCATTTTTTTTTCCCAGGGTCTCTAATCTTACAAGAAATCTGCATTTAAACATATCCAGCATGCTGTTTCAGCCAGCATTCAACCGTTACTGTGTCAACGTGACGGCTGTGCGTGGAGAAGAGAAGTCCAAGCCATCTGTCTTTTTTGTCTTCAGCTATAATAAATTTGCTGTTGCCAATACTACCTGTATGTCTACACCTGTGTTTTTAGTGGAAATATCATCTACCATAGCAAAAACTGGCAGTAGAACTGTGCTATTGTGTGTTCAGGTTATTTGGATTTTCCTGAGGTTGAACTTTCTCCCGAAGATGGCAAACTTCACGTCCAGTTCACCAACCCTCTTCATCTGTACAGAAACTCACCGGCTCTGCGTGACCCCAGCGATGATCTGGAATACTGTATCGAAACAGACGAGGTACCCTTCACTCTCCTGTCTGCTTGCAGTAATAGTTCAACCAAATACAAAAAACTCAGACTGAAGTCTTCTGAAGTCATATGATTTCTCAGTGCGAGGAACAGATTCAAATTTAATGACATATCTTCAGATCTAGAAAAGAACATATTATTATTTCAAATAACTCTTTTCTATGGGAATATATTGTAAAATATAATTTATTCCTGTGATGTCTTCAGTGTCACAGTGTCCTTAAGAAATGTTGAAATGAAAGAAACATTTCTGGTTATCAGTGTTGAAAACAGTTTTCGGGGAAACTATGATTTTTCTCTCACTTTTGATCAATTTGATTTTATTTCATAAATCTTATTGACCTCAAATCTTTGAGCAGTAGTCTAACAGAGTGCATAAATAAAAGCAAAATGCTCATTTTTGCTCTCCACAGGGGAAGGATGAAATCTGTGAAACCTGTCGAATGACGCAAAATACATCATGCGAGAAGTCTGTTGTGTTTTCTGAGCACAGAGGCAAATACTGCATCCATCTGACTGGAAATATTGGACAGAGGTTTTTCAATCTCAGAAGCAGCTGTTTCAGAGGAGACATAAGAAGATGTAAGTGCGATTTTTCACAAGGCAGATAATCCATGTGAACAGAGCTGAAATAGAGACAGATACAATTATTCAGTAGTTTTGATCACTTTATTATGTATTGTGTTTGCTAGTCGTAATAGAGAGTTTCTAAATACTTCTGGCTTCTAATGGCTATACATTTTTTTATACATGAGACAAAACAGACACCAAAACAAAGCGTTATAAAGGGATTTTAAATGATAAACCCAACAGTACATACATGCGCAGCTGAGGACGATGTAGTTGACTGATGTTTTTCGTTCTTCCATCCAGATACTCCGTTCACGGTGTACTTGAATCCAGTGCTGGGGGTCGTTTTAAGTCTGCTGTTCATAACCGGCGTCATTATGCTGTTAGCGAAGAAGTGCAACTCAGAAATGAAGAAGAAGATCCCCTTTATGTTCCCGCATTTCTTTGTAAGTTGCTTTTTGATGATTTCTGGATATTTAAGTGCACCTTTTCCAGTAAAACATTGGTAGTAACTGAAAGCAACATTATGCAAATGCTAAATTATTTCCTTTTTTTACTATAATTAGCCTCCACTTGTCTACTTACATATTATTATATTAATGTGTCTTGTGTACACAGGAATGCAGCATTGATTTACTGTATTTACAAAATGAACAGCATTTGTGGATCTGGCTTCTGGCATCATCCACATCCAGCTAATTTTAGCTGTACAAAACCACTCGCTTTGCTGCTTGATATTGCAAATGAGTGTGTCTTTTAAAGTATTATCTTAATTATGAACACACTGGTTTGTAGTGCAAACAGTTTTCCCGTTTACTGCATGTTGTTATTCTTCTTTTTTTTCTGCTAGTCTCGCCCAGAGGCTTACTTCTGCCTTGAAGAAAAAAGGTGGATGAAGATGACTGCTATCCATTTATTACTCCAGAAAACTATTTAAAAAATACAATAAATTAAGCAGTCACCATCAGTGTTGTTATTAACTAAAATTATTAACATTTGCTTTCGGTCATGTAAGCTGAAATAAAATAAAATCTAAATATTAGATGAAAATCCAACTAAAAATGCCCTTGGAAGCTCACTGAAATAAAAAAACAAGACAACTACTATAATTAGTAAAATTAAGCTGCAAAAAAACAAACAAAAAAAAACTTAAAACTAGGTTACAAATATTAGATTAAAATCTTAGAAGGTTGAACTAAAAATGTTGCCTTGGAAGCTCGCTGAAATAAAAACAAAAAAATTCAAAGTACTATAATTGCTAAAAATAAAACTGCAATAAAAAAATTTTTTTTTTAAATCAAAATCTTAAACTACGAAAAAAAAAAAAGTATAAATTAGAATTGTTGTTGTGGAAACAAACCAAATCAATTTTAAGAACTTAAATGACTAAATCTGCAATAAAACTAAATCTAAACAGAAATAGTTAAACAATATAAAAAATGCAAATGAAAAAGCGCAAGGAAATTAAATGTTGTCTCAGAAAGAATAATTAATTACAAAAAAATTTTTAGTTTAAGTACTCAAGTGAAGTAAAATAAATGAATGTGCACCAGTGGATTATCTTATGTTTGGTTCTCATTGTTCTTTTATAAAGAAATTCATAAGATTTTGGGTAAACCATGCATTTAATTTGTCAGATGTGTCCTGGTGTGTTTTATGTGAGCGTTTCCCAGCAGCATTCCTGCACAGGGATAAGTGACTGTAAACTGTCTCTTTCTGATTTGGTAGGATTTCGGTGAAACACAATCGCACTTGCCGAAAACACTGTGTGTGGTGCCAGATAACGTGGAGCCACATCTGCAGATCGAACTGGTTGAAGACCCTGAAGAGCAAACATCGCTGGTACCATTGTCTGATAACAAGGATCTGGAAAGAGTCTACTCAGAAGATAAAAACTCCTATGGGCCTAATGACCTTGTTGAAGATGAGCAGAGCGACCTGTCTGATTTTTACGACTGCCCACATGCTCCCAAGCAAAAACTGGAGATGAGTCCTGGAGATACGGTAGATAGTTACGGACCCTAACTGTTTTAGAGGCCTAGAAATGAAGGAAAGTACCGTAATGGCAGCAAAATCCCCATAGCTATTGTCTAGATGTGTTCTGGAAACATGAGATGGGATGGGACTGTTTGTACAAGCACAAGCCCTCACATGCCTCATGAAAGGAACTCCCCCGGGCTTTCAATGGAAAACCTGTTTGGCGTTAGCCTTCATCTCAGCACTCCTTTTATTGGAAACGAAACTCCTCGTACACCAGTTAAGGGAATTGCTTTATCCTTTTTCTTTTGATTTTGAGCATTATTTGTTCAATAGTTATATTTTTCTACAAACCGTAGCTTTATTTTTTATGCGGACGGTCTTATCTTGTGGCCTTTGAACAAAGTTTTAAAACATCCTTTACCAGCACTTCTCAGGTCATGTGACTTCAAGTCTTTGGATTTATGCTGCATTCTTGTACACCTCATGGGATTTACCGCCATTACAAAACAATTACTGACTTCCTGTGTCTCTCTTGGAAAATTTACAACACCAAATAGATCCTTGCTTGGCTTTGATGAGTTGATTACAGAAAACACTTTATTATTACAGTAATTCGCCTTTTATATTAATTTTTTTATAAATATGAATGCACCAGCTATCATGAGCTGTAATAAAATGTCACACCAAGCAGAACACTGTACACTTCTGTTCAAAAAGTTTGTGGTCAGTACGATTCCTTTAGGGAAGTTGTGGCCTAATGGTTAGAGAGTCGGACTCCCAATCAAAAGGTTGTAAGTTCGAGTCCCGGGCCGGCAGGAATTGTGGGTGGGGGGAGTGCATGTACAGTTCTCTCTCCACCTTCAATACCATGACTTAGGTGCCCTTGAGCAAGGCATCGAACCCCCAACTGCTCCCCGGGCGCCGCAGCATAAATGGCTGCCCACTGCTCCAGGTGTGTGTTTACAGTGTGTGTGTGTGTGTGTGTGTGTGTTCACTGCTCTGTGTGTGTGCACTTCGGATAAGTTAAATGCAGAGCACAAATTCTGAGTATGGGTCACCATACTTGGCTGAATGTCATGTCACACACACTTAAAGAACTGATCCAGCAGACACAGAACGTTACCCTAACGTTAGTTTTTGGTACCCGTTTGGTTATATTTTGGAACCAAAATTGTTAACTGGGGAATATTTATTCAGCAAGGATGCATTAATCAAACGTATAATATGCTAAAATAAATGCTGTTCCTTTGAACCTTCTGTATTCATAAAAAACTACAGCATCATGGTTTCTATAAAAATATAAAGCAGCAGAACTGGTTTCAACTGATAATAATCAGAAATCTTTTTTTAAGCAGCAAATCAGCCTATTAGAGTAATTTCTGGAGGATCATGTGACACTGAAGACTGAAGTAATGACTGGAAATTTTACTTGACAACACATGAATAAATTTTAATATAATGAAACCGTTATATTTAATTGTAATATTTCACAATATTACGGTATTAGTTTTTTTTTATCAAATAAACGCAGTCTTGGTGAGCAGGAGAGACTTTTTTCGAAAACAAGAAAATCTCACTGATCTGTAACCTTTGAACAGGAGTGTGTTTAAGTTGCTCCTAACCGTCTCTCAAAGACACTGTCAGTTTGGGGGTTTTTGTGTGATGTCAGAGCTCTTATAAAACACTTCCAGCTTGCAATTAGTTTGCATTAAAGATGTGAAAATTTTTGCCAATTGCTGTAATTCTGACACAACGTGACCACATTAGAGCGTGGTCATGTAGCAGATCTTCAACATGCTCACTACATGGTGAAAACAGGAACTGTTGAGGTTAAAAAAAATTGTTTATTGTTCAATCCTGTGAATGGCATTTATGCACAATACATGATGGGAGAAGACGAGAGATTTTCATCATGATGAACTGACAAGCCAATTTATAAAGCCATGCTATCTAGATACAGGCAGCTGATATTTTGACAATGTGCCAATTTAAAAAGAAAAAAAGATAGTTTTTTGTTGTTGTTGTATTTTTCCATATTGTGTTTTTATTAAAACCAGATTGGGATTCTATTGGGAAAAAAATAGTACTTGTTTTAATACATGTATATAAACTGATAACTGGTTGAAACCCTTTTTTAATTATATTCTGTACAAACAACAAATGTTGAGTCATTAAGTAATGAACTCCTGCTGACTGTTTACCTTTAAACAATCAAACTTAAATAGAACAGTTTCTGAAGATTCCATTTGTTATGATGTCTCCATGACAACAAGCGCTAGGCAAACAAACATAGAAGTTCTGGTAAGGAACACTGTGACAGTGTAACCCTGTGAGCTGGTGTGTCTTCAGTGAGGTCCTGTAGTCTTTGGAGCATCTCCGCCGTCCTACGAGAGCTTCAGACCCTGAACGTTTGCTCTTAAATGAACCATCTGCTTCTCCTGCATCTGCTTCTCCTGTTTGAACGCCAGTTTGTTTGCTTTCTTCTCTGACCTCCTCTCCTAAAACAATGAAGGAAATTAAAGGTGCTTTTTAGGTAGTAATATGGCCGAGTGGTTAATACGGAGCATTCTTCCTCTTCTAATGTGAGATTTTTTTCTCTAATTCAATTATAAAATAATAAATCCCAAGTGTGACAACTTGAAGTGCCAACACACTTCTCCTCAACTAGCTGATGTCTGGCAGGACATAAACCAGAGATGACTAGATAATCGCAACATAATGTGAGGTAGATTGATATTTAATATTATTTCACCTTCCTCTCCGTCTTGATGGCCTGTTTCCTGGCTCTCCTCTCCTCTGCGCTCTCCTCCCGTGAGCGGGGCTGTGTGGCGGCTCGGGGCAGGTCCGAGTCGTTGATCCTCTCCATCCTCTCCACCTGTTTGGTAGTCGGGCCTCGTTTTGGCAGGACGTCCAGAGGAATCCCTGTCTTAGCGGACACTCGGATCTCCTTGGGCTGCAAACACATGTTTACATTACACTTTTGGCGGATGCTTTCATCCAGTGAAACTTGCTTTGCATTCAAGATGTATATAAAATCAGTTTGTGCAGGATTCAAACCCATAGTCTTGGTGTTGCGAGCACCATGCCGTACTGTTTGCACTATGGACCACTTCTCTTGGTGTTTCTGTGTTTTAAGCTCTAATTATACTCATGTAACCCCATCCATCCTTATGGACAAACATGTTCTCCTCTAATGACCTCTGAAATGTGCTTTGGTCATGACATTGCATGCAAACTATTATAATGAGCAAATAAAGAAAACAGATCTGTGTGCTTTATTAGTCACATATACTATGAATTAGCTTGATTAATAAATGCATCAAAAGCATTTAAAAAAATTACTCACATTGAGGGTATTATTCGTTAGGATTAATATGAATACAAGCTCAATTCACTACAAACTCAACATTTGATTTCTTTTGCCTGATTGTTATAAATCTAGCAGGTTTACTTGTGTGTGTGCTATAGACATATACTGTAAGACAGAGACACAACCCACGTCTGAAATTTGGTTCACATGCAAAAAGGTTGTGGATTTGAATCGGAAATGTAACTCGCCGTTAGGGTTGGGTATCGAAAACCAGTTCCATTTTAGAACCAGTGCACAGAGGATTCCCGATTTGTGCCCGTTCCAGTGTTGCCAACGTCTTTGAATGGAAAGTGGATCAACCCTGCCTGAAAAGTCTCTAAATGTCACTAAATGACAGATGATATTCATGACCTAAGAGAGAGGGGCGTGTGCGAGCGCTGGGAGAGAGAGGGGGGGGGGGGGTCGTGTGCGCGCGCTGGGAGAGAGAGAGGGGCGTGTACGCGTGCTGGGAGAGAGAGAGAGGGGCGTGTGCGAGCGCTGGGAGAGAGGGGGGGGGGGGGTCGTGTGCAAGCGCTGGGAGAGAGAGAGAGAGGGGAGTGTGTGCACGCGCTGGGAGAGAGAGAGGGGCGTGTGCGCGCGCTGGGAGAGAGAGGGGGGGGTCGTGTGCGCGCGCTGGGAGAGAGAGAGAGGAGCTTGTGCGCGCGCTGGGAGAGAGAGAGGGGGGGGTTCGTGTGCGCGCGCTGGGAGAGAGAGGGGGGGGTTCGTGTGCGCGCACTGGGAGAGAGAGGGGGGGGGTCGTGTGCGCGCACTGGGAGAGAGAGAGGGGCGTGTGCGCGCGCTGGGAGAGAGGGGGGGGTCGTGTGCGCGCGCTGGGAGAGAGGGGGGGGGTCGTGTGCGCGCGCTGGGAGAGAGAGAGAGGGGCGTGTGCGCGCGCTGGGAGAGAGAGGGGGGGGGGTCGTGTGCGCGCGCTGGGAGAGAGAGAGGGGCGTGTGCGCGCGCTGGGAGAGAGAGGGGGGGTCGTGTGCGCGCGCTGGGAGAGAGAGGGGGGGGTCGTGTGCGCGCGCTGGGAGAGAGGGGGGGGGGGTCGTGTGCGCGCGCTGGGAGAGAGAGAGGGGCGTGTGCGCGCGCTGGGAGAGAGAGAGGGGGGGGTCGTGTGCGCGCGCTGGGAGAGAGAGGGGGGGGTTCGTGTGCGTGCGCTGGGAGAGAGAGGGGGGGGTCGTGTGCGCGCGCTGGGAGAGAGAGAGGGGCGTGCGCGCGCTGGGAGAGAGAGAGAGGGGGGGGTCGTGTGCGCGCGCTGGGAGAGAGGGGGGGGGTCGTGTGCGCGCGCTGGGAGAGAGAGGGGGGGGGTTCGTGTGCGTGCGCTGGGAGAGAGAGGGGGGGGGGGGTCATGTGCGCGCGCTGGGAGAGAGAGAGGGGCGTGCGCGCGCTGGGAGAGAGAGAGAGGGGGGGGTCGTGTGCGCGCGCTGGGAGAGAGAGTGGGGCGTGCGCGCGCTGGGAGAGAGAGAGAGGGGGGGGTCGTGTGCGCGCGCTGGGAGAGAGGGGGGGGGTCGTGTGCGCGCGCTGGGAGAGAGAGAGGGGCGTGTGCGCGCGCTGGGAGAGAGAGAGGGGGGGGGGTCGTGTGCGCGCGCTGGGAGAGAGAGAGGGGCGTGTGCGCGCGCTGGGAGAGAGAGCTCATGCTTTGGACCGGGAGAGACTAAATAAGGTTTGTCCAAGAAAGTTGCTAGATTTGTCGCTAGTCGCTTTTTTGGAAATAAGTTGCTAGGGGGGGTCTGAAAAGTTGATAAATATAGCGACAAATTGGCTAAATTGGCAACACTTGTCCATTCTCGGACTGTTCCGTGTATTTCAACTGTAGAAATGGCTGTACCGAGTTGTTTAGTTGTTTTAGCTGTGGTATTTTTTTTTTAAAGCATGGGCAAAATTCTAAATGTTTTGTAGGCTGCTGATATTTGCTCATGTTATTCAGCTGCAACAGAATGCTTTGTAAAAAGACAGAATACATGTTTGACATCTAAATGTTTGACCTATTTTTTTTTATAATGGATTTTTGATCTTATTGGAATCGAATCTAGGAATCGATAAGAATCGGAATCGATCAAATTAAAATGATACCCAACCCTACTCGCAGTGAATATGATCAGTCTCTTTACTTCTTTTGAGTGAACAATTGAATAAATATGACGAATGTATGGAAGCTTTCTTCACCTTTGGGGGGTCCTGGATCAGTTTGGGCCGGTTGTAGAGGTTGGAGTATGTACCTTGGGAGAGAAAGATGAAAATGAACTTGGTAAGAATAATGAGGACATCTGGAATCTTTAATACCTGATCAAAAAATACCAGTAATATGGTGAAATATTATTACAATTTATGATAACTGATTTCTATTGTAATACACTCTAAAATCAAATTGATTCCTGTGATCAAAACTGAATTTTTAGCAGCGTCACATGATCCTTCAGAGACTCTATGGATCAAGACTCACTGATGATGGTCTCACAGTCCCAGCGCTCTGTGGGCGGCTCAATGACCATCGTCTCAATCTCCACCTCTCCATCATCATCCTCTTCTTCATCTTCCTCTTTCACAGAGGGCAGCTCCGCAGGACCCAGCTGATCTGGTTTCTGACATCTACACACACACACACACACAAAGTGGTGAGCTCTTCTGCTGTGGTCTCTCACACACAGATCCGTGACACACTCACTCTTTCTCTTTCTGTATGAAGTAGTCTTTGATGACCTCCTCCAGTCGCTTGCTGTCCGGTTCGATGTAGCCCTCCAGCTCTGCGTTATCCAGCGCGCCGATCTCGTCATCGTCAAACTGCTCATAAAACTATTCAACAAACAGACAACTATTTGTCATAGACACTGGAACATAAACAATTAATTGTGGCGAACTGTAAATATTTCACATTGCTGTGTTGTAGTGTGTGCCTTAGTGAAAGATTGATTAGTGCTCCATGTGAACAGACACTAATGTGTGTGGAAGATCTGCTGGCTGACCTTCTCGAAGCGGTCGTCCAGGAGCGTCAGCTGCTCGTTCCTCCTCATGATGGAAGATGTGAGCGAATACTCAGTGAACCGACTCTTCGTCTCACAGTCGGCAAACATGAACTCTCTCCGGCCGCCTTCCTCATCCTCAGACAGACCACCTTCTGAATCATAATCTTGCTCCTCATCTTCATCATCTTCCTCATCCGTGTCCTCCCATTCATCATCGTCATCACCACTGAGGTCAGAAAACAAAAGGAAATTGATGATGACATCTGATGACATTGGATGTGGGCAGGGTTATGCAGATTCATCCCATTGGTTAACTCGCTTAATTTACATCCAACTTATCCAATCATCGATAAGCTATCAGGCACATGCTAATCTTTTGGCATTTGTCAGTTTTACCCCATGACGTCGTTGGCTTTGACGACGAAGTCATCTTCCAGGATGTTCTCCGGGTCGTCGAAATCAAAGTCCTCATCCAGCGCAGCGACAATGTCAGGATCCAGATCCAACCGCGGCCCTGGAAACCAAGATGCAAAACTACATTTGCATTGGTCTCTTTATCTACAGGTATTTCGCTTAACCTTTTTTTATGAAAATATATTTCTTTTTTGTAACTCAAGGTCACATTACCATTTACTATTGTTTGGTTTTGCCACTTAAGAATAAATTGTAAACTGTATTTTTTTCCTGTGATCAAAGCTGATTTTTTTTTCATCATTACTCTAGTCTTCAGTGTCACATGATCTTTCAGAAATATTGAAATTAAAAAAGCATTTCTGATTATCAGTGTTGAAAACAGTTGTGCTGCTCATATTTTTGTGAAAACAGTGATATTTTTGCCTTCATGGACACTTTTAATTGATTCATTGCATCCTTGATTAACAAAACTATTAAATAAAAACAACAACACCATTAATCTTATTAAACCCAAACTTTTGAACTGTACAGTATTCAAAAAATAATCATTAATAATTAAATATTTGTCCACCATGACTCATCCCTGTCTGAGGCCTTATTTTGGTTTTCTTCATGAATCGACCACTGAATCAAGACAGCCAGTGAGGTATGATCTGAAATAAAGTAAATGTTTGTGAGTGCAGACACATGAGTAGGACTGATTCTGATCTCACCTGAAACAGGGGCTGCTTTGTTTAATAAACCAACTTCCTCTTCAAACTCAGACGCGAACACAGACGAGGGCAGGTTGATGGAGGCCGTCTGCATGTACGACAAACATCAACATATAAAACCAGCATGTCATCAAAACACAAGCGTAACGATGCTCATCAACTGTAGGAGACGCAAACAGACCGTAATGTTGTTTGTTGTCACCTTCACTCTATCTGCATGCATATTATCAGTAAAAATAACCATAAGGTTATCTAATAACACATTTAACTTTTCAAATCTTTCATGTCATGGAAAATGGACCAAAAGTAATAATGAAAAAATCAGGGATGTGTACACATCTTTGAATTTTGAATCAGCAAGTAACTGGAAATATGTCAACACAAAAGAATTAACCCCGTGCTGAAAATCCTTTACCTAATTCTGTGTTTTTGTGTGACCTTTTAAAAACAGCTTATCAATTGTCTCTCGTTGTTATATCACCACCAAATCTTGGAATCAATCTTTTCTTTCAGTTAGCACAGGTTTTGTATTTTGTTTTGAAACATAGGCCTTATTGATCTGAGCTGATGCACTTGGGTTGTTGATTGAATAAAGCACTTTTGGTTGATAATTTTGGCAATGCTCACTCAAAAATGGTGCATAAAATCTTGAGTCATTTAAAGACAATAAGTTGATTAAAAGACAGAATCCAATATTCGGTGATAATGTATCATTTTTGTAGGCTGGTCATTTTTTACCAGGACTAACAGAAATGTAACAAGGTAAGGGAAAAATCCCTAAAAAAGTAAAAAACTAGTGACTTTAGAAAATAAATGTCACGCAGGTTTAGAATGACATGAGGGCGTCTTTTCATGGTTGTGTGGACTATTTAAGTGGAAGTTATTTAATCAGTGGTGTCACATGTTTGGAATATATAATTATCATTTCTGCTGGTGAATGGCCTCACAGGGACGCTGGCCTCCTCTTCATCCTCTTCAGGTTTCGGTCGAGCGTCTCTGCGGATGCGAGGAGCAGAGACCAACTCTGCGGGCTGAGGCGCCTCTCTCAGGTGCTGCAGGTAATTGTAGTCATCATCAAAAAACACTCCGAAATTACGCTGTTCCTCCTTCCTCTTCTCCACCTCCACCTGCAGGAACAAATGCCAAAATCAGGGACACGGTCAGGGGGTGATATTTCAGTGTTAACACTACTTAAGAAGTGGGGTGTGTGTGTTTTACCCTGGCAGCGGGCAGAAGGACATGTTGGGGAGCTGTCTCGTCTGCAGCCAGAGGATCTTTCTGACTTCTGTGCACCAGGTGAAAGGACAATGCGCTCTTCTTATTGATGAAGGCTTTCTTCTTTTTGTGAGGCTGGGGACAAACAGATCACGACTATAATGCGCCAACACACAAATCTGTCCTTTTCATTTTATCCACTTCTGGGTGCATTTTATTTAATCTTTGTGTGTTCTGGGCCAAATGTTTCATAATGCAACACTACAATTCAAAACTACAATAAGACTGCTTTCGGTGTTATTAAAACGTAACGCACACCTAAAGCATAAATCTTGAGAGAAACGAGTCTATTTTAGAACGCAGGCATTGTATTTCGTGTTTAAATGAGAAAAGTTGTTGCTACAGTTTAACACGTGATTTACACGCTTACTGGCCTGACAGCTGAATATGTAAAAACAAGACTGAAGTTACTCACCATTCTTATAGTTTAAGGAATATCCAAGCGTTTGTATTTAAGGTATGAAGTGAACGTAATGGTATCGATGTTATGAAAAGTGAACAACGAAGTATCAAACAGAAATTCTTCTGTCAGCTCGAAACGCGTGGACAACAGCGGCCATTTTTGGACTATACCATCCCGAATGACTGAAGAAGGAGCGATAGTCCAAAACATCTGTCATAAATAACAAGTTATTATTTATTTATAAAGTGCTGCTTACGATTTGTATATAAAGTTTAACATTATATACTGAAGCGATCTAATAAATGACAGCGCTACCAGCCGCGACCGTTGTAGTTGAAAAAACACCCCTGAATCGGTTTTGGTTTAGTCTAAACGAGGGACTTGACGTACTGATGATGACGTTAAAACGCTAGCCTGCAAATTCTAAATGAAAAATTATCTTGTTAACTTTTATATTCTTACATATATCACGTTAGCTTTTATTTACTTTTAATTAAAAAAAAAATTCCAATATGTTTGAGTGTTTTTATCGTTGCTGTTGCAGTGCCTGTTGTTTTGATTATTCAAATATATATATATATATATATATATATATATATATATATATATATATATATATATATATATATATATATATATATATATATATATTGCTTTTATTTGGTTCATCTTAAGTTAGACAGAATGTAATAATAAGGCAAATATATTAATTTCAAATTATTAAGAAAAAACAAACACAAGACACGCAATATATAAAGAAAGAAACGCGTTTGTTAGTTTTAATGTAATTGACTGATCAGATGATATTTTTCATTTTTGTTTATTCATTTATTTGCTTGATTGATTTGTTGAAAATGTTTAATTTCATTAACCAGTAATATGTTGCCCATTTAGTTCATTTTTTTTAAATGAATCACTGAAAAAATGCTTGGACCTTGTTTAATATTAAACAATGATTTTTATTAAACATATTTCAGTTATTTGATGCTCTATTTCAGCTTCTCAATAACAATAGTTGCAGTAATTGATCGTCATTTAAATTATTTTATATTCCTGATTTTGTTCATTTATGCATGCACCTTACGAGATGAAAACTTGGCGCTTTAGCAGCTCTGTGAATAATACATCTTTCAATAATTACAGATTCTTGCAACATCCATAAATGGTGAATATACCTCAAATCACAGAAAAATAACAGTAAACGTGCCATCAAGAACACAACACTTGAGAAAATAATCATAGAAAAACTTTCAGGTAAATCTGTAGTCAATAGCAATGGGAAAGACCCCACAAACAAACAAAAACGTGTAAAATCTGTTCCACATAAGAGTGAAAATCCAGTGGCACAGCTGTCTCCATCCATCTCATCGTTCCTGCTGGATTGTGTTGAATCCTCATATGTTCATGGACAACATCAGGAACTGTGAAGAAATGAAGATTTGTTTATAACATTGACATGTTAGAGTTATTAAAAGGAGTAACAATACTTACTAAAACACACGAAAGCAGCTCAAAATGTATGAAACATGAACTTTGAAAGCAATATGTGGCTTAAAACGTTGCCTAACGTTGTTAAATAAGGAAACTACTAAGAACTAGCTTACGTTTTTGACAAATTGGGGAACTGTTGTAGTTCATGTATTGCAAATAAATAAATAATGCTTTTTTATGTTTACAAAAAGGTAAAAAATAAATTTAAAAAAAGTGATGTTTCACCTGCATCATGTTCAGACTGATCACTCCTTTCTTTTGCTTATCTAAGGCCTGGAAGACTCCTGTAACATAAGTCAAAATCTAGATTTAAATACCAGGTTTTATTTACACTCAACATGTTTTGAGTGTTGGAATGTTCTGAATATTAATAATAAAGAAGAAAAAAACACAAAAATACACTCAAAAGTAGAGATAAGACTTTTAGTTGATGCATTGTCATTACGTACTGAACATGTTCTCCAGACGCACGATGCATGTCAGGTAATCATCAAAATCAATTTCAAAATTTTCATCTGCAAACCGCAGACCAAGCAACTGCAAAATCTTATTGTTCAAATTCATGCCTGAATGAAGAAAACACAAACAAGGTCAGAGAAAACACTGATTTCTAAATAATTCAGTTTAAATTTCACTATGATGTTTACCTGCAGCATTAAGAGCACTGCGCAGCTCGTAGGATGACATGCGTCCAGAACGGTCCGTATCGTAAGACAGGAACAGCATCTACCACAAGCACACGACACACATTCACACTTTCTCTGTGGAAGATTCATTCTGAGAAATAAGGTGATATTCTGGAAGATGGTCATTGATGACAAGCTAACAAGTAAATGTATGATCCTGTAACTTACGATCCAGTTCTTCAGCTTATCCCAGAAGACTTTGAACTCCTCGAATTCCAGCATTCCGGTGTTATCCGCCTGCACTCGGTTCAGGAAAACTCAGGAACAGTGGTTCAAAATAATACTCACGTATCAGATGTAAAATGTAATTAAATGTAATTAAACTTGAGGCAGAAGTGGGTTAGTTTAGACTAATGACACACGGATGGTCGTTGAGAGGATACATCCATCAGGTTGATGATGCTGTGGCAGGTATTGAGTGTCAAGCCATCAAACTTCACCTCTTTCCCTGCAGAGAGACAGTTGCATGTGAGCTCTTTATGGTATTTCTGGTTTTGGATTGAAATGCTTGTAAACGTTGGCAGACTCACTTCTGCTCAGAACATTGTTCAGCACATGCTGCAGTTCTCTGGCACTGATGGCCTTATCCTTCATAGAGACATAAAACAGTGTAAAACATACAGTAATCCACAATCACACCAGAGGAGGGCGAGCTCGGGCTGTTGTGGGATTCTCAAACATTTCCCCAGCCTAACTCCTCTGTTAATGCTTTAATAATTTAATAACACATTCTATGTTCATGGCTCTCCAATCTCAGTTAATGGTCACATGACGTACAGGTAAACAAATAAGATTATTTCTATGGTGTTCCAATTGTGCCAAAAATCAGTTGACTGCTTTGTGTTTTGTTCTATACATTTGTCATTGTCTACACAGTCATTGCCAAATTGTTCAGGTAAATCAGTATAAGTTGACGTATATGTTGTCTGTTGGCGTCGTCCCGCCATCTTTTTCTCTGTTGTTTTTACTGTTGTTCTTATTGTTGTTTTGTTCTGTCACCCTTACTGTCATCTTATTCTTTCATTCTAATGTCGTCTTTGTTCTGTCATCATGACATTAGGATGACAGAACATAACGACAGCAGGATGACAACGTCAACAGACAACATATACTGATTTACCTGAACAAGTATGCAATGACTGTAGACAAAGACAAATGTATAGAACAAAGCACAAAGCAGTCGACTCATTTTAGGCACAAATGGAACCCCATATTTTTTGATCTCTTGATTGTTTTTATTTAAAAATTGATTGTTTACTTTAATGTCACATTTTTAGGATTGAATTAATAGTTAGTTTGTCATCAGCTTTTTATCAACACCGTGCAGTTTGCTTTGGGAAACTCAGCAGTAAACAGACTGGAGTTGATCAGTTTCTTACCGATCCGGCGATCTGTTCGAACAGTCTCCTCAGGCCCTTCTCCTCATCCGTCTCCTCCTCAGGTGGGTTTGGCTTCGGTGGCTTCGCAAATCAAACACACATGCACACACTTTCAGCATTCAACATCAGTGTATGTCAAATTATTGATGTCCAGTAAATGAGTCTTTCCCAGCTCCCAGCGAGACTATAAATGAATCAACTCACCTCTGGCAGATCTGCTTTAATGGTGTTTCCCATCTCACTGCAAACACAAAACACATTACATCGTACAGTCATTTGGTGTAAAAATACATCTACGGGATATGAGTATTCATTTGAGAGGAATTACGTTTTTTAATGGAAATAGGTTTCAAGAATACCATGAATGAATAATTCACTATAATTATAATACTTTTATGATTAATGCAATGCCAGTGAAATGCATACACACATGCACAAACTAAGATTATTTGTGAATAATCGTGCTGTTATATAAAAAAGTTATTTGACGCAGAGTTTAATATAATGCTATGAGTCATATAAACTACTTTCATAGTATTTAAATGGTGCATTTTTGTGTTTTTTGGAGCTGCGTCATACATTCGGTATGATATAGCTGCATTAAGATTCTTTTAAAATTTCTCCTTTTGTATTCTTAGAAAAATAACAGCATGGGAGTTTTGAAAGGCATGAGTAAATGTGAGCAAACAATGACAGAACTTTTCTTTTTTTCTAAAATCTTCTTTAAAATCCTGCTGATAACACTGGAGAGTATTTGCATGGACATACATGGCTCCAGCTTTGTTCTCGGAGAAGATCCGGATCAGGAAGTCAGCCTCATGGTGCGGCTGGAAGGTGGTGGGCACCAGCAGGTAGTTTCCCGGCGGCAGTCTGAAGCGCTCGGACACCTCCCTCATGTTGACGTAAGAACGGCTCCGCGCTTTAGAGCCGTTGTAGCGGAAAAAGTCCTTCCCCTGGTGATCTTGATCATCAGGAGCCTAAGGTTAGGTGAGTGATCAGGTCAGTTTTCAGTGGAGCGAGAGGCACTACATGAAGGTCTTCCAGCACAGTATTACATCTCCCTCACCTCGTAAATGGCAAAGCCAATGGTCTCTAAGTCAAGCCCCTCTTTCCTGAGCCGACGGCGGTTCTTCTGCAACAGGGCCACGATGACACTGCACATCTTGTCACCATCATCTGGATGGTCCAGACGGAGCTTAAACTGCGGGTTTGTCCAGAATGTGTCTGAGAAGGGAAAACCGAGATCAAGAGGAACACTAATATAGGTCTAAACAACTGTAAATAGTACAATTTCTGGGCCTCATGCATAAACTATAGTTTGGGTTAGCATGCAAACTTTTATGATGAAGTCTATGATACTGACCGATGTAGTTCCTGCATCCTCCAGCAGTGGAGCCCCTGATCCAGTTGCCCTCGAACAGATTGACTTGCCACTTCTTCCTATCGTCGTCTGACAGAGAGTCAGCAGTCAGGTTACAGATCTCAATTTTATCGTAGTTGGCTTTGAAGTCCCCGAACTCCATCCTGCAACACAGCAAGTCATGTTAGTTCACAGCACACATCTGAATGAGCTCGCTGAGTCAGATCATCCTGGTTCTCATGTGGAGCGATTCTTTAAGTGCAATCAACCTGACATAAACTTCTTCTGTTAACTTTTAAAGCCCCTCGTTACATCACATGGGTGTTTTGAAAGGCATCACCAAATAGAATGTATTATTATTGCTCTGAATGTGATGGGTCACACATACCAGAACTCTCCGTCATCCAAAGAGTTGTGCAGCAGTCGTGTCTTCTCTGAACTGCCGATAGCGTTCCATTCCCTGGAACTGGAAAACAAGATTTAAAGAAAGAAAGACCACAAGAGTATCAGAAATTAAATAATAAAAAACTTGCTGCAGATTGGGAAGTCTGTGGCTCTTTTTTTCTACATATTAAATTACTTGCAACCCAGAGCGCACAGACAAAATGCAATAAGAAATGCTGTTGTTATCTTGGATTCTGGGTGCTTGATGCTTGGGAACACATTGAGTTCTGTGAGGTAATTAAACCAAATTCTTTTAAATCTAGTTCTGTGGAATGATTAATCGCGATTAATCGCATCCAAAATATAATTTTTTATTTACATAATATATGTGTGTGTACTGTGTATATTTATTATGTATATATAAATACACACGCATGCATATATTTCTGAAAAAAATTGTTTATATTTTAAATATATTTATTTATAATATAAATGACATGAATATATGCATGTAAATATTTGTGAAATATTTACTGTATGTGTGTGCATTCATAGATACATAAGTACACATATTACGTAACTTAAAACTTTTATTTTGAATGCAATTAATCACGATTAATCGTTTGACAGCACTATTGAATACACAATTGAGGTAGCATAAATTCATGAGTCACGGAAGTGGTTTTTCATGCGCATCCATGAATTCATTTGTGTTTCGATTATAGTTTATGTGCATGTTTTCTTGTTTAATTAAAAAGTTATCCACCTCAATTGAGTTTAAATGCATTTTCCAGCTTATTTCATCCCAGAAATCACATAAAAAATAATTAGTTGAAAACATAGGTAATTGTATGGACATAACATCTCTATGTTTCTTAATAATGACTACTATTATGAATTTTTGATCATGTTTAACAGATGTACTTCATTCAAGTGTTACCATTAGTGGATTCTTACTTGTCGCTCCAGGGTCCGTTCCACTCCACCTGACCCCAGGGGTTACGAACACGAATCAGCTGGACCTTTGATCCTCTGTAGTTGACCTGAGAAGACGAGACAAGACGTAAGAGATAATAAAGAGACAATAAAGAGTGAATCTATGAAAATGCTTGGTTACCTCTTCCACTCCAGTGATGGAGTAAGCGTGGCCTTTAACCAGACCAGTAGTGGTTTGTGCTTCAGATTCAGCAGAACTAGTGATCTAGTGATACGAAAACACAAACATCTGGGATTTAGGAACAGCTGCTGATCTCACTTTGAATCCAACAAAGCTTCGCTTACATCGATGGAGCAGCCGAGCATGGATCCTCTCTCCACGGCTTTCTTGAGGATGAGGAAGAGGTTTGTGGGGGCGTTCTTCGTCTCGTACATCTCCCCCACGCCGCCCGTGAAGTCCTCCATCGCCTCCATGGTGCTTCCTCCTTTCAGGGATTCATAGCTGCCATTCAGCCTGAGAGGGAAGCGCAAGAGATGATTGACTTACATAAACAGGTTCGACGTCTCAAAACTAGATATGACAAGACATCAAGGCTTATCTTGTTTTGTAAACTCAAGTGCATACTTGGCATAGGCCTTCTCCAGAAGTGCACTCCAGAACTCAGTTTGGTCAGCGGAGTGGACGAACACCAGCTTGTTCCTCACACACGGGAGTCGGTCGTCCACCACCACGTCCAGCCATTTATTATGCTGCCAGAACTGCATAACAAGGGGAGATGGTTAGGGTTGGAGGTCATTGGGAAGCTGTAGAGAGAGAGAGAGTTCAGAGAGTGGGATTTACCTGGAAATGGAAGATTCCAGCGTAGCCACGATCAAAGTCCTGGTCATGTGGTACGACCCTTTTTAGAGTTTCCTCATGGAGGGTCAGGGAGGCAATCGCTGCCAGCAACCAGCAGTCTCCTGCGTGGCCAAACATGAAGGGCAAGAGATCATATTACAGTGTTGAGGCATTGCATTTAATGCATTGCAAGTAATGCAAGGTATGTAATCAATCAGACTACTTTACCAAGTGACTGGTAAAGTAATGCATTAGTTTTACATTTACAACAATATATCGGAGTTACTTTTTCAAATAAGTATCGCAAGTTACTTTGCTTTCCCATTTATTCACTGGCACTTTGTTCAGCCTAAAGTTTATCAATTTCACTTTTGGTGTGAAAGGGCCCTTAAAGTTGCCAAAAATATAACTTCTGGCATTAAAAAACTATTAAGCGAGCCCAGCCCAGGTGACACAAAGTAGTGCAAAAGTAATGTACTTTCCATTTAAAGTAACTAAGTAACACAATCAGTTACTTTTTCATGGAGTAATGCAATATTGTAATGCATCACTTTTGTAAGTATCACTAGCTTGCTCTATCTTTTTCTATTCTATCGGTTTTCTTTTTATTTATTATATTATTTAAAACCCCTTGCTACGTGTACTGCGTTTAAGCTAACGGAGACTTGTTATAGCACTTGTGTATCATTGCTCTTTTGGTGTTTTTGATTGCTTCCATTGTCCACATTTGTCAGTCACTTTGGATAAAAGCGTCTGCTAAATTAATAAATGTAAATGTAAATCAGTAACCCTCCACAACACTGATCCATTATTTTATTCTTTGGCCATTGGAAGTGTTTTGCTCAGATTAAGGTTTAATTTTGTCATAAAACATTTTATTAACCTGAAACGACAGCAAAACATACCCAGCTGCCCCTGACAGATGTCTGTCCTGGTGGCTCCTCCTGTAATGAACTTTGGGTCTTTGCAGATTTCCTGAATTTGAACAGATATCAGGGAAAAATATCAGTCTGTCAAATCAAATAACATCCTTCTGTATGCTTTCCCTCAATCTATCATCCATCTTGCAGAATTTGAAGAGATCAGAGAAAAAAATTGATCTCTCATGCTATCTATCCATCCATCCATGTTAAGAGATGTTCTGAATGCAGTAATGACAGAAGAATTGAGTACTGTAGGTTGTTTATACAACAGTATTTTCAATCTTTAAAATTTTTGTACAGACATTTCCAGAAGATTCAACATGTCACATGATCTGCAGTTACTGTATATCTAACGAAGTGTTTGATTAGAGACAGAGACATACGTGTGAACGCCACCCTTGATGCCTGTGTGGGGTGTGTTCACATTCTAACGCAAGCCCACAATCTTCACGAGCTGCATATCTAAGGTCGCTCTGCAGGAACGCCCTGGAATGCAATGCAGTTGTAGTTTCATTCAGAGTTTACAAGCATGATGGAGGGGTGGGGAGCATCTTAGATTATTTTTTACAACTACTGGCAACCTGTTCTTAAACTCAACCAAGTAGTCTATTCTAGAAGAAAACCTACATCCACTTTCCATTCAATCGCTCAAGACTAAATAAACAATGCACTCCGTACATGCCAAAATTCAATCGGCATTCCTGACCTACTGCATGCATCAGTCTCCAGTGGCTTCAGGACTTCAGAAATGTCCTTCATGCACAAATATGACCTCTGTTGTGATTGACATTTAAAGGGACATGAAATGTCAGGGATTTGAGTTCTGGTGTGTTCACAAGGCGGCCAGCCAGCTGGGTTAAACTTGCATGACAGGTTTTAAAGTGCCAAAATCCCATTCTAAAACATGCAACTTGCACACAAAGGTAAAGTCATGTGATGTAAAGGTCAAAAACGATGTTAATGTTTTAAGATGGTGCGTAATATTACAGGTGAAACCATTATTAATTACGAACCATAAAACCACTTCCATTCATTCATTCATTCATTTAACATCCATCCATACTTGTACAGGAGGAGCATCACAGAGAAGGGAATGCTTCAGATTTCACAGTTATAGACATTTGTCAACTTTATAGATTACATCAGAACCCATCAAATTCACCCTCAATTCCCTCCGCAGGGCCAATTTATATGAATGGAAAAATCCTTTCTGCACTATGAGATCTTGCTCCATCAAATCCAGGTGGTTTTTCATGTGATTTGGGGTCTCATTTGTTGTTTGGATGATCAAGTGCTGGTTGATATTTCAGTAAAGAGAATAAATGTGTTCGATTACCCAATTCATCGTACTCTACTTACTGTTTGCACCTCATCCAGGAGTCAAAAATGTCATCTTGCAGCATCATGCCTACTGCGGGTCACTTACCCCCGGCCTCTTCCATTCAAAGTTAACCGGGACCCTCTGGCTGAAGAAGAGCGAGTCATCTACGGCTGGGAAATCTGGATCCTCAAACAGCTTCCCCTTCTGCAAACACTCCAGGCGAAGCTGTTCAAACGTCTTCCCGTCCGCCTGTGTGCTGTTCACTAGGGTTGCCTGGCCAGAGCCACTCGGCAGATTCACGCTGTAGGGCATCTTCAAACGGGCCAAAACCACAGACAGGACACTGGTGACGCTCGTCTGGAGCTGTGAGCTTGTGTTCGAGTGTGTGTGTGTGTGTGTGTGGGTGTGAGATGAATTCAGCCACACTGGACAGGCTCGTCAGGTTGGCGTCACGCCCATCCAGAGCAGAACTGGTTTGGGTGAAAGCAGCCACACCTGTGTGAGAAGAGGTGGATCGGATCCTGCTTGAGAACTTTACTACGGTATTACTGCAGGAATCAGATCAGAAATATGAAATGTTACAAAAACATATTTGCAAGTATCAGAGCGATGCAAAAACATTTCCTTGAAAGAACCAAACAATACAAAAGTCATGTTTTTCTGTCACTGTTAAAAGACAAACATCCCATGATTGTGTGGTTGACCACTAGGACACAAAAAGGAAACTCCAAACAGAGACTCTCACCTTGCTTTATACAAAACTAAGTGCAGGGTTGCAAAATCAGATTCAAGGAAAGTCATCATTCAGTCCATCCATGAGATACAAAAGACAAATTTGGCATTTATATTAATCATTCATATTTTTCTTTTGCTTTTATGAGGAAGTATTTTTTATTTTTTATTTTGCAGTAAAATTAAACTCAATCCCTAGTGACTGGAGGAATAAAATCTAGGATAAATGACAGCTTCATCAGGACTGTTTTCTGCCTAAACTAGGATGAATGCCGTTTATCTGGCTTCCAGGAGAACAGTGCTGGATGTGCTTACCTTTATAAACATACAGTAGGCCATCAACAAACAACAGCAACGTTACAATAGAAATTGGCCAAACTGAAAAATACAGACACGGAAATAATGAAAAATATAGTTGTTTTTTTAATGAAAGCAGCAGGCTACACCTCTAATGTTCTTCAGAGGCATCAACACAAATCATAACAAAAATGAACCAAAACATCAACACTCTCGCTTTACAAAACACAAAGGGTAAATCTCACAAAAACCCATCAAGAACATGTCCTGACCATATTTCGGCAAGAAGAAAAAAAAAAAAAAAATTATATATATATATATATATATTGCTCAAAGAAAATAAACCCTATTAAAATGACAATTGTCATCCAAATACTTATTTTAATGCCAACAACAATAATAATAATGATGATGATGATGAAAATCAAGGTATTATTTGTTGTCTTTCCTTTAATAAGATAAAATGCTGTAAATTATAAATTTATAAGTAATATTTTATATTGCCATTTTTATTGCAAAACATCTATTAAAGAAAAGAAACTGTGTCCTAAATTATGTCCTAAATTATTTAGTTCAATCAACAAATTAAGAGCAGTACAACAAATACAGTTGTATATGGCCTGGCTGACTACGTCTTGTATTAATTTTTCTACAAATCCTGTCATACGAGCACAAACTGACAGTTACCACTTATAAGCTGTTACTAGATATTGTAGAAACATAATTTTTTGTAAAGTGGCTTTGTAACGATTTGTATTGTAAAAAGTGCTATACAAATAAACTTGAATTGAATTGAATAGAATACAGTCAAATACAGGATCTCACTGTTTTTTGTGCTTTACAGTAATAAGAACTTAGGTACAGGTTTGTCATAATGTCACCATGCCAAATAATAATGGTGCTAAGTGGCTTCATTTTACTTATAGGATGAATTCAGATAAACTGGAGTGCATTCTGCCATTGAGATGACTGGGGGATTATCCTGAATGAACCCTAACCATTTTATCAGATTTTGGGGTGTTTTGACTCTCACTGTTCCTGTTTCTCCAGCACTGTGCCCGTCACCAGCAGCAGGTCGCAGGACATGAACTGCACATTGAGGATGTTGCTAGTGCTGCCCGTGTACTGTCCGATCTGCTCACTGGGGATGCTGTGAATGTCCCACCCGCACCGAGTGGTCCATGGAGGGGGAGGCCACCAGACTGCTGTCCTGACTGAAGGAGAGGCTGGTGATGCTGTCGCTGTGACCCTGCAGGTCTTTCAACAGGCTGCCGGACGCCAGGTCCCACGGCTTCAGTCTCTGGTCCTCTCCGGCCGACGCCAGGTATTTGCCGTTGGGTGAGAAGGAGAGGGACAGCACGAGCCCGCGGTGCCCAGTGAACAGCCTCACAGACGCCCCCTACTGTGTGCTCCACAGGTCTCCAAAGGTCTCCGGCATACAGACGCAGAGGATAGGTGCACACGAAGCTCCAGAGGCGAGCGGTGCGGTCGTGGGACGCCGTGGAGAAGTACACGCTGCAGGGACTGACGTCCATGTCCCAGACGGGATGGGCGTAGCTGCGTTACAGGACAGTGTTCGTGAAGCTGCTCAGGTCCCAGAGGTGTATGCTGGAGTCCTCCGTACAGGACAGCAGGCCGGAGCCATCCGTCAGGAACGCCGTACCATACACAGGACCGATGTGAGCGCGCAGGGTCTTTATCTCACTGCTCGAGGCGTCTTCATCATCTGCCTGATTACAAACAAAGACACGTGAAAAACTCAAGATGGACGGAAACACAATAAACCACCTAAAAATGTGCTTAATATAATTGCAAGTATGTGACCATGGACCACAGAACCAGTCACAATGGTAATTTTTTTAAATTTGAATAAATAAGCTTTCCATTGATGTATGGTTTGTTAGGATCGGACAATATTTGGTTGAGATACAACTATTTGAAAATTGGAGAGTGCAAAAAAAAAAAAATCGAAATATTGAGAAAATCGCCTTTAAAGTTGTCCAAGTGAAGTCCTTAGCAATGCATATTACTAATCAAAACTTACATTTTGAAACATTTATGGTAGAAAATGTAGAAATGTATGAATGAATGTAGAAAATGTTCACATATAGTAGAAGTGTATCGATATTGCCATATAAATAGTCAGATTTTTGACCAATTAGTGCAATATTTACAATATGTTTGATGAAATAGCATTTAAAAATTAATTCAAATATTTGTTTATAATTCCTTGATTTTCTCAAAATGTCCAGAAATCTGTGCCATCATACAAGATTGAAAAAATATTGTAAATATGTTTATTTGTTAGCATTTATGTTATCATTGTTCATTTAGTAAAAATAAAAAGTATTAATTCACTGTAAATTATACTGTAACATTTCACAATAAATCTTCTGGACAAAGACTGTTTGGTTCAAATGAGGGTTTATTTGAATAATAATAATATATAATATATATATATATATATATATATATATGTATGTATTATAATAATAAATAAAACAGCTGAGTTCAATGGAGTCAATAAAAATCTATGTAATTACAAAGGCAATATAAATTTAAATAAAGTTAAATATGCAAATGTGTTTTATTATTTGTTTTATAAACATATTTAGAAAGTGTCACAAAGAAAGATAGGAAACTAAATGTGGTCAGTCTCATCTTAAAACATAGTTTTTAACAGTAAATTATCTGACCTGAGGCGTGATTACTCCTCGCAGCAGGTCTACGATCGCGTTCTGCTCGGGGTCCTGCTGGAAGAGCGCGTGGAAGCGACTGTAGAAGGAGTCCACCGCCCCCTTCAGGCCACAAAACAGAACAAAAATAACAACAACAACATACAGACTAAAGCTGATGATACACCTGCCAACTTTTTGAGCAAAGCCTCTACGCTCAAATACACTCCACTCGCAGCGCCTTAGATCCGTTTTACAGTTCAGTAAAGCTGTAAAACACCTACTGCATAACCCGCATGAGACAGTCCCAGAGAAAAGCGCTGAAAAACTGGTCGAGAGTTCTTAACTGAAGAAGAGGTCGAGAGAAAACTGCAGATCCCATCCACCGCTGCTCCATTAGCCGCTCTCTCTTCTTCAGCGCCTTCGCTGAGAGCGCGCTGACGTCACTGCTGCTGCACTGCGCCATCTAGCGCAAACAACTACTAATACATTATCGAAAAACATTCGCTTTACTTTTATTATTATTTTTAGTGTCTGTGCAGATTTGTTTTTCTTATACATATTTGTCATATAAATATGAATATTAAAATATAGAGTCATATTAAATTATATAAAATGTATATACTTCATATCATTTGCTATTATTATAAATGTATAATCTTTACTTAAACTATTAATAAATCTATGATCGTATTTTTTAAGTTATGATCTTTTTTAATTAATCATTTTAAGGTGCAGTTCTTTTAATTTAATGACACTGTTAATATACATTTGCCTTGCAATTACCTTAAACTCACATAACGCCAGTTACTAAAATATGCATGTATAAAATAAACAAAAACATAAATAAAAGTAAAATTTAGATATTAAATAAAAAGAAAAATAATATAGTAAGTGTAATTTTCATTATGTATTATTAAATATTTTTAAATGTATTCTTTTTTATTATTTAAAGTCAGTGGAGACTATAAGTGAAGATTGTTTTTTTTTTTTTTGATGTAGTTTAAGGTATAGAAAAAAAGGAGAAATTATTCTTAATTTAATATTGAGCTGGGTACATTTTGATGAAGACACGATTGATTTATTATGCATTTTTCAATGTTAATGCAGTATAAATAGCTTGGAGTGAAACTACATTTTCCAATAAACTACTGAGAAAAACAGCCACCAATCCTTTTCTTTTTGAGCGTTCTGCATATAAAATGGAGAGATTCCAGTTAAATCAAGAGTTAAGATGGCTGGGAGTTGATAATATCTCTCTAAAAGTATTTTAGGAAACGGGTCAAGGCAATCAAGAGTGCATGCAATATTATTTAAATACCTGAAAACACAGGAATGATGGATCTCTCTCTCTCTCTCCTCTTTTTCATTTTCTTCCAAATCTATGCGCACTCCACACTTCTGATCAATAGGTGACGGTAATGCACCTTTTTATAGTCTTGTCAAACCGCCATAAACCACAAAAGACGAAGAAGCCTAACTGGTGTGGTATTCAAACACTTGTTCTGTAACACTGATCCAGAATCAGTTTAATCGCTTAAAACACTATCCATTCACTGTTAGGAAACTTCGAAAGCTGTTTCGGGATCAGCGGCATAAGCGCATGCGCATTCGAATGACGCGCATAGTGTGCGCCTGACGGGAATGAGCGCGCGGTAAAAGGTTTCCGAAGTCTCCATGCGCTTCTGTCTCTTGTAAACAGTCCGCCGCGACAGTATGTTCAGTCCCCGCGGCACACCGAGCTCGGGCCGCAGACAGACGCCCAGGACCGGCGCTCGGAAGAGCGGGCTGCTGTTCTCTCCACGCCGCTCCGCTGTCACAGCAAGGTACAGCACAGTTACTGTTAATACTGTGCTTTTAAAACATGCACCACTCTTTTTTTTTTTTTGGTGTATCAGATAACCTAAAATCTATTTAAAATCTGATAAACAAGAAAGCTGTTAAATTTATTAATGTGAGCATTTCCATATTTTTATGTAATTGTTTTTCCATTGTATTTTTTTTCTTTGTGTTCACCCCCTGACTACTGTAAAATGTTTTATTTGAGTGATTTAATAATAATCATAAAATAAAATAATAAATATCATGGTACATAAATATGATAATTATTCACTTCTTCAGTGCCATGTTACATATCCGTACAATCTGATAAAATTACAGTATTTTTGTGAAGTTTTTATATTTTTTTTACAGTTAATAAATATATATTTTTAATTACATGTAATATATTTGTATTCATTCATTTCTTTCTTTATATTTAATATATTTTGTTAATTGTAAAATAATTATTAATTATAAAAAATGAAGTAAAATGTTTCATTTTCGTATCATTGTCTCTGAATTTCTCTGAAAAACTTTTCTTGTCTTTAACACAAATCTTTTTTAGCCATTTTTTGTTGTTGTAAAAAACATAAAAACTAAATATAACCAATATCAGCTCACTTTATTATTTTAAACTGATTTATGTATCTCAGATCCACTCCCACTCGGGTTCAGAGTCGTGCAGTCGTCGACTCGTATCATTTTGACATCCAGACCTTCGGATCATCTCTGCCAGTCAAAGTCATGGAGGCGCTGACCACGGCCGACGGTAAAGATTGGGGTCTTTAACTTTAAAAGAGGCTGTGTTTTAAATCCTAGTGAGCTGTCTACCTAGGTGACATTTGTAGGCGTCATTAATGCATTCAAACAAGTGATGAGAGCATTCAAGCTTCAAAACCTCTGTGAATCATTAGGAATGTGTATCAAACTGCCAAAGTCCTTTGATTGCAATAAGCAAAAAAAAAAAAATAGATATATTAGAATAGAGAGTGCTGGAGTTAGAGGTTAGTCTGTGGATAGACTGGTGTGAAGGTTTCTGTGTCTCTTGCAGTGGATGATCAGATCTCTGTGAAGGTGGAGGCGTCCAGCTGGGCCTGGATGGTTTGCGGAGAACGGCTGATCATCTGGAAAGTGTCTCAGACGTCTGTGGCAAAGGTCAGAAAGTGGCACGTTTGCTCTGAGCTGAATTTGCTGGCGTAGTTTGCCGTACAAACATCATGCTCTTGCTGTCATTGCAGCTGTCGGTGTGTAAAGACCTCCAGCTGCCCTCCAGTGAGTTTGCATACAGCGCTGATCTCATCTCCATCACTTCCTCCAGTCCTCTCGATTCTGCACCCACTCAGGTGAGGTCATAGGTCTCTGAACATTACTATCAGTGCAGGTTTTTGATGCAGACATGAATGCATATGTGTTTTTCACAGGCTATCAGTGCATTGGCCGTGTCCCCAGACGGTTTGGCTCGGTTTTGGCCCAGTCTGGCTCACGACGGGACTTACACGGAGACGTCTCTGGATCTGGGCGGACATGTGTGCAACTACGTCACTGCAGTAAAGGTGTGGAATCAGGCAGAACGAGGAGTGCGGAAACTTTTATTTTCATATCTCTTCTAGGGCTGCACAATAATTCAGCATCCACATATATGTATATGTATATAAAAGGCTATATATATATATACATATATGTAGCTATAATGGAATTTTACCCGATCAACCAAAATTGCCTCTTCTTCCATGAGCAGTTTTCTCTTGCTATTTCAGGGCGGGAGCTTCATCGTGTCATCGTACCGCGGTCACCTGCTCCGGCTCGCTCCGGACTCCTCTGGTAAACTGCACCAGAGACCGGTTCAGCAGGGTCAGGGGATGCTGTCCGGCATTGGACGCAGGGTTTCCAGCCTGTTCGGCATCCGCGGCCAGCCGGCCGACCTCACGGTCAGTACTGTGTGATGTTTAGAGGTGGAAGCAGATCTTGTGTTCAGACTCTGACGGGACGTCTGGCTCCTCAGGTGTTCAGTGTGCTGTGGGTGAAGGAGACCGGCTGTCTGTACTCGCTCGGCTCGTCTGGACTCAGTAAATGGGAGGTGGATGAGAACAGTGAGACGCAGGTGTTGAGCTGGAGCACCAGTCAGATCATCACAGACAGCATCACCGATGCCATCTGGGTCAGAAACCTAATTCTAGCATTAACATCCTCTTATGAACATTCAGGTCATGGCATAGAACCAGAGCAGATTGCTTAAAGGGGTCAGTGTTTTCTTTCCACAAAAATTTTGATAATCAGAAATGTTTCTTGAGCATCAAATCAGTATATTAAAATGATTTCTGAAGGATCATGTGACACTGAAGGCTGGAGAAATTATGCTGAAAATTCAGCTTTGATTGCTAGGGGGAAAAATACATTTTAAAATATAATCTTACAGAAAACAGTTATTTTAAATTGTATCTAATATTTCACAGTATTACAGTTTTTGTCAAATAAATGTAGCCTTGTTTAGCAGAAGAGAGCTTTTATTTGTTTTTTAACACTTAAAATATGAATTATTCCAAACATTTGACTGGTAGTATAATGGTAAAGTTTTTGTGGAAAAAAAACGGTTCTGTTTGTTTTCTAACATTTTCTACCCATTTTCTGACTTTTAGAAATATTTTTTGCTGTTGTGCCCCAAATGCCTGATTTGCATGTGAAACGAGCAACACCGCTTTTATATTTTTATACTTTATTTCAGTGCTAAAAAATGTTTTGTTTTATTTTATTTAATCTCTTATTATCACCAGGGCTGCATTAATTTGATCAAAAATACAGTAAAAAAACAAAAAAAAATTACTGTATTTTTCGGACTGTAAGTCTCACCTGAGTATAAGTCGCATCAGTCCAAAAATAGGCCATGATGAGGAAAAAAACATATATAAGTCGCACTGGACTATAAGTCGCATTTATTTAGAGCCAAGAACCAAGAGAAAACATTACCGTCTCCAGCCGCGAGAGGGCGCTCTATGTCTTCAGTGTAGACTACAGGAGCACTGAGCAGCATAGAGCGCCCTCTCGCGGCTGTAGATGGTAATGTTTTCTCTTGGTTAATTTCTCTCGGTTCATGTTAAATTAATTTTGATAAATAAGTCGCACCTGACTGTAAGTCGCAGGACCAGCCAAACTATGAAAAAAAGTGTGACTTATAGTCCGGAAAATACGGGGTATTTGGATTTCAGCTATGCATATATAAATAAAATCATTTTCATAAATTACTCTAATATGCTGATTTGCTACTAATGAAACTTTTCTGATTATTATCAGTGTTGAAAACAAATAATATTTTTGTGGAAACTATAATGCATTATTATTTTCAAGATTTTTTAAACCGATTGAAAATCATTTGTTACACAAATGTCTTCACTGGCACTTTGGACCAATTGAATGCTCTGTTAAATATAAAATATATTAATTTATTTCAGTTTCTTAATATGTGATATATAGATGTGTGCATCTGTAATATCTTTTGCTTGTCTTATAGGACTCAGAAAGTAACTACTCTGAGATCAAGAAAGGAGTGAATGTCTCTTATCTGGACATGCAGTACAGCAAGTGAGTAATGATCAGATGAATGTGTAATGCACAGACAGTAGATGCAGGATGGGCAGTGTTGTGCAGTGACGTGTTGTGTGTCTCTTCAGAGCAGGGCTGGTGGTGTTGGCAGCAGCGTGGCATCCGGGAGACACTCCATGCGTGGCATATTTCTGCCTGGTCACTCTTGCAGAAAGCACAGCGCCGTCCCCAGACCTGCTCACTGTGGAGGTCACCAAATACAACCCGCCCTTCCAGGTACAGCGTTCAAATGTTCAGAGTCTTTAGGCTGAGCGTCCTGGATTGTGAACTGAGCTCTGGTTTTGTGCGTCAGAGTGAGGAGGAGCTGCAGAAGACGCATGTGGTGTTGCCCGATCCGTCGAGTCCTGCTGCGTTCCTCTATAACGAGGAGCTGGTGTTCGCCTGCAGCACTGGAGCTGGACGTGGAGGACTCGTCGAGGAGAAGGTCTCCTTCAGCTCTCCAGGTGCAGCCCTCGGACTGAAGGCAGATGTACGAGCTGCTCTTCCTCCTGGAGTTCCTCTCAGTTGTTTTTGTCTGTTGTGCAGGGGACCGTATCCGAGGCGGTGGGGTGTGTGCCGGTCTGCCGGTCTTCTTCTCTCAGAACAGCGGGCTGGTTGCTGTTTTAGCGAGAGAAAGTGCTTCCCTGCTGCCTGAGACCATGGAGGACTCGCTCTGCACCTCAGTGGCTGGACCTGGACCTGAGGTCTGGACCCAGTTCACTTAAAGGAGGCCTAATAATATTTTATACACGTCATTTGAATTATATATATATATATATATATATATATATATATATATATATATATATATATATATATATATTTACATTGTATGATGTTTGTTCAAGTAGCTAGAAATCTGAAAATATTTTTCGTCTCTCTCCAGGGAACTCCATTATAATATAAAACATTATAAATAAAAATATATACAATTACATTTTGAATTTAGAAATCGGGATTTATTTTTTATAATCAGGACACCTTATTAAAATTTATAATGTTATAGTTTTAAAAATATAAATATTATTTAAAAAAGCATTTTTAATTATTTGGCAGTTTTTTGTGATTCATGAACTAGTATCTGGCAGAAATATATAATTTATTCGTATATAGAAATGTATAATGTGACTTGAAATACTGATATTTTTTTTATTCATGGCACTTCGTTATACATTTAAATGTTGTAAATGTAAAGATTTATTATATTTAAATATTTTATGAATTTTGTGCATTCGTGAACTAGTTTCTTGTAAATTATATGTAATTTATGTGTATGTAGAAGTTACTAATTTAATTTAAGTAACTAAATCAGTTTTATTTTTCAGGGCACTCGGATATATAAAATATATGTAAAATATCAATTGAAAGTATTTATTATTTTTGAAGTATTGTATTTAATTATTTATGAACTAGTCTCTACTAAAAATATATATTTTCAATAAATAAAAATACATTGAAAAATGTCATTTAAAAGGATATATGTAATTTATATGCATGTTTGTTTACATTTCTAATGTTTTTATTTATTTAAGGAAGTATCTTTTCAGGGTACCCCATTAGAGACACCACCTAAAATGGACACGGTGGCCCAGGAGGACCGAACTAAGCTGCTGAAGCAAGCGTTCCTGCAGTTCTGCCGGTGAGCTTCCTTCTCTTGTGTTTGTGACGGTTGAGTCAGGGCCTGACTGGCGCTCACAGACGCTCTGCTCTGCTCTGCTCTGCTCTGTAGTCATGATCCGGTAGGAGCTCAGAGGATGGTGGACGAGCTCTTCCCCAGCGACGGAGAGCGAGGTGCAGAGCTGGATGCTGTCGTGACCCAGATTGACCTGGATCTGGTGGACGACTTCCCTGCATGTGACCCACGCTGGGCCGAGTCTGTCCCTGACGGTGAGGAAACCTCTCATTCGGCCCCATAAACAACAACTTCACCAAATTATAACTGCAGATAATATAGAAAATCTTCTGGCCATAAAAACTTCTTGCCAACCATGAAAGTGTTTTTTCTTTTTTATTAAGTATTTTATTAACTAATCTTAATTAATAAATCATGTTTATATTTATGTAATTAATACATTATATTTACACACAAATCAGTTGTTTTCCATAATTTATATGTATTATTACATATTAAGTATTTAATATAAATCATTAAAATATTATTCATCTTAAAAAAGCAATGCATTTAATAAATACTATTGCTTTTTTTTCTTTTTCTTTTTTTTTGTAGAATAATAACTTTAAAATTATTTAGTTTTTTTTTATGAATATATGAGCCAGCTGTGTCACTTTTTTTTTTTTTCGTTTATTGTGGACAATATTCCACATGTGACCCTGGACCACAAAACCAGCCTTATGTCGCTGGGTTATATTTGTAGAAATAGCCAAAAATATATTGTATGGGTCAAAATGATTGATTTTTCTTTCATGCAATAAATCATTAGGATATTAAGTAAAGATGATGTTCCATGAAGATATTTCGTAAATCTTCTACCATTAGTATATAAAAACTAAATTTTTGTTTAGTAACATGCATTGCTAAGAACTTCATTTGGACAACTTAAAGGTGATTTTCAAATAGTTGTATCTCGGACAAATATTGTCCAATCCTAACAAACCATACATCAATGGAAAGCTGATTTATTCATAAATTAACCCTTATGACTGGTTTTGTGGTCCAGGCACACATATGTGTTATCAAACAAAAAGAGAGAGATGGTAAATCCAGAGGTAAAGGTTGTTAATTGTGGATTTGTACATGTGTGTTTTGTCCTGTAGAGGGCGCTGGATTTACACTGACGTCACTGATCCTGCTGCATCAGTTGGAGGATAAGATGAAAGCTCACCGCTGCCTCATGGACTTCCTGCTTCAGGTTCCTCATCAGAGACACAAGCTATGAGACACTCTTTCATCCTCCTCACAGTCTTTAGCAATGCCTTTTCTTTCCTTCTGCTCTACAGACAGGTCTTCTAGACCGCCTCACTTCCACAGCGGTGCGCATGTCCCCGATGGCCACGCGACTCTTGCTATGTGAACATGCGGAGAAGCTCTCAGCTGCCATCGTGCTGAAGAACCATCATGCCAAGCATCCAGAGCTGGTGAACACGGCCATCCTGTCAGCCCTGAAGAAGAGCGACACCGACATACCGTCCAACCTCACGCCTGCGGACGTGTTCTTCAGAGAGGTGCAAGACTATACATACATACATATATATATATATATATATGTATGTGTGTGAATATATGTATTTTTCTCTGCTTCATCTCATGTTTGTGTCTCCAGGTGTCTCGGATCTCCTCCATCTTTGAGTGTCTGTTGGATGAGGAGGAAAAAGCTTTAAAAGAGCATTCGGATGCCTCCAGGTGGGCCGAGGTGGTGCTCAACGTCAATGACATTGTCAAGGTGCACAGCAGTCTTTCTTAATTATTAATTCCTGCATTCAGATAATCTTGAATCAGTGGGCCAGGTTGAACATATCTAGGTACTTATCATTTGTATCCCATAAAGAGAGAGAATTGTTGTGAAATATACAGTTCTTGTTAAAAGTTTGGAAACATTATGATTTATAAAAGGTTTCTGAAGAAAGTCTCTTCTGCTCACCAAGGCTGCATTTATGTGCTCAAAAATACATTAAAAGCAGTGATATTGTGAAATAATATTACAATTCAAAATAACTGTTTTCTATTGTAATATATTGTAAGATGCCATTTATTTCTGTGATGCACAGCTGTATTTTCAGCATTACTTCAGTCTTCAGTGTCACATGATCCTTCAGAAATCATTTTTGAAAAAAATGACAGTAAAGACGTATAATGTTGCACAAGAACAAAGTACTACTAAATAACTAAATAAATAAATCATTAAATTTTCTTTCCACATAAAATATTAAGCAGCAGTGTTTTTTTTTACACTGATAATTTATTTAATATAAAATTACTTTTTAAAATGTTTTAATAATTTTAGAATTTGTAAAGCAAATTAAAAATAGTTTTTCCTACAAAGCTTAAATATGCTTATGTTTTTTAATTTTTGTTAAAATCTATTGAAGTACTTTAATATGATATGAATATAAGAAAACCAATGTTAAATGCATTACATCAATATCTTAGATGCATCCTAATTTTGACCGACTCAAAAACACATTTTGTAAAATATTTTTTCAGTGTCCACCGTGCAGCCCACAAGATGAAAGAATAAAAGCTTGACATCCTTACGGCTAATATATATAGACTTAAAGCCACAAATCCTCAATTTTAAATCTAAATAATATTGTACACATCATCTTCCTGGTCTCTGAGTTTGAAAGATGAATAATCATCATGTTTTGTGTTGAAGGATATGCTTCAAGCAGCAGCACAATACCGAGAGACCAAAGCATCTCTGTACAGAGCACCAGAGAACTGCAGCCCGGAGCCAGAGTACATCCCATGGACAGGTAAACACACCTTTCGGCACTTCCTGTTTAGTTTCTGACCCTCACAGCACTATAAACTAGGGATGTAATGATTTTAATTTCATCTTGCCTATGAACGAGGCATATTAAAGTAGTGTTCATAAGCGGTAACCCAGGAAACACTATCATTGCTGTTCATAAGCGCCACCTGCTGGCAGAGAGTGAACCTGCATCTCCTTCAGCTCGTCTGCTCTTGGTTTTTTTGTAGTATAGTTTCACAAAACTAACGTCAGATCATTCTGTTTTTGCTTCAGATTTTGAAATTATAGTGTAATTTAGATTAAATCGTGTTCATGCTGCATGTATCTGCAGCATCTTTATTTGGATCATGATCAAAATGCAGTGGTTGCCTCTAATTGTAAATGGAAAGAGCACAGACAAAGCCTCAGTTTGCTCATCTTAAGAGATTTCTTTTATGTGTGTAACTTGTTTGATTTGGGGTTTGTTTTAAAATTTCAGTTTAGTTTTGTTATATGTGAAATAAACAGAAATAAATAGAAACGTGCAGCAATAGCCTAATAAAAGGAAACATTTTCATTTACTGTATGATGTCTAAGATCTCATTTTGTTATAAAAAATTGTGAATCGAATCATGATTTGTGTATCATTGCATCTAGGGATACGCCGGTATAAAATTTTCCTGATGTGATTAATTGCTCATACTTTTATCACGGTATACGGTATTAACACGGTATTGAAATTTATTTTTAAAAAAGTGGTCATAATACAGTATAACGTTAAATAACTTATTATAACAAAAATAACTTAACATTTAAATACAATAAAGCAATACAGGAAAATATATAAAGTTAAAAGTTTTACACAGATTAGAGTGCAAAAGAACTATAAAGACCAATAGGTTTCACTTTACAATAAGACCTCATTGGTTAACCGTAGTTAATGCGTTAACATTCACAATGAGCAATAGCTACATTTGCTACAGAAGTTATTTTAATTCATTAACTCTAACTCTTAATTCATGTTAGCTCATTAAATAACACACTTAAAAAATATTTAAGTATTTGGCTGTGATTAACACCATAGCAAGTCCACAAATTTGAATGGCTATTTAAATACGTTTTAGAAAGTAGTGCAGCTGCTTTATTTATGGGGTTTCCAGAGTAAAGGCTGCTATTTTTCTGCAGTTTAGCGCCATCTGCTGTCAGAGAGTGAATGTGCTTTCATTCAGTGCGTCTCTCAGGTGTTCTTCATGCGTGCTTGTTTACATCAGAGCGCACAGAGTCTTTCAAGCAGCATACAGCAGTGTTGTGCATTTTGACCAGTTGATGGGAGTAGTATTCTTAAAATACATTCCAAATTCGGAATAATTTGTAATATATAATTATTCACGGTATTTAGAAGTGTCCATGATAACAATATCGTGCATATTAATTATCGTGATGTATCGCATTACCGAATGCCGGCACATGTCTAGTTGAATCCCTACTGTAAACACAAGAGCAGCTCTCCATCAGTATGAGGGTCATGATCTGTTCCTCTCAGCCTCAGGAGGAGCGGGTGGAGTCCGGACCGTCGTCACGCGGCAGCACGAGCTGATCCTGCACGCGGCGTATCCTCACGCAGACGTGGAGCTGCGGGCCGTGCTGAGCGAGCAGCTGGTGGCACTGTTGGACTCTCTGTTGAGCGGTTATGTGGCTCAGCTGACGTCTCTCCGCCGTTCGGGACAACAGGAGCGCTACGTCACGCTGGAGAACGAGTACACACAGAAACGCTCGGAGCTGCTCGCGCCTCTCTGTGAGCTTACATTGGTGTTTTGTGTCTCATCCTGTCTGTGTGGCCAGAATAAGCTGCAAATCGGAGCAGATCATGTGCTTAATATATTTGTGTTGTCTGTGATTGTGGCAGTGGAGTTGGGTCAGCATCAGTGGGTTGCAGCGCTGGCGGAGAAATACTGTGACTTTGACATATTGGTGCAGTTGTGTGAGCGGACGGATAACCAGGGTCGACTACAGCAGTACATGGTCAAATACGCTGATCAGGTAACAAACAAACAGGCCTTTCCACACTCAGTGCTAAAAGACGAAATAAATATATCAGATGTGATGACGTGCTGGAATAAAATAACAAATTCCTATGGATCCCGAACTTTTAACCGCTACTATATTTTCAACAGATGCTTCTGGATAGTGTAGTTTGAAGGAGCTTTTAAATGGCTATTAGTTGTGAATATTGCAATATTTGTAGAACGGTCTTTTATTTAATTAAAGAGTATTGCACACAGACACTTTGAAATTCTTGCAATGCAGTTCTAAGAAAAATATACTGGAATCACAGTTGTTTACGGTTCCTGTGCCAAATGCATTTACTCAGCCCTCCCTGTTTCCTGTAGAACTTCGCTGACTTCCTGTTCCGCTGGTACATGGAGAAAGGCAAGCGAGGGAAGCTGCTGTCTCAGCCAATAGCAACGCACCATCAGCTGGCCAGCTTCCTGCAGGCTCACGATCACCTCAGCTGGCTGCATGACATACATGTGCAGGACTATCAGCGAGTAAGAGATTACAGGAATAAAATTAATTCATATTATATTTGTATTAGATGTTTTGTACACTAAAGTGCACACCACGAGGTTACTGACACTAGTGAAGTGTTATAAATGCTTTGTTTGCTTCACGACAGGCCCATCGTACCCTGTACAGTCAGGCCAACACAGAGACTCGATACTTCAGCAAGAAAAAGACCCTGCTGGCCCTCAGCAAACTCACAGCTCTGGCGTCAGACATGCCTGAAACTGTGCAGCACAGACAGCTCAACGGTCAGTCATGTGACTTCACATGTGTTCAGAAGCCACATTGACTCTTTCATATTGAGTTTTCTATTTGTCATATTGCAACAAGCATTTTTTTTAGTGTTAGTACATCGACAGAACTTGGAGCAAATGATGCATGTAGACAGAATAATGGGAGTTGATATTCAGTTTATCAGGCCTATGACTAACACACTGAGCTGTGGTGCTCATGCGGGCAACATGGGTTTGAATCGGACATTCCTTTCCCTCCCCTAGTAAACTATTATTTCTGATATATAATGGTTGTCATCTGGTGTTTCTCCATGTGTGTTGGTGCAGATATAGTGGAGCAGGAGAGGTTTCTGCTTCATCAGGAGACTCTTCCTAAACAGCTGCTGGATGAGAAGCAGCTGGACCCAGACAGCATGCCTTTACTAAGCCCTCGGAACCTCATCGAAGTGAGTAAACCACAAAAATACTGTGCTCGTGCACTTCCTTCTCATTTCTCTTACTTTATGCTTGTCTTTTCCTCGTCTCCAGCTGTACATCTGCAGCGAGAACCGTGGAGCCAACGAGTACGACTTTAAGAAAGCTCTCGATCTGCTGGAGTACTTGGAGGAGGTATCTGTCAATAATAGACTGTGGTAAAAACAAGTTACTTTTCTGAGCACACATGTTTCTGATGTGCATTCATCACCTGTAGGAGGACATGGTTGATATTGATGCCCTTAAACGAGAGATCTTCAGTAAAGCCTTGAAGAAAGACTGGAAGGAGAGGTGAACATCTCAAAACTCACTCCAAAGAGGTTGTTTTACTTGACTATAATTGGTCTTGGAATGACTGACTGATGGATTGGTTGCAGTTGGGCGTCGTCTGATGATAATGACGATCCTCTAGAAGCAGCCAGAGACAGCACTTTCGTCAGGATCCTACAGAAACTCATTCAGGAAGGTACAGTGACTCACTAATCACACACTCTCAGTTGTTTTGTAAACTTGTCTTGAGGTTTCAAAGTGGTTTAGGCTTATTTGAAACTTGCTTTTAGCAGATATTAAGTATACAATATAGCATCTTGCATCCAGAGCATTGGCAACCCAACTTTAGGAGATACAGTGATTGAATTGCTATGCAAAAGCTGCCTATACAGTCAGTGTGTTTTGTGGCCACAGGTGTGTCTCTGCAGTCGTATCTGCCTGACGTGAAGGATCTTCTTCAGCAAGACGAGCTGGAGAGTCTCAAATCAAAACCGTACTTTGAGTTCCTCCTGCGAGCCAACTATGAGCACTACCTGAAAGCTCATATATGACATTACTTCCTGTTTCTACTTACTGTTTCCTTTTTAATAATCCAACTTTGTTTTGTACTGGTTCATAAAAATAATAACTACATGCGATCCCACGCTTGAATTTTGTAAATAAACTGTATTTCTGTCATTGATGGCAGACAGTTCTTGATGGATTTCTTCTTCTGCGAGACTAAGATAGAAGGAATAACAAAGCCAAATAGTGCTCACCAAAAGGAGATGTTAGCTTGGGTTTTATGGTGTTTTCTTAAATATGGTGAACCCAAAATTATCTGGATTGTTAGGCCACACTCTAAGATGTCTGAACGTCATTGCATTAGATAACAAAATATCAAATTAAGCCAAATTTACTCTTCAAAGGTGACAGAAGTGCTTCTAAAAGTGGCATAAATGCATTTTATTCAGTAATTACAATGGTATGCTTTGCTACTAGGGGCTGAGGAGGGTCAGAGAAGGCAAAATAAGTGGATTCTATGCAAAATGGTCCTTATATTTAATTTTGAGCTGGCACAAAGTTGCATTAAAGTGACCGTTTTATAAAAGCACATGCACAAGACATTTCACAAAAAGATAATTTTGTGAAATAAAGCTCATTTGTGTTTGTCATTAATGGACTGTTCAGCTTCAACTACATGCATCACCAACACTAGTTTATCAAATTTTAAAACCATGCACAAATGGTTCAGAAAAGTTTTGGCTGCAGTTGCTTGCAGATGCCAGTTGGTTAGACATCTACACTCTTCAAAATAAAGGTAAAGTAAAGAACCTTTTTGTCCAAATGGTTCTATAAAGAACTTCTGAAGAAGCTCTCGGTTTCACAAAAGGTACTCTGGTGAAAGAAGGATCTTCAGACTATAAAATGGTAAGAAAGAGATGAATGGTTTTTGACTGAATGGTTCTTTGTGGAACAAAAAGCACCTTTATTTTGAAGAGTGTAATCTAGACATTCTTAAGTGTCCAAATTGGGCAAAGGCTTTATTTTTAGTCTTTTTGTTTTCTTTCACTCATCTGTCGCTCCCTCTCAGTCTTCCTCCTCTCTGTCCTCCAGCAGCTGCTGTGAGAAGAGCAGCTGAACTGATGGAGAAGCCCTGAGCTCCTAAAAATAGGGAAGAGAGGGTAAAATTAGTGGTGTCCGCATTAAATAAGCTGCACTTTACGGGGGTTCTCTGACACCCTATATGGGCTGGGAGCCTCTGCAATCCCTAAGGACACTATATAAACTGTCTGGAAGTAGAGGAGGAAATATGATGCTCACTTGTTTATGATGTGCCATTAGGCTTGGCACCAAACTTCACTGAGATGCCCATAGGTTCATGCTTGTCTAATGGTCATCCAATGACTGACTTATTTGATATACATCTCCAAATAAAAGAAGGTAAAACCTTATTATGATATCCTGTTCTCAGAAAGACAGAGAGGGTTGCTTAGTGTCTATTTTAGTAATATTTGTTTATTGGTGATACTTCTTTACCAAACTGCCAGCTGATGAATAAGCTGAAGAAAATACATTGCCATCTTTCTTTAGATGATGATAGTATATTTTAAGAGTGACTGCATTGTTTGGTTCTAAACATCAGGCTCAAGTAGTAGATTTTCTAAGCTTCACCTCCCCTTCATCCAGTTTCTGCTTCTGTGGCTTTCTATGTTAAAGAGAACACTTATCCCAATGCCACAGACTGACTAAATACCTCATTTATTTCAGAAATGCCATTATGTTGTTCAGTTCATGCACACAAAGCCACTTTTTGCCTGTGCAACTGATTTCAAAAACAGAAGCAATCCTCATTGGTTCTCCACATCCGATCAGAATATCTACCATAACCTGCATTACTTTTTCTCATTACTGCATTACTCTTTTAAACCTTTTAATATTAAAATCATTGTTTAGTTTAAATTGCCTTATTGTTTTATTATGCCGTATTGTAGCACTTTGAGATTTTTTTTTAAATGTAAAGTGCTTTATAAATAAAATTCATTATTATTATTATTATTTTCCAAACAAATGGCCCAATAATAATTTTGCTTGATTTAATACACTGCAAAAATTAACATTTTTAATCACTCCTGATTTCGCTGTCAATATTTAAAATAGTCTATAATATCTAAATGTGATCCTGGAGTAAAAAAACAAGTCTTAAGTAGCACGGATATATTTGTAGCAATAGCCAACAATACATTGTAAGGGTCAAAATTATAGATTTTTCTTTTATGCTAAAAAACATTACAATATTAAGTAGCTAAAATTAAGTTCCATGAAGATAATTTGTAAATTTCATCCTGTAAATTTATCAAAACTTAATTTATGATCAGTAATATGCATTGCTAAGGACTTTGTTTGGACAACTTTAAAGGCTTTTTCTCAGTATTTAGATTTTCAAATAGTTGTATCTCAGCCAAATATTTCCTATCCTAACAAACCATACATCAATATTAAGCTTTCAGATGATGTATAAATGTAAATTAAAAAAAAATTACCCCTCATGACTGGTTTTGTGGTCCAATGTACAACCACAGAAAAATAAGCTATCTACATTTATATATTTTGCAAATAATTTTATCTAAAGCATCTTGTATTATAGCTCGAACTGCATTCATTGACATTCTCAATTGAGCATTGGTAAAATGTAATGATGGGCGATTATAACCCACTACCATGCCCTTATATTGAGATCTAGTCCACAGACGCCCAGTGTTGGCCTCTGAGGGTGGCCCTGCGCCCTCCCGCTGTGGTTTGGGGTCTGGAGCGCCATATATGGAGCCCCTCCGCTCGACCCTCCGACACCCAAATATGGACGAGGATCGGGAAGAATTCCATCTGGATGCATGAACATTCCATGATGGCTGAAGAGCAGGAAAGCAGATGACGGGTGTATATAAGATGGTCCGTGCGCGTGTCATTGTGGAGCAGGATCCTCAGTTTGACGTGCGACTCTGAGCACAAACAGCCACAGGTAAGAAAACTATAAGAACAGAGCTTCAGGACTGGACACTTTACGATGACAGTGGAGGGATTTGATGCTATCATTTTACCGCGATTTCGCTTTTGACTTTACTAAAGTCGTAACTTTTTTATTTACTTAGGCTAGGCTTGTACTGATATCAAATACCCTTTTTTTCTGTATATATTAACTGTAGTCTACATTTATTTTTTTAACAAGTGATCTTTAACAATTAAAATCATCGGAGTGCATTTTCTTTTTTTTTGTTTGGCTATTTTTAATAAACCAGAAACCCGAAATTGTAAGCTAATTATGCTGTGGTACACAATTAATTTATCATATACGATCGTATTGGTGCAAATGGAAATACAAATCGTAAGCTTTTTGACAAAAAAAAAAACTTTTCATTCAGATTACGTTTTCTTATTAAGGAAATAGGTTATTACAAGTTACCCTATTTAAAATGTAATAAGTAGTGTAACTATTTCAGTTAGCCTGCTTTATTAATGTGACTGATTAGCCTACATTTGATTAGTTTTTCATTACTTTTCTGAATTTCTAATGTTTTCCAATTTTAATTATATTCTAACATGTAAATCAGACAGGGTTAGACTTTAAAAAAAAAATCCTTCATTATTTGAATTAAGATTAAAATAATTAAATTTTAAAGCACAGCCACCACAAAATAAGACTTTTTAAAGATCGTTCTGAGGTTAATACAGATTTAAACTCCTAGTTTAATAGCAATGATAGGCTACTGTTTTTGAAATCCAATCTTTGCATAGTTATGACACTAATAATGCCATCAGGGGAAAAAAAGTTAATCTAGAAAAATAAATAAAACAGTTATTAAAAAAACGTGTCCTATTCTGTGTCCGAAACTCCTGAAACATTGGTATCTCATATTTTAGAGCAATCAATGCAATTGTTTTTTTAATTTATATGTGGTTGTGTGTGAAAAAAAAAACAACAACAGATATAACCTTCTTGTAATTGTTAACATTTTCATAACTGTAATTTAATTACACATTTTTCTCAGTATCTGTAATTGATTACATTTTGTAATTAAATTGTCTTTTAGTTACATGCAGCTAGAAACTCCCCAACACTGTTAGTATGCAATAATTAAGCAGCACCTTATTGTATATGTTTAAGACTAATATTAATTAATACAGTTTCTCAATGTAAACTAAAAAAAATTTCAGATTGGTTTGAAAAATGCAGCAAATGTGGTTATGAGTTTGAGTGATAATGATGTTGTTGGGGTTGTAGTGTCCTCATTTACTTTTTCTCATTGACTTTATGTGTAGAACTCATCAAGATGTGTGATGACGACGAGACTACAGCTCTGGTGTGTGACAATGGCTCTGGCCTGGTGAAGGCTGGTTTTGCTGGTGATGACGCCCCCAGGGCTGTCTTCCCTTCCATCGTCGGCCGTCCACGTCACCAGGTACAGACATGGATTTAGATTTGTCATTAAGAGAATGATTGTATGGGCTCTCCTTGGGCTATTCTGATCGTGTTGTACTCAATGCTTCACTTCAGGGTGTGATGGTTGGTATGGGTCAGAAAGACTCCTACGTTGGAGACGAGGCTCAGAGTAAGAGAGGTATCCTGACCCTGAAGTACCCAATCGAGCACGGCATCATCACTAACTGGGATGACATGGAGAAGATCTGGCACCACACCTTCTACAACGAGCTCCGTGTGGCCCCCGAGGAGCACCCAACCCTGCTCACCGAGGCCCCTCTGAACCCCAAAGCCAACCGTGAGAAGATGACCCAGATCATGTTTGAGACCTTCAACGTCCCCGCCATGTACGTGGCCATCCAGGCCGTCCTGTCCCTGTACGCCTCTGGCCGTACCACCGGTAAGACAACGTGCTGTATCATTAGGATATTTAATAAAGATCATGTTCCATGAAGTTATTTTGTATAAATATATCAAATCTAAATTTTTGATTAGTAATAAGCATTGCTAAGAACTTCATTTGTATAAGTTCATTTCATTTAGATTTTTTTTTTTTTTTTTCTCAGATTCTAGATTTTCAAATAGTTGCATCTCGGCCAAATATTGTCCCATCCTAACAAACCATACATCAATGGAAAGCTTATTTATAAATCTCTATTTAAAAATAATGATTTCTGATACTGATATATTGTTCCCGGCTCTTGTTAGGTATTGTGCTGGACTCTGGTGATGGTGTGACCCACAATGTGCCCATCTATGAGGGCTACGCTCTTCCCCACGCCATCATGCGTCTGGACTTGGCTGGTCGCGATCTGACAGACTATCTGATGAAGATCCTGACCGAGCGTGGATACTCTTTCGTCACAACCGGTGTGTATGTGGTCACTTTTTACTGGGATAGTTCTAGCATGTGGGAAATGGACCAAACAAACAACTCTTGCTTTGTCGTCCACCACAGCTGAGCGTGAGATTGTCCGTGACATCAAGGAGAAGCTCTGCTACGTCGCACTGGACTTTGAGAACGAGATGGCCACCGCCGCCTCCTCATCCTCCCTCGAGAAGAGCTACGAGCTTCCCGACGGTCAGGTCATCACCATCGGTAACGAGCGTTTCCGTTGCCCCGAGACCATGTTCCAGCCTTCCTTCATTGGTATGTCTGAAAGCATTGAAAATGTTTTAAAATATTTAAAATTGTCTTACTTTTTAGTCATCCAACCGATTATATGCTCTCCTCTAAACAATTGCACAGGTATGGAGTCTGCCGGCATTCACGAAACTGCTTACAACAGCATCATGAAGTGCGATATTGACATCAGAAAAGACTTGTATGCCAACAACGTCCTGTCTGGTGGAACCACAATGTACCCTGGCATTGCTGACCGTATGCAGAAGGAGATCACAGCCCTGGCTCCCAGCACAATGAAGATCAAGGTAATAGAGCCTAGAGCAAAAAAACTCAAGGTTTGGCTGAGTTGGTTTTTCCATGTTGACTTTTTTATTTACTATTTTGTATTGTACTTAGGTCCACTTATAATGTTATCAAAAACATCTAATGACATAATTTAGAAGTAGTTATGTAACCATTTTCTGTCCTGTTTTTGACCCCCCCCCCCCTCTGCTATGATTGGCTAACACATTGACAGTCTACGTTCTTCACAGATGATCACAGATCATCTTTATCATTTAGTTTCTGCATAGACCTGAGTTTGATGCTCTTGTTAACATAACATGTGTGAATTGGTGGGCGGGGCTTTACAGGCAGCGATGTAGAAGCAGGCGTTGATCTTCCTCTGTGGAGGCAGTGCTTATTCACACTATTACACTAGAAAAGAGACCCATTCCACAAGCTGTTATTTTGGCAGACTGCCTTCAATTTGATCTGTTTTTAGACTAACAAGAAAGTTTTAAAGTTCTGAAATTCCCTGGATATTTTTATAGCACTATGACCTCTTATATGCCAAAAGAGCAAGATCATTCGGATTTCTCAGTTCATGACCCCTTTAATACCACAGACTAGTTTTCTGAGTAATATTTGATCTCTTCCTCCTCCTCTGTAGATCATCGCTCCCCCAGAGCGTAAGTACTCCGTCTGGATCGGCGGCTCCATCCTGGCTTCCCTGTCCACCTTCCAGCAGATGTGGATCACCAAGCAGGAATACGACGAAGCTGGCCCCAGCATCGTCCACCGCAAGTGCTTCTAAGCGGCTGGCTCATCATCCTATGTTCCTGCTCAGGAACCAAGCGACGGCGCATTACTCCTGTGGACAGCTTTTCTACAGTTGTTATCTATGCATTGACGTAGGAGCGAGCAGTGAAATCATAAACTGTGAAAATGTCAAGGGAGAGAAAAATACCAAGTGCTCTCATTGCACACAAATGTATTTATTACTGACTTCCATGGCTTGGTATTTTAGCGAATGCTGTTTGAAATTGAAGGACCCTGCTCCCTTAGATTCCACACGTTCCACTTTAAACCCGGTCCAGCTGATGACCAACACAAATCACACTTCAACAAATAAAACTGAAAATCTATTTTTAAACATGGTATTCGACGTCAATATTTCATTTCAGTATACAGTACACTAGGTTTCAGCCCACACTGAGACAGACTAAACAATATTAACCCAACCTCTCCGATGGTTTACAGATGATTAACACAACACAGAGTCTTGTTATGTCTGTAATCTGACAGATATAAACCATCTGGGCTGTTTAAGTGGGCTCTAATGGAGGATGAATGTGTATGGGACAATTAATGGATCACAGAAGCATTACTGAAAATCTTGCAGTTTATACTTTGTATAAAGGAATCATAATCTTTATTAGCTTATACAGTGGGTGTTATTATATATTAGCTTGAATACATTATATATACACACAAAGTACAGACCAAAAGTTTGGACACACCTTCTCATTCAAAGAGTTTTCTTTATTTTCATGACTATGAAATTTTAGTGGTTAATTTTCTTAAGGTTACCATACTGCCATAAAATGTTAGTTGTTGAAAGACGTCAGTCATTCGTGTTAACTTTTAACATGCACAGCACAGAGATCAAATTAATATGAGATTCAGCTGAAGGGCAGAAGATTGTACATCCCAAAGTATTCATACCTCATATTTTGTTTCATATTTGAGTTTGAGTTCAGACAAAGACCTTTTCTGTGCACGCGCTGATAAAGTTTCATCACTAGTAATGTATTATTATAACTTATTATTTTTTCAAATATATATATTAGGAAAACGCTTAAAGACAAACTAGTCCACCACAAATAATCAAATTATTCTATGCCCTGGAATAAAGTAGACGATTATAATCAAATTAGGATCAATTAAACGGTAGATTGGATTGTGCGTGCGTATTTGCTCATCAAGTCCTCAGGCAGGCCAAGTGATGTTGTGCGCATGCGCACTGTAAATCACCAAAGCTGTAATATCACCGAGCCTTGTTTTTCTAGTACGCAGCAGACGCTCAACAGTTATCGAGAGATGTATTCGGAATTCATAAGGATGTAAGAATAAAAATGTGCATCTTTATCCAACGTTAAAGCATAAAGAACGGAAAAGAAAGGAACTGGGTGAGTTTAACGCGATTACATTTATCCGAATAAGTGTTTATCTACATAATCTTACTCAGGGCTGGTGAAGACAGACCTGTCAACATAATCAAACGGGTTTCTTCAGCGAATAATATTCCAGTTTCTTAATAGCTATACATATGATTGCATCTTTATTTAATGTAGTGTGTTGTGATAGATTATGATTAGGCATGCATGAACCTGCGTGTAAAAACGCGAAAGCAGTTTATTAATCATACGATAATAAACGTGTAATAAAAACGTCCCAAAAATGTAAGAAATGTCCCTTTAGAAATGTGACATCGGCTTATGTATTATGTAAAGAATATAAATAAATAATGAGGGCAATGTGCTGTAACCTGCTCCACTGGAGAGCTGGAATAACACAATGCACTCCTCCTCCGTGCACGGTAGGGCTGAATGCAATACTAAAACCATCACAATCTGTACTATGTACAACTTAGAACAGATGGACATCAAGTATAGACAAGACTGACACATTATTATGTTAACTCCATAGGTGATTATTTCATTATGTCTGCCAATAACAACATGATGTCCAAGAAGATCCGGACGGAGTACATGAAGAAGTACAGAGATCCCAAGTGGGAGACGTTCTCGAAAAGTTACGAGGACTCTGTGAAATACAGACTGACGCGGAGGGTGATGGAGCAGACACACAGGCCGTTATTCGCGGACGGATGGGACAGCGGGTCCGACTCGAGCGGAAGCTCCAGTCCCAAACTACAGGAGGGGAACGTCTCAAATGCCAAACACTACACATCCTCATCAGAGTCCAGGAAGGAGAACGCAGAGGTCCTGGACTCCTGGAAGCCACAGGTGAATGGAGAAGTTCACACAGATACGAGTGCAACCGTGGAAAGCTCACATCCCTTGGGTACGTTCATGTCTTGTAAGCTTCGGTTTGAATGAAACCTGATTTAAATTGTCATTTTTGAGTGAACTACTCATTTTGCTTTTGTCACAGAGAATGGTTATAAAGATGTGACTCCTAACGGACCATCAGAATCAAATCCAAAACGACGACAGATACGCAGAGTGCCCCGTTCAGAGCCCTGCTACCCTGATAAGCAGCTGGATAGTGATGGATCTCAAATATCTGTATCAAGGAAACCATCCAGGGCCAAGAGCCAGCCACCGAGGAGCACCAAGGAGCGGACGTCCAACTGTGAGAACAGACAGTCTTTTATCCATCATGACTGGGCAGAAAGACACATTGAGACCAGGGACAGAAGGACACCAAATATGAGAGTGTCTGTGTCTGCTGGAGAGGTAACCGCAGCTTTCTGTATCGTGTCAGATATTAGAGGCAACGAAAACTACTCTCATTTTCAGTCCAGATGAAAACTCAGATAATTTCCTCATATGTAGATGTATTTTCCATGAGAACGCCTTGAACTCATATGACAATTAAAAAATATATATATTTCAAAATACATTTTATTATAATTAATATATATTTCATAAAAACATATTAAAAGAAATATGTCACTAATATAGGTATTAAAATATATTTTTATAATCAAAAAATGTTTATATTATAAATGTTTTGATTTCTTTTTCAATATATTATTGTATTATGTGGCCATATATTAAAGAAAATTAAAAGCTTCAGTTTGTATAAATAACAGTTTTTTATGTATTTATTTAGTTTTTCATTATTTATTTAATTTTATTATTATTATTACTTCTGTGTGGATAGCTTTTAGCAAAAAGGAATTACAACTCATTTTTATAAATTAAATAACATAACCATAAATGTTTTTTTTTCTGGCATTTTTGCCTTTTATAAGGATTAGTATATATTGACAGGAAGTGAAGTGAGAGAGAGGGGCAACAGGATTGGGAAAGGAACGCAAGCCTCGAACCTGGGTCACCTAAAGCGCAACGGCACTATATGTTGGCACGCTGACCATTATTTTTAATTTCACATATAAACATTACAAATAGTTAAATATATATTTATTAAAATAATATTTTAAAATCAGCACTGTATTTGTTTTCCCTGCATAGGTATCCATGAGCATGAGTGTTTTTTTTACAGATTTGAATAAATAATACAAACAAAGAGGGGGATTTTTGGACTTAACAGCTGTGTACTAATCAGTGGAATGAAGCACTGTGTGACATCTGATTCTGCGAGTGGAAGCAGTGAATTATTCAGTGTAGAGCAGTGATATTCTGAAGCTACAGTCAGATTATCTTCTCTGGTGTACAAAAGTTTAGTAGGTTAAAGCGCTGGATTTCATCAGTGTAGAAAACTGCAAATGAGACGAGTCCGAAATCCTAGAAACTGAATATATCTGAATTCATCTGCAGATCCATCGGGCCGACGTGGGCGTCCAGACACGCAGAGAGGGTAAAAAAGGTGGACGATCATCAGACCACCGGCGGGCGAGGTCAGCTGACCCGGAGAAGTCCCGAAGATCAGCGCTGAGTGTGACGAACGAGCGCTGGATGACCGAGTACATGCGCTGCTTCTCTGCTCGACTGAGGTAGATCAAGATCAAGATCCCAAACCAGCACTACAGGACCATCACAGAGAGCACTGGACAAAAACTGAATACAAAGTTAACACGCATTCCTTTAAAGTCGATATCCAATACAGTTATTCATAAAAATATTTTGAAAAATCTTATTTTTTTGATGCTGGCTACAATCACTTTGCAATGAATGCATTTAAGGACCAAACATTTAAATATTACACCAAAACACATTTGCTATCACAAATACTTAAATATTTTCAGTACCTTGTAACTTCATGTTCATGTTATTTTCAGTGTTTGGTGGTTATTAGAAAGTTTCAGATATTCCGTTCTGACTTTTAACATGGGCTGCAGGGATTTAATGATCAAAATTAATTTCTGAGAGGACCACACATTCCTTATTACAAAGGATTTGTTTCTGACTCGGATGATTGTTTCCAGAATGTTCTTCTAGACGCTCCAGCCTGCCTGTCATTAAACTCACTGTTCTTTTGAATGTGATTGACTGATGTCTGGTTTGTTTTAATCGATCACACGGTCAATGAATCTGTGTTAGAAGTGCAGTGCTGTTCAAGTCGTGAAATGTTTTCTAAAAAAGTGTATTTTCCTCACCGATCACCAACAATCATCATTTTAATCCACTTTTTGCACAAAGATGTCAAGTTATTAATATTTTTAGATGGAGAAATAATTGAGGGCTAGTTGAAGGCCATCATTTGATTCTTGTGAATGTGATCATTTATTATGCATTGAGTTATTTATTAGAGCACAGATTTGGTATGAAAATACACATTTGCTCACATGTACAGTATATATTTTGCTTTTCTGTGATCTTTAAAATGCATCAGCACTGATGGTGTCATAGACACATTGAATGAGACGTGACGCTTTACTCGGGGGACATTTCCTCTGCTCTTTATCTTAATAACTGGACTTATTTATTAATTCATTCAGTTATTCACTTGCTTATGATTTCATAAAAGAAAACTCATTCTGTTTAAGGCTGCTGACGCTGATGTCCTTGAATGAAGTTGTTGATTTTCTTCAGCAATGTTTACATTTTGAACTCTGTATTTGTACATGAGAACATGCACTGGTGGATATATTTTCATCTGCAGAACAGACATATTTCTAATGCATTGCAGTGAATAAACTATGTTTGAGTAACAGCATGTCTCTTCGATTTTATGTTCATAACTCATGATATCATACAGAGCAATATATTATTTTTATATTATTTTTACAATATATTTAAAATCAGTATAACTTACTTTAAAGGTATGAATAAACATATTTTATGGTTGTTGTTTTTAAAAAAAAATACAATTTACATCCATAGTCATATTTTATATTGTATAGTTTGTATATGTCCATTTTGTTTTATCAAATAATACAGTGGGGTCCAAAAGTCTAAATCCACTAGTGACAATGTCATTTTGTGTTCTTTTCTGATTTAATAGTTTTTATTATTATTATTATATAATTTAAAATTTCAAAATCAAAAATCATATTTTAGAACATAAGATTCCCACAGGACTTAATGACACAAAGGATTGTGTTCCTATCCTGTTCATTTTCTTTGCAGCAGCTTGTTTGCTGAGACAATGTACGTAAAAGAGAATGATTTAAATAGGATGCCAATGGATCCCAGTTACAAAATATATATAATAATAATAATAATAAAAATTCCTAGTAAAGAAAAATTTATGGGAATTATAATTAGAACAATTTTCTTATTGGAATCCTTTAGGATTTATTTTATTTTATTTTTACAAGGGAACGACAAAATAAACTCATAACAAAATGAGTGAAATCTGTCATTAAAATAAATTCGCAGTGGACATGCATGAACAAAACCTGACAATCATGTTCATGTTCTGATAATCATAATTAGATGCTGATCATCTTCTATCTATAGTTCACATGGAATGCTTCTAATCCATTTGACATCATATAATTTCCAAACCTTAAAACTTTATTTCCAGTGTGGTCTTTTGAACCCCGTTGTGTGTGTCTATGTTACCACTCTGGTATTCTGGACTAGTTTTCTTAAAGTTTCTAAGAGTATCCAACTATTTGCACATATGCCACAAGCTGTCAGGCATCTGCACGGTCCAAATCATCTCTGAGGCCAGCTGCAGGTTTAGTGTAGACCTGCTGACGGACAGCAGACGGCTCAGAGGTCTGAATCATGCCATGATGTAGTGACTGTCTTTGTTTTCAGTTGGCTGTTAAACAGCATGGTCAGAGGTGTTGACGTGCCATTGTGATCTGTTTAACCCACACTATAAATAGACACCTGCTAAATGTCTAATCTCACCGACAGCTGCAAGTCCATGAGATATAGAGGACAGAAAACCAATACTAGGAGATGTGCCAGAAATTGTGTGTCTCCAGAGAAGAGGTATAATGTGTCTAAAAACAAACATTTGTTGCTAGTTTTCTCGTCTAAGGCTGGTTAATCTGTGCCGGCTGTGTCTGGTAAAGGCTGTGAGCGCTCAGAGGTATGAAACTTTAGACACTCGTGTTACACTTGCGCACCTCCTTCGTCTCTTTCCCGTTACTCAGCAGATCCTGGGAGACGCTGATGAAGACCATTAACCAGAAGAGCAGCTGTTTCCGTAACACACCTGTCCACATTGATCTTCAGCACGCTGCAGAAGCTTCAGATGTCCACTGGATGAGGAACTTTATAAGAGAGCAAAAACATGTGAAATGTGAAAAGATGTGAAAAGATGTGAAAAAACAGGATGTGAAAGATAGCACACAAAAACATCTCGATTATGTCTGTTAAAAATGTCTGCTTTATCTGGAAAACACCTGTTGTGTAGCTACAACTAGTAGATTAAGCTACAATCCATATATATATATATATATAACTGTCTATATTTAGATTTATAAGTATATTTATATATATATATATATATATATATATATATATATAACACAACACTTATAACTATAAACATCTTTGAAAAGGAGTTTTACATACATTCAAACAACTCAAAAACATCTTAAATCTTAAGTATTTAACATCGGACAGAAATCGCCCTAAAAATGCAATAAGATAAGCAAACACTCTGAAAAATACATCTTCCACTATGTATGTTTGCCATTATGTGTTCAGAAGTATCTCTACTTATAAAATCAAGACATTTCACCTAAATAAAATGATTAAAACAAAAAACAAAAACACTTTGTAAGAGTTTACCTGTCAAACAACCGTTAGCAGCCAACCGTCAGGGGCCGCTTCAAAAAGTATCATTTGTGCTTTAAAAAAACATGAATGTCTCTTCAAGTGAGATAATGATGTTATATAGCTCCTATTTTAAGATGGTTGGCTAACTTGAACGTTTGTTCACACCAACGGACTACATTCACTTATATCTGATCGCTTCTTTTCAATACTACTGTGTTTGATGATAGCCTCTGAGTGAATGCAAAGTCCTAGTCTTTGGGGAATGGAAATGAATGTCAAACAGATTCAAATGAAGAATTGCTCTGGCAGAGGATTTGAAGCAGCGCAAACGGAGTAATCCCGAGATCAGGGTGAGATCCGCAGCTGTCGTGCTGAAGCTGAACATGTGTCTGTCCAGATCTGAACCCCTGCAGCCTTCACTGCCCCGTCTGTATTAGTTCTGCTGCTGCTCAGGTGGCGTATATAACATCATAGGAGTTTCAGACACAAATCACTTTTAGGCCTACTTGTGTCCAAGCTAATAAAAAACAAAAAAGAACAAAATTACTAAAACCTAAATTAATTCAGCTTATTTAATACGCCACCTAAACACAAAAACAAACGCTAATTCAAGATTTTAATAAATACTACCATAGTAGCCTCTATAAATAACACTACTTAATGCAATTAACATGAATAATATTATTTTAGGTGATTTAAAAATTCATACTAGAAGAAACTTTTCAAGCTTAACATTTGACAAAATTAATGTTTGTTTGACAGGGTTAACCAACAGATCCTGCATTGAGATTAATAATAATAAGAGCATGTATTGTGCCACTTTGTGTGGGTCTGCGTGGACACCTGTGTGAAAGTGTGAAATCTACTAAAAACCACCAGTTGAATAAGCACTGAGCAAATCTGAAGACAGTTAAGAAAAGAAGATCGTGCAGCATTTGCAACATGACAATACAGGCGCTTAGTTTAACTTGATGTTATTGATTTCAATGATATTAACTCTGACTTAAAACATGCCTGCCATTAGCCACGGGGCAGTGGAAGCATCAATATCGTCCCAGCAGCACCCACACAGACGATGCTTCAGGTTGGATGACCTTGACCTCTTGTGTTCACCTGATTTTCAGGACCTAACTCAATAGTGTCCTCTACAGGTGAAGTGCACTACTACTAGAGAGACGATAAAGCCTTATATTGAATACTATTGACAATAACAGTGTATTAAAATACGCTGAGTATGAAATATTGTTTCCAGTCATGTTTAAAAAAAAATGGATAGTCACTGTCCCAGAATACCAGCTGCACTTAATGATCACAGACTCTGTTTCAGCGAGTCATACTGGTAAAATCACCCAGGTTCAGCTCTCAAGGCCTGTTGTTCTGATGTTATTTCTGCAGCAGGTGGAGGTTGAGGTCAAGAGTTCTTCTGAGGGGAAAACAAGTCGCCATCTGCCCGCCTAATTCCCACAGGTGGCTTGTCTTGACCCATTACAGGAAAACCGGAGCCGATCTGCCCACCTCGCTGCAGTGAATTCACTTTGAATCCATAAGAATAAAAATAATCACTCTTTCTGAATTTAAAACTTTGTATACATTTTTAAAAGTAAATGCATGCATACTTTTCTGTAGCTCAAATACTAAACAGTGCTAGCAGAGCCGAGGTTATGGGTTATAATTCAATGCATGACCTGATAAATGTTGAATGCGATAAGATGCTAAAATGCATAAAATCTTCCATTTTGCATTTCAAATTAGTAGTCAATCAATATGAATTTTTCAGTTCTTTATATTCTCGATAGAGAGAGACACCTAGTAGAAGCTCGGGAGTTTAAACCTCACTAACCGTAGCTGGCTTAAGGCAGTATATTTGCACGCATGAATCTCATTACTGTACAAGTTTCAGCCGGCCCCCCGTGAGTCAGATATTAGAGGCTGTAAACGCTGCTATTAAAGGGTTCAGTGTTATTTCAGTTGTTAGACTGACTCACTCAGAGCCTGCAGCCTGCAGTAAGTGTCATTGTGCAGGTAATTGTCATTCTGTGATGGAGGTAATTACGTCTGCTGTGAGAGTCCCAGATTGCCGCTGGGAAAAGCGTAACACAAAGAGGGCCATACGGACCTGTGACAGGGCTGTCTGAACAAGACCCACAGGGCGAAGTTCATTTTCACTGATGCAAAGCTAACTCTAGACTAATTTAAATGTACGAGACGAAAACACTATGTATGAATAATCTTGAGTATAGAATGAAGTAAACCGCTGAAATGAAGAGGTAAACAAAAAACCAGACTACACAGAAGTACAACTGGTGTAACGCAGAGCTCATATCCGACTCCTTCAGTCTGTTCACAGGATCAGCTAATCCACTGCTATGAATGCAAGGTCCTGGGCCAAACGACACAAACACGTCTGGGTCACAGGCGCATACAACACATAACAGGTGACGCTAAGGCACGTCCAATCAAGACAGAAAAATATAACTACATATATCATTTTTTCATATATTTACATTTTTTTAGCAATGTCACATGATCTTTTAGAAATTAACTTTTTTAAAGAAAAAAAGCATACTCCATCTATGAATATTCTCTTAAATTTATTTTTTAAGTATATAGTCTTTGCTATTATTTATCCGTTGATCTGTCGTGTACTTTCAAGTTTTTACAAAACCTTTTAATAAAAATTATAATTTTGTCACATCTAAAATGTCTAGAAGTAAACATGAATCAAAATGGACCCTATTTACTTTCATAATGCATGTTTTCATTATTGTGCTTTTCACAGTAAATTCACATCCTGTCCTACATTATTGCATGCTGAATATGCTTTTTAATTTGGAAATGCATCACAGTAAAATGTGTCTGTAAATCCCATTTCATCTGGACTTGACTTTAAGAGGGTTTGTTTATTTTGTGAGCGCAAGGCAACTCAGACCCACCAGTGTTCTCCGTCACTGAAGGTCAAAGCTCTGGACGCAGCTCAGTTTCCTCCACCATGTTTCTGAGAGCTGCTTGATTTTATCTGGGGTTTTATCTCTTAGCGTATGCATCCTCTGCCACACCGCCGCTTCCTCCGCGTGCTGCATGCTGGCCAAGATGGCGCTGTCGAACACTTCCTTCAGGTTCTTCGGTGTCAGCGCTGAGCACTCAGCAAACGTCACAGCACTGATGCTCCGGGCGCACAGGCGGGTGTCGTCTCCACTCATAGGGTTCTCCTGGCTGTCTGCGAGTCGGATCAGCACCTGGACGTCCTCCCGCAGGTCGCTCTGGGTGCCCACAAGGATGATGGGAACGCCTGGACAGAGGCGATGGACCTCGGGGGCCCAGTGGCCCATTACGCTCCTGAAGGAGGATGGAAGGACCATGCTGTAGCACAGCAGGAAGACTTCAGCTTCACGGTAACAGAGTGGACGGAGGCGCTCAAACTTGTCCTGAAAACAGGAAGAAAAGTGAGACAGCTGCTTTTATGCTATTTATAAATATATGCATTGCAAAGAAGAGCAGTAACTACTTGCATACTTTTTTCAAACTTCTAGATTGCATGTGCTTTTCTATTTATAACAAAAGAAATGCAAGTAAGTGTGGCAAATGATCAGTCTGATGAGCAAGTTCTATTACTGTGTGCAGAACTGCACAGAGTCAACCTACTTGACAGTCACAGAAATCTAAGGGACTAAAGTACTAAAACAATGCATGATCTGATTCTAACACTAGGTGGCGCTCTTCCGTCATATCCTGTCGCTTACATTTAATGGCTGATCCGCTGCCCCCCATCTCTGTCATTCAAAGCACAGAGAGAAAGAGAGTTCATTAACCCATCAAGAAAAACTGTTGATAGATAGATAGATAATTAGATAGATAGATAGATAGATAGATAGATAGATAGATAGATAGATAGATAGATAGATAGATAGATAGATAGATAGACAGACAGACAGACAGACAGATAGACAGACAGGTCGATAGATAGATAGACAGACAGACAGACAGACAGATAGACAGATAGATAGATAGATCGATCACATGTCCTGCCATGTCACACAGTTGAAGTTGAACTGGTCTTCTATCCACCACAACCCTAGCTGAAATAGTAAAACACTTATATGTTTATCAATTTGTATTAATTTGAAATTAACCATAAAGCTGACCTTAAGGTATTGTCAAGGAAATATCACTTGCAAGGTGTCAAAAAAGTTCACGACAGGTCTATATAGGCTACTTACTTACACTATATAACTGTAATATGAAACGGTATGTAAGGCACCAGGTGCACACCTGAGCGCGCGCTAGAATCAGTGTGGATTTTGAGTTCACCTGTGAAGTAGTCAAAGGCGGTGGGAATGTGTTCTGCCGGATATCCTTTAGTGGTGTAGCTGATGACCAGACTCGTTTTACCCACGGCCGCGTCCCCGACCAGCACACACTTGACCCGGCGCGCAGGTACGGCGAGGGACGACGGTGAGTGTCGCTGAGGAGCCGCTCGCGGTGGAACCGGAGACTGACTGTCTTCATTCACCGCCTCAGCTTCGTCCTGTGACGGCATTGCGTTGTCCGGTAAGCAAATGCAACTTTGGTGGTTCAAAACAAGCAGCTGTCAAGACATGATTAGCTCAATAAATGGCTTTATTTACCATTCCTGCATCGTTAAATGACGCAGCGGATCCCTCGCGCACCTGCTGTGTTCTTTCTCTCGCGCTCTCGTCAGGTTCGAGCGCGCGCACCCGCGCCAGGTTGATTGACAGACGAGCATCTGCTGCAGTAAGAGGATTAATACTCGACACATGCGCGCGCTGTTGCGTTTCACTGAGCCTCACATCTCCTCCCAGAGCTGGAGGAAAGAACTGAGAAGTTGAAGAAAACAATGGGAAACAGGTATGTTCTCCTCCAAAACAAATCTTTGACTCCTTAAAAATAATATTTTTCGCTTTATAAGAGTAATACACTAAAATACACCAAAAAGTACCATATAGATAGATAGATAGATCTGCACAAGGCTGGAATGGGCTACAAGACTATCAGCAAGCTTGGTGAGAAGGAGACAACTGTTGGTGAGATTATCCAGAAATGGAAGAAATACAAAACCATCAGTCGGCCTCGGTTTGGAGGTCAGTGCAAGATCTCGCCTCGTGGGGTAAGGATGTTCATGAGAAAGGTGAGAGATCAGCCCTGAGCTACACGGGAGGAGCTTGTTAATGATCTTCAGGCAGTTGGGACCACAGCCACCAAGCAAACCTTTGGTAACACACTACACTGCGATGGACTGAAATCCTGCAGCGCCTGCAAGGTCCCCCTGCTCAAGAAGACACATTTACAGGCCTGTTTAAAGTTTGCCAAAGAACATCTAAATGATTCAGAGAAGGCTTGGGAGGTGCTGTGGTCAGATGAGACCATAATTGAGCTTTTTGGCATTAACTCAACTGTCTGTGTTTGAGGGGATAGAAAAGCTGATTATGACCCCAAGAACACCATCCCTATAGTCAAGCATGGCAAATGAACGGGGCTATGTGCTGTAAAATCTTGCATGAGAACCTCCTTCCCTCAGCCAGAATACTGATGGTTCTTCCAGCATTACAATGACCCAAAACATACCGCCAAGGCAACAAAGGAGTGGCTCAAGAAGAAGCACATTAAGGTCATGAAGTGGCCTAGCCAGTCTCTAGACCTCAATCCTATAAAAAAAACTGCGGAGGGAGCTGAAACTTCATGTTGCCAAATGACAGTCAAGAAACATTAAGGATTTAGAGAGGATCTGTAAAGAGGAGTGGATCAAAATCCCTCTGGAGATGTGTGCAAACCTGATGACCAACTGCAAGAAACTTCTTACCTCAGTACTTATTTTTTGTTTGGAGATCAAATACTTACTTCACTCACTGAAATGCAAATCAATTTCTAACCTTTATATAATGTGTTTTTCTGGATTTTTGGGTTGGCATTCGCTCTCTATACGTTGAAATAAACCAAACATAAAAATTACAAACCCTTCACTTCAAAATCAGCAGGAGATCAAATAAATATTTTCCCCACTGTAGATGGGTGGGTGCACCAAAAGCAAAAATATCTCCTGAATAAAATATGAGGTCAAGTGATAAACGATGTGAAAGGTCAAGGATGTGGTGACATGTGACAGGCCATTACTATGAGCAACCTTGACTTGGTTTCAGTCTAATGTTTAACTGTATTGAATTAATTTGTAAAAAACAAAAAACAAAAAAAAAAACATGCAGGTTGCTTCTCTCAAAGAGTGTAAAAACTGTTACTTTTGCTACGAGAACCAGTGATTTGATATTAATTTTCCTTTTAAACAAGACTGTTTTGACCTTACATCTACTTAACAATTGCAACACTTTCAGTTATTATGATGAAAAATAGCAAGCTGATCCCATCTTTTCTTCTCCTCCATTTATCAGGCTCGTGTAGCTCCTCCTCAATGAATCTGCAGCTATGAGCTGGTGCCATCTGTCCACCCGTGCACTCAGGAAGCCACCAGAAGGCCTCAACATGTGCTGATGTAAATGGAGAGCTCAACTTTCCCAGGACAGAGCTGACCTTGGCAGCCGCCCTTACACACAAACACACGCACGCACACACGCGTATATCACACCATCAAAGGCCCCTCACGCCACTCAACCACACACACACACACACACACACACACACAGATTGGCTGAAAACACATTTGCTGAGTACAAGTCCATCAAACACCCGTCAGATCATGGCTAGATAAGAGCTGATACCAACACATATACACACACACACACATTTCTGCTACCTCTAAAACATTCTTACAGGTGTATATTTGTGTCAGTGCATGTTCACACCTTTGTGGGGGAATATCATGAAAAATATCAAGAAAAAATCTTATTTCACCCTAAAAATCTTTTAATAAAATAAATGCATCATGGTAATGAGAATTTGAATGGAAACTTAACAGAGTCATTTAAATCAATATAAATTACAAATATGACACACTCTTGTATATATGACACACGACACTCTTCCCTGTTTACTACTATAAAGCTGCTTTGACAAAATCTGCATTGTAAAAAGCACTATATAAATAATGCTGACTTGAAAAATGACAGCATTAAATACAATATTTATATGAGTTATATATACACATTGTAACTATTTACAAATATATTAAAACAGCCTATTAGCATTTTAACATCACATCACAGTAATGAGAATGAGAAAAAAAAATTGTGGTAATAAGATGTTTTAAATTACGGTAATGATCTTTTTTGCATAACGGTAAAGATAATTATTTTATTTATTTACTTATTTAATTATGGCAATAATAATAATTTTTTGTGATTATGGTCATGAGAATTACTTCCGATATGGTAATAATAATTATTTATTTATTGCATTATAGTAATGATAATTACTTTATTTTTGCATTATGGTGATGAAAATGTATTGCATTATAGTAATTATCATTATTTATTTAATTATTTTGTTATGGTAATGATAAATATGTATTTACTTCTTGAATTATGAAATTAGAATTATTTTATATATTTATTTCTTGCATTATGGTAATGACCATTATTTTATTTATTTACTTATTTCATTATGGTAATGATAATTATTTTATTTTGGATTATGGTAATGAGAATTACTTGCGTTATGGTAATGATAATTATTTATTTATTGCATTATAGTAATGATAATAACTTTATTTTTGCATTATGGTAATGATCATTATTTATTTACTTATTTTATTATGGTAATGATAAATATGTATTTACTTATTGCATTATGCAATGAGAATCATTTTGTATATTTATTTCTTGCATTATGGTAATGATAATTATTTTATTTGAACATTATGGTAATAAGAAATATTTTACTTTTTGAATTGTGGTAATGATATTTATTTTATTTATTTATTGCATTATGTTATGATAATTATTTATAAGTATTTATTGAATTATTGTAGTGAGTATTATTTTAACATTATGACAATTTGATTTGATTTATTATTTACTTACTGCATTATGGTAATATTTATTATTTTATTTAATTACTTATTGCATTGTGGTAATGAAAATTTCATGCTTTATGAGAATTATAACTATTTTATTTACTTATTGCATTACAGTAATGATAGTTACTTATTTACTTATTGCATTATGGTAATGAGAATAATTTTATTTTTTATATTATGCAAAAGATAATTATTTTATCATTATTTACTTATTTCATTATGGTAATGAAAATTATTGTATTTATTTATTTACTAATTGAATTATGATAATGAAAATGTCTTTATGAGAATAATTATTTTATTTACTTTTGCTTTACAGTAATGATAGTTATTTATTTACTCATTGCATTATGGTAATGAGAATAATTTTATTTTTAACATTATGCTAAAGATAATTATTTTATTTTAACATTATGGTAATGTCAATAATTTTATTTATTTATTTACTCATTGCATTATGGTAATGATAGCTATTTTATTTTAACATCATGGTAAATATTGGTACATATTGCATTGTGGTAATGATAATTATGTTATTTATTTACTTACTGCATTATTGTAATGATAATGATTTTTCTTTTTCTTTTTGTTTTGCATCATGGCAATACTAATTATTTTATTTACTTGCTTATTGCCATTGGGTAAACTAGAATTGCCTAATTGTCATTAAGATAATGTTGCAAAGCAAAAATTCAGAATGGTCCTAAAACAGGATTCTCCATTTATTAAAAATATTATAAAATATTAGTAAAACAGTATTAGTAAAATGTTTAGTGAAACATATTACATGAAATATATAATTAAATTTTGTGAAATATGGCCTTGGCATTTGAGAGTCACTGTCTGAATGTGTACATGTGTGTTGACGCAGATGTGTCTCTATACACACAATGCTTCCAATGCTGTCCCTCAGGATCTGCAGTAGTGTGAGTGAGTCTGTGTGTGTGTGTGTGTGTGTGTGTGTGTGTGTTTGTGTGTGTGTGTGTGTGTGTGTGTGTGTAGAGGGGGAGGACTCTATCTTAATAGCCTGAGTGTGAAATAGGGGGCCGGATCATCTGATGGGTAAAAATGATTAGAAGAGGAAGGGTCTCAATGGAACACAAGACTCTAAGCTGTGGAGGGATGGATGGATAGAGAGATTCTCAAAAGAAAGAAAGGAAGAATGAGGGTGGGAGGGGAGGGATGAGAAAATACATAGGGGATGCAGAGGGGCGCCAGGGCACGGCAATGTCACACACTTTTTTTGTGCCTCGGTCAACAGGCGTGTGCCATGTGATGTGTGTGTGAAAGCACAGCCCTGCTGTCCAGCTTTGCTTCTGAGCATGGGAACCAACTGAACACACACTCCTAATGACCTCCGTGCTGCTTTTATTATATCACTCACACACGCACACTCCTAATGACCCCTGTGCTGCCTTAATAACACACCAACAGGCGTCATTAGATTCGTCTACACAATGGCATTATCACACAGATCTGCTCCTGCCACAGGACAACAGAGACACAGCCACATGTGTGTGCGTGTGTGTGTGTGTGTGTGTGTGTGTGTAGAGGCTGTCATCCTCATGTAGGTCAATACACATGTAACATGCTATTTTAAAGTTTTACATGAATGAAAATTACATGGAATTATATTGCTTAAATTGTGTTTTTGGTCTTTCAAAATGAGTAGAAGAGAATTTTAGTTGTTTTGTGTAAAATATGTTGTACCATAGAGAAATATAAATTTTGCTTTACCATTTTACCACCTTTTGGAAAAATATGCAAATTAGTAAGCCAAAAAATGTTTAGGTTTACTTACATATGTGAGTGTGTGTGTGTGTGTCATTTTTTTTCATAACTTTGCAGTAAATGCTATATATATTTTCATTAAAAAAAATTAATAAGCACTACTTTAAACATTAAAAGTTGTATGTAAATATTAGTTATCTTTTATGAATAAAAGAATTAACTTATAAAAAATTATAAAGTTACAAATACAATACAATCTTGGTTGTATATATAATATATATATGTGAATATATATAATGGTTAATTAATGAATATATGTGAATATACAAATTTGTCCACAAATTTAAGTGAACTAATTTTGTTTTAATAAGGCTCAATAAAAATTAATGTTTGACCACCTTACAGAGATTTCTGTATCAAAAAAGCATTCAAGTCACTAAATGCCTCCTTCGCACATTAAATTCTGAATAAATGACACAGTCACTCTGCAGTTTGTCTTATTATCTCATAAATGGTTGCATAGTCTAAAGTGTGTCACTCCAGAGCCACGGCCTCCATTGCATGCCGGACTATGTCTTCATTAAAGTTACGAGGAACCATGCCTTTGCATTTCTCCCTGTGCAAGCTGAATAGGCTGCGGGTAATCGATAGAGAGAGTGTGTGTGTGTGTGGAGATGACCACTCCACAGCAGCTGTCTGTCCAGCTTGCAGGAGAATCGGCACACAAAAGCCCCTCTCCCCTGGGGCAAGACTCATGGGGCAGGGGTCTAAGACCGCTACAGAGAGAGCACAAGAGCGACAGAATGCAGGAAAGCCAGAGAAAAACAGTGGAGGAAGAGAAGGCTGAGTGCTGAGAAAGAAAGATCGACCGACGTGTAAAAGAGAATTCCTGAAGAGCTCACAACAGGTGCACAGTGAAGAAACGCTGGGGGAAAAAGAAAAAATAGAGAAAGCGTTAGAGTGCAACAAGAAGACAAGAAAAGAAACACTTAAGTCCAGTGTGACCTAAAAGAACTGACTCCACACCTGGTGTAAACAGGTGCAATCAAATATTATATATCAAACATGTCAATTTACAACACTGATGATAAATCAGCATATTAAAATGATTCCTGAAGGATCATGTGACACTGAAGTCTGGAGTAATGATGATGAAAATTTTGCATCACAACAATTAATGATATTTTAAAGTATGATAAAATAAAATGTATTTTAAATTGATAGATATTGATTATACACATTCATATATACATATGTGATATGTGAGTATATATATATATATATATATATAACCTTTCATTATCTAACTATAAATCTATTATATAATCAATTCAAATAAAAAATATATATGCATGCATTTCATAAAAACGTTAAATTCATGGAAATAAAATTAGATAAAAAAATTCTAAAAAAAACTGACAGATTGATTGGCCTGCAATATCCATCATCCCTAATCCTCACTAAACAATCGTAAGGAACACAGGGGCTGGTTTTTGACAGTTATTGAGTTGTTTCGTTTAAAGGTGAATATAAACATGAGCATCATGCTGTGCGTGTCTGCATCACTGATCTAGAGTCAAATCTGATGTTGAGCAGTGATGGATGAGATGTCAGAGGACAGCCTTCGACCGCTGACTCCGGATCAGTGCGTGCATGCAAAACAAGTCCTTTTGTGATTAAGCTCTTCCCACGAGCTTCATCTTACCACTGACACACTCAACACCTGCCGCCAGCTTTGTCTTAAAAAGGCTGATCTTAGTTATTCTGTTTTTCTTTGGCTTTGTTGAGGGCGGGTCACTTTTTGGAGGGTGTGACGCTGATATTCAATGCTCGAGATTGTTACAAAAGTGTGTTGGGGAGCGTGATTACTGTACCTGCAGCTTTTGTAACCTACAATCATGCCCAGTGTGTCCCATCAGGCATCATGTGTTTCCTCCAATGTGACACTCGAGAGCTTTGGCGTCCCATATAAATGAGCCTGAATGCATGCGATGCACCCCAACACACACACACACACACACACACACCTGTGTTGACAGCGTTGTTTGGAAATGAGCAATCATCTTGCAACAGATTGTTTGGGCCTGTTTGGAAGACAGTGCTCATGACAAAGGCTCATAGAGAGCTTGTGTCCTCAGGGAACGTGTGTGTGTGTGTGTGTGTGTGTGTGTGTGAGGGGGTGATGGAGGTATAGAGCAGGGGGTATAGTTACTGACCCCCCCTCCTCTTTTACCCCTTTGTGGGCCCTTCTGAAGAGGGAGAAGAAAAGAAGGATGTGGGATGTGTGAGCCCTAAACACAGGTGCCTACATCTGTTCATCCTCAGGGCAGATGCTGGAGCAGAGAGAGACAGAGAAAGAGACAGAGACAGAGAAAGAGACAGAGAAACTTTGATGGGCTTCATCTTCAAAACAAAAGCCTGAAGTACTGTTGAAGACACACCTACTAATTCTTCATTATTACAGTTTTCACACTTTAGAGTAAAAGTGAAGTCATCAAAATTATGGGGGAAACATAAGGAATTAGATAGAGATCAAATCACAAATATATAAACGCTTTATTATGCTCATTTTGGACACACATCAAACATTCAACTTCATGAGGTGCATACTGGGAGGTTTTCCAAGACTACTAAACACGCCCAAAAACAAAGATGTCAAAAGAGGCTTTTAAAAAGTGATTCCATAGAAGAAACATTTTGGTCTCTAAAGAACCTTTCTGTGAATGGTTCTAAAAAGAACATTTTTTTCTTAGTGTGAAGAACATTTTAATATTCCAAAGAACCCTTTTCTTCTATAGAACCTTTTGTGCAAAAGAAAATGTGAAGAACATTATAAAAATCTACAATGAAACTTCTTCCACTTTTAAGAACCTTTTATGGAATGGAAAGATTCCACACTCTTAAAAATAAAGGTTCCGAAATGGGATTTTTGCAGTGATGCCATGAAGAACCGCTTTTTGGTTCTCTAAAGAACATTCTTCCGTTATAAATAATCTTTTGTGAAATGGAAAGATTCCATTGATTTTAAAGGTTCTTTATGAAACCATCAATGCTATTTCTATAAGTGAAAGAGGAACATAAACATTGATGGTGCTTTTATTTCTCTATCCTTTTCAGTTAAATTAAGTTTATGCACAATGCAAATGTATGCAAAATGTATTTGACCCCTAATTTACACTTCATGCCTCATTATTACTGCATTAGAGAATAAAAAAGTATTAGAGCAAGTGTCTTTAAAGGATATTTTCTCTTTTTTTAAGTGGATGTGTGAAGTCGGTTCTCCACAAGTTCACACAGGTGTCTGAGCAGAACAGGTGGAGTTCATCACATTATTCATCAAACTAAAATAGTACCAAGTTTGAATATTAAAAATGTTTTGCCACGTATACTATTTATTTAGTTATTTTTTGTTCTTATCTACTGCAATGACATTCAGACATTTTCAATGTGTCTCAATACTTTTGAGTATATATATATATATATATATATATATATATACATACATACATGGGATTCATCACGTGTGATGAAAGCGCACTGCATCGACATCTTTAGCGTGAGGACCGTGGTGTCAAAAATGCCTATATGTCAAATCAATATGCTGAGAGAGAGACAGAGGTCGATATGTTGTGGTGCATCAGTCCCTGGAGCCCTCGAAGCAGATGTGTTTTGATACGCACAGGCACGCGACAAGCGTCAGCTCCCAAACGTCCACGCCTGTCTCCTTAAGCTCGCGCACACCCACAAACAGACGCACGCGGGCGCAAATAAGAGGATCCCCGCGTAATTATTGAATGATTGTATCCCCGCGGGAGGCCTCCGAGAGAAGCTCAGTGAAGCCACGGCCATCATGTCCATGGCAACAGCGCATGATAATGAGCCTCGTGGTCAGAGTCAGGGCGCGCGTGGGTTGTTAGGGCATCTGGTCAAAGTAATATGATCTGAAACAATGCATAAACCACAGGTAGCCTGATGAACGCGCCTGTACCTCTTTGTGCATCTTTACAGTACCATAACATAAATATGCCACTAAAGGCCCGCACACCAAGAACGATAACTATAAAGATAATTATAAAGATAGAGATATTAGCGTTATTTTAAGCGCACGCTCATGCTGCTTTAATTTATAGCAGGATTGATTCTGATTGGGTGCCAATGTTTTTATCGTTCATCAGCTGGAAAAAATCGTTCTGAAAGTGATTCCAACGATATCGCTGTGCCTTTATCATTATAGCTGTGGTGTAGACTATATTCTCTAATATTGAGAAGGATTATTAGGACTATATCTTTATCTTTATAGTTATCGTCCTTGGTTTGAATGGGGCTTAAAACACTATTTTTGATTCTAGTGTGTCGTCTTAATTACCCCCGCTGAAAAAAAAACTAGAAAGCATCAGAAATACTAAAGTTCTGTTTTTTTTTAAGTTATTTCTGGACTTTTATGTTACTTTTCTAATGGATACCATTTAGTGTGAATCTTTGCGCATTGCGTTTTTATTCTGGGTTCATCTACTTGCCTATATAAAATATACATAATCAACAAGGTGTATATTGAATTTCGCATTTTAATATAAGCATTTTATATGATACTACTTAATGCAAACCGTGTAAAAATGACTGGCTGCCAGTCGAGCAAATCCTCCAGGACTATGAGACGTCTTATATCATCCGACCAGAACTGCTTCCATGTACAACTGTTTGCGCAAGCTAGATTAGAGTTATTATTACATTTTGAATATGGTTATTTTTCTTACAAAAATGCATAGATTCGTAACAGTAGGTCTTTTTTCACCTCCCGGAGCCATGTGAGGCACATTTTTATTATGAATGGATGCGCTTTATTTAACTTATTTTGGGCTGCTGCACACAACACCTGCTGAGAGGCATTAAACAGCTTGAAAGCCCGAAGACAAATTTTAATATAACTCTGATTGGATTCGTCTGAAAGAAGAAAGTCATATACGCCTATGATGACTTGAGGATCAGTAATTCATGCACTAATTTTAATTTTGGGGGTGAACTAACCCTTTAAGTCCATCGAAGTTACTCTTCTGTGTGATTTATTTGTTGGGAAAAATGGCAGACTCTGTGTTATGTTTGGTCCGATTGCCTGTCAATCAAGCTCTTTGGAATTGTCAATTACAAATATTACAAACCATCAACTTTTAACCATTAAAAACATTAAAAATAGTTTGTGTTTTGGGACATATTCCATTAGGATTGAACAAGCAAAAGAAGGTGACCAAGTAGAGACCAACAGGCACCTTTACAGTTTCCATTAAAACCAGTACAATTCTCGTTTTAACCAGTAAAACCATTACAGATCATGTGATGGTCTTTTTTTTCCAGCAGGGAAGACTTAAAGTCGAAACAAACAGTTGGGGATGTAGCTATTAGCAAAAGTGCTTTTGCTTATTATTATTACCTATTTAAATTATAAGTATGCATCTCGACAGAGTTTTAGTAGCTAATGATTAAAGTTTAAAACGAACTAATCAAACGATTCGTCGCATTTGCTTGAAGGGGCAACCATAAAAACAATGATGTACCGATACGTCGATTAAATTTGACAACTATTTTATCATAAAATAGAGCTTTACAGCGTTTTGATAGCCTATACGGTTAGTTAGTTGTGCTCGTCGCGTTCAATTTCATTGCGCTAAATTACTTTTTATGCACATTTCACAATTGAGACACCCTTAAAAATGGTCGACCCCATCCCCAAAAGTGATCGGATGTGCGCGCACCTTCCTCTCTCTCCCTGCTCGAACATCCATGTTACCTTCTCCAATCTACAGCTGCGTTTTTGTAGGACACATCGTGGCGTGTCAAATCAGATTCTCCAACCCCTTTGCCGATCGATAGGTCGCAAACAACATTATAGCCCCTAATTGTGATCCCCACACGACTTCATATGATCGATCCCGTGTGATGCGAGCCCAGCTTAGGTTCCCACGGCCGCCCATGTGCTGTCTAACTCCGCTGGGACTGCAACACTTCTGGCTTCGCCTGCGCCATCTGGCCCCTGCCGGCCCATACCGTTACAGGTTCTTTAGCATGCTTCTAGTTCAATTTAGACCTAGGGTAGTGAGCACACACACTCACACACACATACACAGGCAGAGGGAGGGAGGAGACAGGCGTTTAGTCAGTGGCAGATGGTGTGTAAGGGTCTGGTCGCGTCTGAAGGCTCACCATAGACCCCCTTCAGTGACTGTCCCCCGAGGGGCTTCACAATCAATGAAAAACGAAAGCGCAAAGAAAGGCAAGAACAAGAAGCAAGCGAGTCCCACTATCGTGATAGTAGCTGAGGGGCTTGAGTTACTACAGACTTAACACACTAAAAACACGGCCTATATATTTAAAGAAAAAGTAGAAGCCTACAGAAGTATGTACTAACTTTGAACTGCCAGGAAAAAAATAAATACTCAACACAAAAAAAAAAAAAAAAAAAATATATATATACATAAAATTTTAAATAAAAATAATACAAATCACCTGTTTTTATGAGGGGAAAATGGCAAAATATTGAATTAGTTGCACTTTATAAAAAATATAGGTGGTGTGTTTTATGTTACATTATTGGTTGTTTAATCAGTGTTTACTGCATTATGGTAGTGTTGTTATAGGCCTATTGTTGCCATTTTTATAGTTGCTGTTGACGCCAGTTCGATAAACTTTAAGTCATCAGGTGGCCTTCTATGTAGCTATTGTGTTGTCATCAGGTAGTTTTGGTTACGAATGAATGCAAAAAAAAATTTAATGAAATTAATGAAGCCAAAAATTGGCTTGGTATTTTATTTATTAAATTGTTTAATGGCATATGCAATTCAAGTGTTTTAGATTATACAATTTAACAGTATAACACAAAACTTGATCTATAGTTACAAGACATGTAAGTGATTGGGGAAAATAGTAAGAAACTTTTAAGTCTTGCAGGGAGTAAACAGAAAAAGAGGAATGGCTTCTTCTTCCAACACATTCCCAATGTCCCACCCCTGCCCCCTGCAACCAGCAAAGTTTCACTAGGAATCCATTTTTTTACTTCCATTCAAAGATGTCAGAATTTGGCTCATTTAAACGTTGGTGGATTGGAAATACAGATAGAGCTCAAAGCATATCTTAACACAGTGATGTAATTTGTCTCACTTGTGTTTGGTTACTATGGACCTCAGGCGAAAAAGCCTTTGTGCTTAAGAAAATCGCACTTAAATGAACGACCCCCCCCCCCCCCCACTCACCACTCCCACTACACACGCGCAAATCTGCCTCCTTTTTCTTTTGCACACACACACTTTTTCCCCTTTCTCCCCCCTCCAAACAACGAATACTGGTTTGGGGGGGAAATCATAGCTGGTTCTAATGTAAGACAACAGTCCGGCATCGAAGACGTTCGAAAGACCAGGAAAAACAAACATATATTTATTTACATGGCCTGCTGAGAATGGAACGATAAGGAGGCGATTTGCTTGCTTTTGTGGGGCTCCGCAGATCCCCCGATTATGAGAACGGTAGCGCAGGTGCTGCTTGAATTACCATACAGCTGAGAGCAAACTTATTCCGCCTGCACACAATAGCGCTGCGCCCCAGGGATGGCCACGCGAGCAACACACACACACATACACTCTCACACACACTCACGCGCGCGCTTCGGACTCTTTCACTGCACGCGTTCAATACACACACGCACACACACACACACTGGAAAAAGGAAAGCAAGTGGAGAATTTGGCCTCCATACAAATGATGGGTATTCTTTTGTGAGTTTGCCTGACGCACACACAGTGTTAGCCTGGGGAATGCTTTTTACACACAAATCAGGAGACTCCCTGAAGCAGGAAACGAAAAGGGAAGTAAACTGAGATTGTAATCCTCAAATGTGCTGTTAGTTAACTTTTCGATTAGTTTAATTATGCCAATTAAAACACGCGTTTTATAACTCCCTGAGCGGACAAACAAACACAAAACTATCACGTATTTTTCTATTGAAATATATTCTAATGCGATAAATAATCTAACGTCTAAATCTTCAAGTTGTAAATGACCGTCACTTTTACGCACACACGAGCAGCGCTGATTTGTTTAGGAGAGGTTGGTTGGTAGGGGCTGGTTGCAAGGGAGTCGCATTGTAAAGCGTGGGACAGATTGGGGGTAGTGGTTCATTAGCATATTATTACCCCGACATGTGGCACCCCGTATAAAACTGGCGGCAGGCGGCCTCGCTCCAGATACAAACGCACAGTGTCCGCTGGAGAAGGACGTGAGGAGGGATGCTGGACCAGTGACGAACCCTGGTTTATAATCAGACCAAGAAGGAACTATAAGAATACACACCAGCATCTTTTCAACTTTTCTTCTCCGACTTCTGAGGATTATATCATTCTGACGGAATTCAACAAGTCCGTTTATTTTAATTATTTAATTATTTAAATTTTGGACTTCTCTGATTGTTTTGGACAGACTTTTTTTGCGGGAAAGAACTGGGGATTCTTTCGCTTTGTGCACATTTGACATGAAAGGGAACTGCATTCATGCTCAGTCTCTTTTGAAAGCAAGGCTCTTCCAATGAATCAATCGGCGAAAAGAAAAGGCTTTTAATAAGAGGGATCCCTTGACTGATCTGGGAGCAGCCAAGTTGCTCAAAGACTTTCAATAACCTATTTATTTATTTATTTATTATTTATTAATCATGGGACGCTACTTACTGTTGCTCTTCTCCATCCTGTACATGCTGCTCTGGCAGGTAAGATTGACTTCTCACTCATGTGTGAATCTAAAGCAGTGTAATAATTGCAATCACATTTAGATCTAAAATTCACTAACATTACTTCTTCTCCAGGCGTCTTCCTCAGGCGTCTTCGAGCTGAAGTTGCAGGAGTTTTTGAACAAGAAGGGTGTTCAAGGCAACAAGAACTGCTGTAAAGGTGGACTGATCACACCGTACCAGCAGTGCGAGTGCAAGACTTTTTTCCGCATCTGCTTAAAACATTATCAGCCCAATGCATCTCCAGAGCCGCCCTGCACCTACGGAGGCACCGTCACCCCCGTGCTGGGCTCCAACTCTTTCCAAGTGCCTGATACCTTACCGGATGGCTCTTTCACCAATCCCATCAGGATGAATTTCGGTTTCACGTGGCCGGTGAGTGCTGATGCTCTGACTTTGAGAAGTAATTCAGAAGCAATGTTCAGCTCATTTTCTGATGGACAAATCTGTTTTTGCTATTGCAGGGAACCTTTTCTCTTATCATCGAAGCAGTGCATGCTGATTCCAAAGAGGATTTGACAACAGGTATGTGGTCTCATAACAGAAAAATAAATTTTTAATATGAATATTTTTGAATTGCATCACTGAAAATCATCTTCTACACAGAAAACCCAGAACGCATCATCAGTACCATGACTACACAGCGACACTTGACTGTGGGCGAGGACTGGTCCCAGGACCTGCACAGCGTAGGTCGAACCGAGCTCAAGTACTCCTACCGCTTTGTGTGTGACGAGCACTACTACGGGGAGGGATGCTCTGTATTCTGCCGGCCCAGAGATGATGCATTCGGTCATTTCACCTGCGGAGAACGTGGAGAAATCATCTGCGATGCCGGGTGGAAGGGCCAGTACTGCACAGAACGTGAGTAAAAATATTGTATATTAATATAGAAAACATTGCATAAAATTCCGTAAAATGTCAACCTAGATTTGAAAGGATTGTGTGTAACTTATTTAGAAAAGAGAGGGATAAGAGGCAAGGAAAAAAAGTTAACGGTTACAAACAACTTGTAACTAATGCCCCCACCCCCCACACTCAAACTCCCTCCTACAGCCCACTCTCACAACACACCACTTGATTTATTCCAGTCGGGAGGAGGAAAGTTTTTAGGAATAATCTCACGCGTGCCATAAATTTACATGCTGGCGTCCTATTGGTTGCTCCCAGAGTGGGCTGGCTGCTGATTGGCTGGCGTAAGGGAGGTATTGTTTGAAGTGGGCAGCTGCCGAGAGTGCGCAGACAATGGAGCAGCTGTCGCCCGCTGGCCGCGCATACACCAGCTGTCCACTCTTATCTTCCCTACCCGGAGACATTGAGAGCACAGGAGGGAGAAAAAAAGTTTTGACCCACAGTGAAGAGAGGGACGAAAGAAGGGTCCCCTTGTTTGTGAGTGCCCTATTGTTGTCATGTGTTAAGCAGAAATTCTTCAGTGGTGATTAGGAGATTTGAGTTTTTTTAGCAAGAGAGACCGCTAATTGGTTTTAGGGACCCCACCTCACTCTTCATATGACATAAAATGTCCTAGTTAGGATGTACAGAAAACAAAGTTAAAATAAGAAAATGTGCCAATCACGATCTTAACGCAGGTGTTTTGTCCTCCTTACAGCAATTTGCCTGCCAGGATGTGATGAGGAGCATGGCTTCTGCGAGAAACCTGGAGAGTGCAAGTATGTTTATCTCATGTTTGCATCATTAGCTGTTAAAATCACCTCCAGGATTGATTTTCTAATCAGGCTATTTGTTCCTTTTGTGCATCAGGTGCAGAGTGGGCTTTAAAGGCCGCTACTGTGATGAGTGCATACGTTACCCTGGATGCCTTCATGGAACCTGCCAGCAACCATGGCAATGCAACTGCCAGGAAGGCTGGGGTGGCCTCTTCTGCAACCAAGGTAAGAAAGCGAGCAGAGCAAAAGACACACAAAAGATCAAAGAAAAGCATTTAAAATGGCCTTGAAAGACTAAGCAACAAATGGAAGTTTGGTAGAGAGAAGAAAGGCTGGCTGAAAGAGATATGTGGGATAGACGTTTGAACATGCAGCAGCTGTCCAGCTGCGGTCCAGCCATGTGTCACTGCTTTGGGTCGGATTAATCCACATGTGCTCAACATATGTCTGCCTCTGTTACAGATCTAAACTACTGCACACATCATAAGCCCTGCCAGAATGGAGCCACTTGTAGTAACACCGGTCAGGGCAGCTACACCTGTTCCTGTCGGCCAGGATTCACGGGAGCCAGCTGTGAGATCGAGGTCAACGAATGCACAGGAAACCCCTGCCGCAATGGAGGAAGCTGCACTGTAAGTTTGCCAACATGTAAATTAGACTTGTACACTATGTACAAACCAATGCTTTTGCATTAAATCACTCATTCTCGTTCTTGTCCTAAGCATCCTGTTCATTTTGCATTTATAGGACATGGAGAACACCTACAGCTGTACCTGTCCACCTGGTTTTTATGGCAACAACTGTGAGCTTAGTGCTATGACGTGTGCAGACGGGCCGTGCTTTAACGGCGGACGCTGCGCCGACAACCCCGATGGTGGGTACTTCTGCCAGTGTCCCACAGGATACGCAGGGTTCAACTGCGAGAAAAAGATCGACCATTGCTCCTCCAGTCCATGCTCTAATGGTATGTTGCATTTAGGATTTGAACTGATCAAAAAGCGTGATCAAAAGCGGCCCAGAATCTCATTCTCTTCCCTTTTTGTCTCACAGGTGCACACTGTGTTGATCTGGTGAATTCATACTTGTGCCAGTGTCCCGAAGGGTTCACTGGCATGAACTGTGATCGTGCCGGGGATGAGTGCTCGCTGTATCCCTGCCAAAATGGCGGGACTTGTCAGGAAGGGGCCAGCGGTTACATATGCGCATGCCCACCTGGATACACAGGACAAAACTGCAGCTCACCTGTGAGCCGCTGCCAACACAACCCCTGCCATAATGGTGCCTCCTGCCACGAGAGGAACAACCGATACGTGTGCGCTTGCATTCCCGGATATGGAGGACGCAACTGCCAGTTTTTGCTTCCTGACAGAGCGTCTCAAATAGCCGGTGACATTCCCTGGACTGCTGTGGGATCTGGAGTCCTGCTGGTGCTGTTGTTGGTAGTTGCATGTGCCGTGGTGGTGGTTTGCGTTCGCTCGAAGGTTCAGCAGCGCCGACGAGATCGGGAGGAGGAGGTCGCCAATGGCGAAAATGAAACAATCAACAACCTCACGAACAATTGTCACAGAGACAAAGACCTGGCCGTAAGTGTTGTCGGGGCAGCACCTTTAAAGAACATCAACAAGAAGATTGATTTTCACAGTGATCATGACGACCTGAGCATGACAACAGAGAAGGAGAAGAGGAGCTATAAGACACCACATGCACCTGCAGACTATAACCTGGTGCATGAATCAAAATACGAGGCGAAGCATGAGGTGAAACTGGAGCATGCTGGGAAGGAAATGGCGGCAAAGGAGTTGTCCGAGAGCTGCGAGGATGTAAAGTGCCAATCTCTGCAGGACTCTTCTGAATTTGAGGAGAAGCGTAGGAAACGTCTGAAAAGGTAAAAAATGTGTTTTGAGTAATCTTGTCCAAGATAACAATCTCCTCCTTTGAATATTTACTCAATTTACTGTCAAATTCATGCATCGCTAACATGCTACTCACTTTTTTCTTTACAGTGATGCATCAGAAAAGTCCAGATATTCAGAGTCGAGGTATTCTGAATCAAAGTATTCTGAATCAAAGTATTCCGATTCGCTGTATTCCGAGTCAGCATGTGCATTGGCATCGGCATCCACGTCGGCTTGTGTCGACACCAAATACAAATCCGTCATGGTGATGTCGGAGGAAAAAGATGAATGTGTAATTGCAACTGAGGTGAGTGTCACACGCTGTTGATTTTATACATTATGCAAAGAAAGAATGTCCATTTAGCATTCTTACCTTGAATCTGAGAACAATCTAACAGGTTTTTTGTTGTCTTTTCCCATCTCAGGTGTAATGGGCCTGCAGGAAGCCGATGCTCATTGTGTCCTATGGGAGACATTTTGAACTCCCTAAGAAAATGCTGCTGCTCGAAACCTGGTGGAAATGTCCCACCTCATGACTACTGCTGCTGAGAAACTAAGACTGATTAACTGATATTCAGGATGAGCTGGTTCTCTGTACTGAACGAGGCACAGGCAGTGGTTGCCTGTAGGCTTGGAAACTTGTGGAAATGATAGTGATGGCAGGAGTGTCATTAAAATTTCAAATATAGATGTAAAATTTACCTGTAAAGCCATTTTAAAGGTTTTGGACAATATGTGTCCATTTTGAAATGTTTTTAATGTGGGTTCATCACATGAGAATGGCATTAGGAAGGAAGTAAAGAAAGAGAAGAGAATACAAGAAAAGTAAAGTATCACAGTGTTTTGCCATGTGATGTCCAATAATGTGTCAGAATTGTGGCAACGTTTTAGCAATATTTTGGCAACATTTGCTGGTTTTCCGCCAATAATTCCCACAGGCTTTTACTGTGCCCAGAGACTGCACCAAACATTAAGGATGTTAAGGACGTAGTTTAAAATAAATGTGTCACAAATTGTTTTGCCATTGAATGTCTTGACACCTTGGTGAAGTTGTGATAACATTTTAGCAATATTTTGGCAACATTTGCTGGCCCCACAAGTCAGTGTACAAGGGACTACATCAAAACGGTGGATGTTCAGCCATACTGGCCTGTCTTGCACTGGATAAAAATGTCACATGATGTCATATCCTGTCACATGATCAGTGGAATCTATGTGTAAGTGCTCATAAAAAAAAAAAAAAAAACACTCAAAGTCTTCCAAGCCTCCGCTTTTTTGCATTATGGTTTAGAAAATGTATGTAATTTGTTTTTTGACGTAAAAAGTTTGCGTTGTTGATGACGAATAATATCCTTGTTTGTATGTTTTTGTTTTCTTTTTTTTATAACAAGAGTATGATTTAAGTTAATTTATTTTTATTTAAGTTGTATTTCTAAATATCTGTAATGTTTTTAAGATTATTTAAGTTTGCGTTTTTCCTAAGTTGTTCCTGTTACTTGCAAAGGCACTTCGGGTTGCTGGGATGTTTTGAGAAAAAGTTATTTAAAGAAGGATTGTAAAAAATGTTATTAATGCTATTGTTTTCATTAACAGGCTTTTGTTTGATTTTCTTTCTCTAAATGGAAGTTTTAGCTTAAATTATTTTTCCAAATAAAGATTATGAACTATCGAAGGTATTTTGTTGTTTTATTAACTCCACCACACACTTCTGTTTCACATATATTGGTCTTAAAATAGAGCATCTTTACATTCATATTTGAAAGCTGACACAATTCTTACCGCATTTTTAGCTTAAAGAAAATACAAACTAATAAACCACCAAAAACAAACTGCAAAACCTTTAAAGTGTTATGAGACGCTGCTAAATTGGAGCCTCTTTAGTGGTGGTTCACATTGTCGTTTCTCTGAGTTGGATTTATGACTTCAATGTGTGCCACTCTGTAAGGGTTGGAAATGGTTCTTTAGAAAATGGGGAGTAGATTGGGATGCAGGTTCTTTATAAGGATGAGAACGAAGCTAATCATTAACATCTGCTCTGGCCTCTCGGTCACCCCATACTGGGCTATTCATGGCTTTACCCCACATTCTGCCTGCCGCGGGTGCATCGCTCAAGAGAAGGGCCTTTGAGAAATGTCGTCAAATAGCTGCAGGATGTTTACAAGTTTTCAAACCAGACTAGAGAGAGAAACTTAAGGCTTTGGGAAGGGGGAAAAACCCTAAACTAGTTGGCACATTTCCTAACTGGATGAAACTATTTGGCAGGTGTTTTGGCGGGAAAGCCTTTACTTGATTTCAAACACACATCACCAAAACATTCTAGAGCTATTCTAGAGAAAGTTTGTTTGAGAGAACAAAATGTCTTTTGTTGAGCTAAATATTAAGCTCGAGGAGAAGTTCAGAGGAGTTCTGGCTGAGGTCTCTTACAGCACTCATCAATGGAGCTCTGGGGAACAGGCAGAGTCACAATGTAGTGGTGAACAATAGCCGATACAAAAGGGCACCATTTGGGAGAGGCAGTGTGTGCCTATGAATGGGGGGAAAGGAAGGGGGGGAAAAAAACGACAGATGTTGTCTGTCCTTCTGTGTCAAAGTGTCCTGCAGGCAGAAAACACCAGCTAGACCCCACATGGCCATGAAGGAGAGACACAATGGAAACCCTTTAGCTCACATCTTTTGGACTTCTGATATTTCGCAATGTAATTTTAAACTACTTCGCACAGTGCTATAAAGTACTTTACTTGATTTGGACATTCATCCTGAGATCGATCAATAAAAGCTTTATTTTACACTATTCCTGACACTTTCTTTACCCCATGAGCAGCCTCACTATTACTACGGCTCATTTAAAGAGTTTTCAAAATCCCTAAAATTAGCAACCTCATAGCAACACCCAAGCAACCACCCAAAACATTTCAGAATCACGGTGGTGTTTAGTATGGACAAACACCACTCACATCCACTTTAGAAAGTGTGCATCCAAATGGAACGATTGAATGTTTGGTTCCTAAAGAGTACATTTGAGTGTGGCCTTTTACATTAAAATTATTTCCCGATCGTTACATTGCTTTCATCAGAAGGCCTCTGCCAAGTGCAACCCAAGATCAAGCTGGCCAAGCATTCTGCACTTCAATTAGCACTAGAGCTTGAGCTGCCATCAGTGTGACTTCATGGAAAACAAAGAGGGGAATAAGAGGCTTGCTCTGTGATCCTGTTGCATTTTAATGAGCTGATCATGTGGAGTCCTCAGGGATCAGACGGTAACACTATATTCCAGCACAACATAAAGATAAAATACGAAACAGCATCACACTTGAATCATAAAGTCATCAGTCACGTCCAACTGTGCTGCGAGAGCTCGACTCACATCCACCGGTGCTGGTTACTTATACGCCGTTAGCGGCAGAGTGAAAAACTAACCAGAGAAGAACAAAGGCCAGAGCTGGAAATAACCGAGGAGCACAGAAGACGAGAAGAAGAACATGTGAACTGGGAACAGGAGAACAAGGAAGCAGACTCGGGTGCAACAGGGACAGAGCAGGTGTGATGAAATAGTCATGAGGAGAGGCAGAGTCTAGCTTGAGTTACACCTGCCGCTCCTAAAGTAATGAAGGAAAGAGCCAGAGAAGGAACGCCACGGAGATGGGGAGAAGTAGGAGAGATACAAGACTCTGACAAGGGAAGCATTGAGAAGGTTTGTGTGGAGTGTTTTATTTGTGCGTCTCTGCTATTGAATTGATTCTATTCCATCAATGCTGGTTACTTTCATCTTATGTTAAAAAGCGCATGTCTTGCTCACCTTGCATGTCAGTGCTGTAAGCTCATGCCTCAAACAACAAGTACTGTATGTAGATGTTAGACTGAGTTACTGTAAAATGTAACAAGCTTGATTAGTTGTTTGAGCTCTGGCATAAAAACCATCTAACCTTTAAGCCTCGAGGAACTTGTTTAACTCATAAGCTACACTAAAATATCCTGTTTCTGGTACAGATCCTGCTAAGATTGCACTTATCGCTGTATTTAGGAGTTAAAAGTCTCTACCTTCACCTCAGAGACGTAAATTATTCAAGAGCGCTTGGATTCAGTCACAATCGGCCAATCAGGGAAGTTAAGGTGATGCGTCCTGAACAAGCAGCCGCTGAGATGTCAATTTTCTCTTCGCCACTTTGTCTCTTAACATGACAGTGTGCGTCAATCAAGTGTGTGCATTGATGAGTTGAAGGGCCGTCAGAGTAACCAGATGATCTACAACAAAACGAAAATAATATAAAAATGCATTTTATGGTTTACATGCAAAGTAACACTTTAGTTTAGGAGCCAGTTCTCACTATTAACTAGTTGTTTATTAGCGTGCCTGTTATTAACACATTGGCTGTTTATTAGTACTTATAAAGCACATATTCTGCTGCATGACCATATTCTACATCCCTAATCCTACTCAATACCTAAACTTAACAACTACCTTATTAACTATTAATAAACAGCAAATTAGGAGTTTATTGAGGCAAAAGTTGTAGTTAATGGTTTTGTTCATAGCGAGAATTGGATCTTGAAATAAAGTGTCACACCATATTTCGAAATAATAGATGGACAAGGCAATACAGTTTCTCCTGTCTATACAGCAAAACCTAAAAAACAAACAAACAAAAAAACAAGCAAACAAACACACGATTTAGATGCAAAGTAGAATCAGACTAATGGGGAAAATTCTGATTGGGTTTTGCCTACACCAGAGGTGCCCAAACTATTATTATAGTTAACTAAACCTAAAAATAAAAACCATAAAAAAATTGTTTTTAAAATAAAGTAAAATAAAATAAAATATTTTACTACTACTACTTTTATTTCCGGTAGCGATATTTCTATTTTTTTTATTTAAACTTAAATTGCTGTTTAAGTTGACTGGTGTACTATAATGAATAAAACTAAAAAATACATAAACACAAAAATATAGACAACTTAAAAATAAATAATTACAATTTTAAACACAACAGAATGACTAAAATTTTAACTATAATTAAAATGAAAGATACAAAAAACTATAATAATATTTAACAAAATATTTAACAAATAAAATCTTAAAAATTAAATTCATTTATGTTCTATAATTAATAAAACAAACAATATTAAAACTAAAAAAATATATAGAAATTAAGTTTTTCCCCCCTTCGCTCTTGTGATATGGCATGGCAGGTCAAATCAAAGGTCATCACATAAGTCCACAGATAACAATAATACTAAAAAAAATATCTATGCGTGCCTAGCAAAATTCAAGAAATAGCCGGCAGAATAATCTGATGATTTTTGATTTATAACAGAATAATTTGTTTTATGTGCAGCACAAGCAACAGCTGTAGAACAAAGAGTGGACCTGAAGAACTCATTTGCAAACTAAAAGAACAACTGTCACTAAACTAAGAGACCTAAAGCATGACTCGACTGGAACCGGCACTTCAGCGCTCAGAAAGTCGCTCTGTAATAGAAATGCAGAGCAGAAGAGGGAGCACCAACACAAGCAGACGAGGAAGCATCAGCATGAGCAGAAGAGAAAGTGTCAGCCAACACACAGGTGAGATTTAACCCTGTAAAGCCTTACATATGAAATAATTTAAAAAAAAGTCCCAAACTGAGCAAAATATGTAACTTGGTGTAGTCACTGATATCTATATGGCCAAAAAGCAAGAGGAAATTCCGACAGCTTGTAATGTAAATAAATGAGATCTTTATAATAGTAAACAGACTATATGCATAAAAAGCATTTGAATATCAGTTGCCACTTTATATTTCCAAATATGGCTTAGTAAAATTCAATTTTAATGACTGGATACCGCAATTCTGTCCATGTTTTCCGCATCGAAGAAAACATAGGACCCTAGTATTGGGTAGAAGTAGAAATGTAGAATATGGTCATGCAGAATGTGTGCTTTATTAGTAATAAACAGCCAATATGTTTTTAATAGGCATGCTGATAAGCAACTATAGAGAGAATTGGTCCCTATACTAAAGTTTACCAAAATGTTAATTCTTTAATCATTTAATTATTCATTTATTTCAATAATTGTATGCATCAGCACAGTATCAATTCCATGTCTTCCTCAAACAGAGACTAGAAGAGAAACAGAACAAAGCAACGGCCGCGCCATTTTTAAAAGGGCTAATCGCTTCCTCTCACGGGACAGGGAGCCAGAAGATGGCAGTTCTCCCGCTCCTGTGCGCTACTTTGAGAGGGGCCACCCTCTTCCAGCCAATCACAGTCCTGAGCGCAAAGCCACAATCCCCTACCGAAACCCCGACCTGGGTCTCCCGTCCTATAGGAGGCGCTCTGACAATCTTAGCAACGAGGCAATGAGTGGCCTCTCCCCCCAGCGACACATGTCCTATTCAAATTTCAGACGCGGGGACAGCCAATCCCGTGCAAGCCCTCGTTCCGGCAGCCCGAGATCCACGAACGTCTCACCGCAGAGGCGAGGGGAATCGCGCAGTTCGCCCCATCGCCGAGGTTCCACCGGACACCGGACGTCTCACACGTCCTCTCAACAGGCTTCTGGAAAATGCACTCCATCACATAGACGAGATTCGGTGGTCACGCGCACCACGTCTCCCTCGAGAAGCTCAGGTACGAATAAATATGAGGAGTCCTTTAGCCCCGCCCACAAAAGAAGCCCCTCCCAAAGCTCCTACGGACACAGCTTGGATTCTGAAAAGCTTTATAAGAATCTCAAATCAATTGCGAGTTCGGCAGAGTCAGATGTCTCCGAAGAAAGGAACGGCTGGTCGAAAAGACATTCTGATGTGGAAATCGATGGCGATTATAATCAACGCAAACACGGTGGTCGCAATAGCACTCGCAGCAGTCGAAAGAGTGGGGGCTGCAATACTGGATACAACAGTCGGGATTTCTCTCCTAAACGAGGCTATCGTGATGACAAAACAAGCCGCGGCAGTCGAAATAGTGGCTACAACAGTGGATCTAACAGCCATGGTGCCTCAACACCTTATCAAGATTACGATGAACATGGTATACTAAAAAACAGTACTTCGAAAAACAAAAGCCGCAGGAATGGCGGCTACTCAGACACCTCGGACAAACAATCCAGATCTGATTCCCACCATTCACTAAGCCCCACCCACTCCCCTCTAAGCCCCGCCTCACCTGCATCAACACCAAACATCTCCCAATCAAGGCGGAGCCGGAATCAGGTTCCATCCCCCGATTTGCCTAAATCCCAAGCCTCAATATCAGAGACGGACAAGCCGGTCAATGATCGGAGCAGAAGCAACATCAGGCGGGGTTTGGAGGCGCTAATCCTCTCAGAGAACACCAGGTCTTCCAGCCAACCCGCAGTGCCAGAGATGACCATTGAGGACTATGTGATCATAGCCGATATTCCCCGATCGAAGCTGTACCCTGAAGAAGAGGAAGCAGTAATAGTGAGGAGGAGACCGCAGAGCCAGAGCCCATGCAGAGACAATCAGCACAGGTCAGAGATCTGAAGAGAGATGGTACCACTTTTCCACTGACATGGTGCTGGTGCTGATGAAAAAGCAGATGCTTAATCTAATAAAAGACTGATGGACATCCTATAAAAAGTTACTCCAATTACATTATTTACAGCTTCCATTTAAATTATAATTAAATAACTTGTGACCATTACATAGGTTTTGGGAGAAGTTTGGCCATTCAAATTACTGGATTTTAAAATAAGGTCTTAAAACTTAGCTTAAAAAATAAATAGACAAGTAGGACACTTCCACAGGTTTTCAAACTTTTTGATGAATCACCAGATATGATGATTCTCTGAGGATTGACTATTTTCCTAAAAAAAAAAAAATCCTAAATGTTTTGTTTAATTTTTATTTATTTATTTATTTATTTATTTTTTACATCTATCCTAAAATTATATATATATATATATATATATATATATATATATATATATATATATATATATATATATATATACACACACACACAAAATAAGTCATGAGGACTATATATAAAATAATGGTATTCTATTAAAGAGTTAATTTTTTTTTATTATTTATTGTATTATTACCTGTTAAAAACTAGAGCTGTCAATGAGAAAAAAAGTAATTTTGACAAATTTTATTATTTAAATTCAGATATATATATATATTTATTTATATTTGGCATGCCTAAAAATACATTTACTGCAATCAAAAAATATTATTCCTCTCAAAATATTTTAATCGGGCCCAGTAGCATCCACTTCAACCCAGAAACCCCTTCATTACATCATCTTTTAGCTCTCAAGTCAAAATATAGTCTGGTTCTTATAAGGATCACAGAACCCCATCAAAGCACTGGCATCATTTCAGTGGCAAAGTGAGTGTGAGAGAGAGAGAGGAAACCCTGTCAGTAAATTCTGCTTCTCCTATCTGTGTTTAAAGCTATGGGGATGGGAGATATGACCATGAGCGTGAGGTTTCAGAAGAGCGAGGCAGAGGAAGAGAAAGAGAGAGAGGAAGAGACCGCAGAGAGAAAGAACGCAGACGTCCAGACAAAGAGATGGGAGGGTCGTCAAAAACCAACAGCACTGCATCAGGCCATTCACAGGTGCCTAAGATCAGTTTCACATACTACTTCCCTTTCTTACTGATGTCATCTCACCTGTCATCTATCCTGCTGAATCTGCGGAGCCAAAAAAATAAAAATAAATAAGTGACATAAAAATGGCACATATTCGGACAGATGATAAAATAGGCAAGATGAAAAATCCCATAGATTTCCACTGAAAGCACCTTATTATTTTGATGTTTTGATGTGTATGTGACCTCCTAGCATCCACTCAGAACAAAGTAGCTGCATTCTTTTTACTTTGAGATCATTCTGAGGTTAAATACAGATTAAAAATCTTAACAAGAAATAGTTATTAGCTATGATACTGTTTTTAGGAAACACTGGCATCTAACAATGCCTTGGAAAAAAAACTGTCAATCTTACAAAATAAAGCATATACATAAACCCAAGTCAATATATCGGTTATTAAATAAGCATGCATCTAAAACTCCTGAAATATTGGTGTCTCATACTTTAGACTAGAGCAATCAATGCAATTTATTAAATATATCAATTAAAATCTGCATGTGTGTGAAAAAAGTCAGATGCAACCCCTTTTGTAATCATTAACATTTTTATAAGTAACTAATTTATTAACACGATTTTCTCAGTTCTGTAACAGATTACAGTTAAATTTATTTTTAAATAATTACGTAATTCAGTTACATGCACCTAGTGTCACTCCCCAACAATGACAGCTAGCAATGTTTTCTTGAAACACCATTTAAAAAAATAACACGCTTCAGAATGTCTTAGTATCTCTCTGAATATGTTCTCAGAGGTGCAGCAAAAATGGAGAAAGCGTTCGGATGGTAAACGGGAAGCACAAAAGTCCAGAAGAGTCCCCTCAGATGCAGGTAAAGTCTCCTAAAGTTACACTAATTTCTAGTTGACCAATGCTGAGGTGTTTGATTTCTAGTTGAGAGGCCAGGTTCGTAGCCAGCCTATTGAAAGGGGGGGGGGTTCTTTTTTTTCAAAAAGTGGACCTTTTGCAGTTTTTCTCCACCTTTTGTATTTAATTATGAGGTTCAAATACTTCATGCAATATTTTTGATGCACCCAAAAAATTTACTGCATTTTTGTCAAATTGCTTCCTCATGTAACACCTTTGTCAGTCCATACACAGTTCATAAGTTTAAAGACTACACTTGACCTTCCCTGAGCTGTTGCGAATCATCTGTAAATATACAGTATATGCATTGGTCAGTGATGTTGTATATTATCTGAAATACACTTTTTTTTAAGTTTACTTGCAAAGTTATATGTTCCTGTTATCCAGTAACAGTTGGCTTCATACTTTTTGGAAGACAAACAAGGTACTTTAAAAGAAAATTCTTTATATTTTTATATTTATTTTATATTTATATTAATAACAAAACAATAACTATAGTTTCACATGATTTATATGTATGATTAGAAGCAGTTTAGCCTATGACATAAATGAAAAATATTTTGGTGTTTTTAGAATTTGGTGGTTTATATCGATCTATATCGAGCTATATCAGGAACAACCTCAGCTACCTTCTGCTCCAGTGGGGTTGACGACTGTTAGCTATCCAATGTTATAAGTTATGTAGTAAATATAACAACCTTACCCTGTTTGCCAGTTTTTTTGAACATATTTTCAATATTCTGTGACAATGACGCTGCTGCCTGCTTTCTCTTCCGTCTCTCCTGCTCTTTTCGCCCCATACTCACTACTTGGTTGTATCGCCTGACATAAAAACAGTCAAACACCTTTTTTTTTTTTGAAGCTTTGTCAATGACTAAACACTCCAATTTCATTCATTAGATGTATGTACATCCAACTTCAGATAGATTGGTGTAAAAAAAATCTAAACATTTTAGTAACTAAGCAGAATTGTATTAGGTTTAGTAACAACATGTTTACTGTATTTTTCGGACTATAAGTCGCACCTAAGTATAAGTCGCATCAGTCCAAAAATCCGCCATGACGAGGAAAAAACATATATAAGTCGCACTGGACTATAAGTCGCATTTATTTACAACCAAGAACCAATAGAAAACATTACCGTCTCCAGCCGCGAGAGGGCGCTCTTTGTTTTCAGTGTAGACTACAGGAGCACTGAGCAGCATAGAGCGCCCTCTCGCGGCTGTAGATGGTAATGTTTTCTCTTGGTTAATTTCTCTTGGTTCATGTCAAATTCATTTTGATAAATAAGTCGCACCTGACTGTAAGTCGCAGAACCAGCCAAACTATGAAAAAAGTGTGACTTATAGTCAGTGTTGGGGAGTAACTAGTTACATGTAACGGCGTTACGTAATTTAATTACAAAATAAATGTAACTGTAATCAGTTACAGTTACTAAGAAAAAGTGAGTAATTAAATTACAGTTACTTATGAAATTTTTAAAGATTACAAAGGGGATTACATTTCACACATACACATACAGATTTAAATGATTTCTTCTGAGACACACGGCCCTATAATTTCCGCGATGCAGAAACATAGTCTGGTTCGTAGAATCCAGTCATAAAAACGGGATTGCTATTGCCTAACGCGGACAGAATATGCCACATTTTGGACAAATAAATCAAAAGTAGGTCAGTACACTTGAATCAAAGCATGGCCTAGTGTCTGTTAATATTAAGCCGCGAAAGACATTATGAATCCTGCACGTTCTGAATGTCTGTGGAGAACAGGCGCGGACCGGACATCTGGAGAACCGCGACAATTCCCGGTGGCCTGGCAGACGATTTGTCCCGCTATTTTAATATTATTATTGTATAATTGCCTGCCGAATGTACTGTACTAAAGCGATCGTTTCCGAATCCGCCATTCGATAATTACATCTCTAATAATTCATGGATCGGTTAGTTGTGACTGGCAATGGTTGGGCGCGCGCGCTCTCCGCGCCTCCGCCGAACGGTTTGGATCAGACTCAGAGTAATCAATGCAAGAGAGAGAGTCCGGAGTGGAATGTAGCGCACAGCTGGAGCAGAGAAGCAAAACTACTGTTCAGGGTTTGCAGTGCAGGTCAGTTTCATCTGTAAAGATGCTATAGTAGTTTTGTATTTGTTCACTTAGTCAAGGAGCAACAGCACATTGATCACACTCACTCAAAATACTGTATAAACGACATCATTATTATCTATTGTAATGTTGCAGTAGTAATTAAGCTGAAAAATAATGAGATTTTATTATAGGTTTAGGGGAAGCTACGACAGACAACTACACAACCCTTACGAAAATGTATGTTTTAATATTTTGCTATAAATCCAGAGACAAAGGTTACTATTGCCACAAAGCACACAATACACCATGCCACAAATTAAAAATTATTTTACAAATGTATTTATTTAAAAACAAATACAAATGGTAATCCATTTGCAAATAAATAAAACAAGGTTAATGTACTTTTATATAATAAAAGCATGGTAAATTTGTGTGAGGGAAAAACATGACTCATGAATTAGGATTTTTCTATAAATATATTGAAGTGATGCACTCATTTTGACATGTAGGCAATTTAGAAAGTATAGTTTTGTTAAATCTTGAGTATTGAAGTCATGAGAGAGATGGATAACAGGGCAAAATAAAGAGACTGAAAAGAAAAATGGAAGTGAAGGTGCAGTTCAGGAGAGAACTTTTAATTATTTTGCATGTCCCCAAACTAAAGATTTATACCTTTTTTATGTCAGGTCCATACAAAAAATAGTGTTGTCCCTGAATTTGTTTGTATGAGTTAGAGATTTCCTGGTCTAAAATTTTTTTTCCCAGTCCCCTCCTCATGGAAATTGATGCAGACTTGCGGTTTCATTTACTATACATAGGCCTACTGAAGCTCGGAGTGATTTCAACCTCTGCCGTCTCAATATATTAGTACATGAACACATAAACACAATCTCTATCATGAATCACTTCATGAGAATTTAACTTGTTTTGAGAAAACTATCATCATATACAAAGAGCAGCAATGTTTCAGGAGTTTAGTACACAGAATAGGAGGTATGCTTATTACATAAACATATTTGAGTTGATGTATATGCTTTTATTTATTATTTTTTAATTAACTTTTTCTTTCCAAACTATTGTTAGAAGCAGTGTTTCCTGTAACTATGCAAAGATTTGGTTTCAAAAAAAGTTTCACTAAACAATTTCTTTTAAATTTTAAATTTGCATTGAACTTCAGATCAATCTTAAAGTAAAATGCATAACTAAAGTCTGATTGTGTGGTGGATGTTCAAAATTGATCATCTTAATTCAGGTGATGAAGGATGGTGAAAGTCTGACAGTATTGAGCTCTACTTTAAGGTTAAACCTGCATAGTGTAAATGTTGACTAACGGTTGCAAATAAGCATTTATTAGAGATTTTTAAAAGTAATCAAAAAGTAATCAAAAGTAATCAGTTACATTACTTTAATAAAGTAATTGAAAAAGTTACACTACTATTACATTTTAAATAGGGTAACTTGTAATCTGTAACCTATTACATTTCCAAAGTAACCTTCCCAACACTGCTTATAGTCCAGAAAATATGGTAATTGTTATATTGTTTACATGGTACAATTTCTGGTTAGCCACGTTCTTTGTGCTTGACAAATTTTATGATTTCAGTTCAGTGCTTGTGATTTGATTCAATATTGACTCATTTGGATAAATATTAGGTAGGCTTCACAAGATATAGGCATACATTTTTCTCTAGACAAAAAAAAAAAAACTCACATAATCAGCCCTATCAGCTGGTAGTAATTTTTAGGTTACATATAACTCAAATGAAATATATTGCGTTTTATTATTATAACAACAACTGTATTTAATGATATAAGTAAAAATGTGTAATATAGTAGGCCTACAGATAATTAGCTAAATATTTTCTATAGCTCTTTTTTCTAGCCAACTAACGTACATGGTAATTAAATGGCTTTCCCAAGGTAAATGTTATGTGACATAATTGTTCTCCAGCAGTTTTATTGACCTCTTTGCGCATTGAAAAAAACACTGATTGGTCGATATGAGGAGGAATATACATTTCGGTAAGTAATGTATCTTTCAACATGGTTCATTCATGTTTATACGCTATGTTTATATGGCTATCAGGGGCGATTCTAGGCTCAGAGCTTTAGGGGTGCTGAGCACCCAATGAGCCCCACTGCCACCACCCACCCTCTTTTCACACAAAAACAAACAATATGTCTATTGAAAAATAACTTTATCATTTTAACATTGATTCAACTAACTCCAAAATCCAGATTTTTTTCCTTTTTTTTTTTGAGACCTTTTCAGAACATCAGCTTAATTGTGAGAGTTCACACAGACACCCCTTGTACACCCCCAACATCCCCACTCATGACAGCTGCCCCATCGTAGGTCTGTGCCACACATTTCAACTGATCAATTCCCTTCTTTACCAACTGATTTTCAATTGCAGCTGTTATCGAAGTAGCATCAAACTGTGACACCTCTGTAAGGGCTAGGAACCTTTCTTTGACGGCATCATCAACAGACACGTATCTAACACAGAGTGCCAACTGTTCTGTCTTTCCATCCCTGGCCTCATCAGCCATAATGGCATACATATTTATTCCCTTTATCTCACTGATGATATTTTCTGTTAGTTCTTGTGAACAGCACTCTATCATCTCATTTTGGCTATCAGATGAGAGGTACGTGGTGTTTGAAGGGGCTGTGTATCTTTGCAAGAAGGGATCAAATTTGGTCAAAAGTGACATGCACTCTAGGAAATTGCCTTTGTTGTGACTGTCATCCATTTCATCATGACCTCTGAATGCTATGCCTTGCTTCCCCAAGAAGCAGGTTACTGCCATAATACGCTCTAGGTACTGCCTTCTTTCACTAATTTCAGTGGTACTTGCTGCCTCTATCTGCTCTACAACATTCCCTTTTGACAGGCTTGCTTTGTAGCTGTTTCAACACACCACACTGTCCTTATTTGACTGTGTTGTTTTATGTTTTTGAAACTTGATAAGTGCCTTTTGCCAGTTATTGACTCCATCATTAACAAGTGCATCCTTTCTGACATTTTTGCCAAATACCCTACAAGCAAAGCAGAAAGCAGCATTTTGTCTAGCTGAGTATTCCAGCCATCTGAAACTTTTGAACCACTGTTCTTGAAAGGCTCTTTTTTGTGTGCCAAACTGAGTATGAGGGTATTGAGACAGCTTTAACTGTTTAGGACCAGTGTCCTTATCCCCTAAGTCTGAACAGCTCTCTTCTGTCTCTGCTGCTTTGGCTTGGTGGTCTCTATCAAAAACAAAAAGTAATATAGGCTACTTAATGCCAATAAGTTTGTATAGGATTATGAGTAGTTACTGTTTTACTTGCCACTATTCACTATATGTCAGTTTATTGTTGTTGTTTCCTCACCTGGTTCTTTCTGCATGCTCTCCCTTTCCCCTTCGCCATCTCCCTCTCTTTCCCTTGGCACTGACAATCATACACAAATATATTGTAGGCAGGAGAGTTTAGGTCAGTTTGTCATGTCACAAAAATGAGACCATGAGACCATTTACAGATTCTAAGGATATGACCAAAAGGCACACAGAGGCGTGCCATTTTAAATGTCTTTATTATTATTATTATTGAGCTTAGAAACTTTTTTAAATGACAAATTCCTTTCACAAGAGAAGCTTGTGAGTTTGAAATAAGAAATAAATAAAATAAAAGCAGGGGACCATTGCCTAGATAAGTAATTTGATTCAACAACAGCTGGTTTGCATTATCTGTTACTTTAGCTTAACACTTTTCAGAAGAACAAAAAAAACAAAAACAAGACAGAGGTCATTATGGACTGTCCCTAGTCTCTCACCTGAATCTGTCTTTTTTCTTTTAAAGAACTGTCGTATGTCCATTGCTCACTGCCAGGCCACAGACACACACACACACACACACACACACACATACAGAGAGAGAGAGAGAGAGAGAGAGAGAGAGAGAGAGAGAGAGAGTAATGCTAGGAGTTCAGGAGTTAAGCCTGGTTCAGGTTAAATCCTGTGTGTCATGAATGAATAAATACAGCAAAAGAAAAACATGAAACTTTGTTTTATTGTCTAGTTTGATAGTCAGCCACAACTGAAAAATAACAGATTTAAATCTAGGAATTAATAACAATTCATTTAAAAAGCCACAGTGAGTGTTTTCAGAGACTTTGGTGTTTTCAGTGATACGTCGTTTGATTTCACTCCAAACGCCATCATGTTTCCATGACGACTGACCAGCAAAGACGCTCGTGACGTCATGTTTACATAACTCCCGTTTGTTAAAATGAGTATTAAATTAACGATAAACTTTAACAACAGAGACACACGTACGCACTACACAGGTACGCAGTTTGTCGCGCTTCTGTTTTTGTTTCACACTCTAGCAGTTAATAAACAGAACTGCATGCGTCTTGCGGAAGAACATTGTAACCGGCTTTACTTCTCTCCGTTTATGTCTATGGACGAGTCACCCAGGTCCTGTGCTACTCCACAGCGGCGGCGACCCGCCTGACCAAAATAGTCCGAAAATAAACACTTATTATAGGTGTACCACCATGGTTATTCAGGATACTGACTCCAGTACTCACCGATATGGTTTCGGAATCGGAACAACTCTAGGTAAAAGGAAAGAAGTGTCAGACACAGCTTTGCAGCAACTTAGTTGCATCACAACCGATCACAACACTACATCACGGGTTCTCACTCTGTGTGTGTTTCGCGCTGGATGACGGTCGTGCTGAGCGGTGCAGGTACAGAGGAGAAGTAGAAGAAGAGAAGAGGATGACACCATTTGCTATGCGGGGATGTTTTAATTTTCCTCCTTAACACATACATTTTAAACCACAAACTACGGAGTATGTTTTGGACATTATTTAACCGTGTAAAAGACGAATTTTTTTTTTAGAATAACAACATTTCTTACTCCAAGTTTTAGGGGTGCTGAGCTCCTTTTTAGGTAAGGGGCTAGCCTCGCCCATGATGGCTATTATATTTTAGACTCTTGAGTGGATAAAATATAGAAATGCTTTTAATAAAAAAATATCCCCCCACATCATTCAGAGCCGATGCTTCTTCACCGTTGCTTTGAAAAGTGTATTGCGAGAAGAACTCTCTCTGAACTGCACGCGCGGCACACAAATAAACACAAACGCCTAGCTACAATAATCGTATTAATTTGATTAATTAAACAGCAACCATATTTGTCACAAGCATTGATTAAAACAATGCTGACAATAATAACATGAAAAAAAACGACTTAAATTCTGGACCTTTGGCCAGGGGGGGTGTTCGCAGAAGACTTCCTAGACAGCGACTACGTTATATTTAGCGCTAGATATAAAGGTTTTAGTTAAGCTATGAGAGGATTTGACGCTTAAACTATGCTGAGTACAGGTCAGTTTGTTGATGTGTCAAACCGCGAGCTGCTTCTTCGCGGAAGCGTCTTGTCACGTGACCATCTGTTGGAGATGCTCGCCTAGTCTCGCGCGGATAATTGAATGTTTTCGTACACCTTCTATTTATGTTTAATGCAACATTTACTTAAATGAGCGCGAATTTGTATTTATTTAATGCACGACTTTGTGGTCGTGCGGATACGCGTTTCTGTGACACTTCGTACTTGCGTGAATTGAGCAACTAAAGCAGATTCTTTCCTATTTCATGCCTACTATAACCGGATACCCATGTCGGTAAGTAATTGAAATGTGTGTGTTTGTTAAACTACTTGCGTAAATGTTGTTTTTTGTGAGCTCTTAAATGTCATACAGTTGCTCTTGAAAGATTTGTACTGTATTTATTGAATTCCTTATGCATGCACTTGTTTTAACGCAACTGATTCTGTTTCCTAAAAGCTTGATCTTCCGCTCTGTAAAAAGGGATGGATGTATATGCTGGATGAAGATGAAGAGGTACAGGTCTGCTTCTGTTGAACTTGATCTATTGCATGTCTATGGCTGTTATAAGGCATAATAAGTTGGCATAATATGACTCGCTATACTTTTATTTTTTATATTTTCCTATATGATTATATATAAAAGCACAAGTGGAAATGGCGACCACTTAGAGGATTTAAGATACACTTCTTTTGATTTTGCCTGAAATCTTGTTCAAGGAGCTAGAAAATTATATAAGGCTTTGATTATTGTGCAGTATTACTGCTTTGTGGAAATGCACAAACAATTTGTTGTTTTGTTTGTAGTGGAGGAAACACTGGTTCGTGATCTCTGATTCAGGATTGAGATACTATAGAGACTCTGTGGCTGAAGAGGTGAGCGAGAACGACTGACATTGCCATACAAATGAAATATTATCTAAGGACTGTACAGATATGTCATGTGGAAAACATGGAATGAATCTTGGAATAAATTTGTCAAATAGTATCTGAAAGCATGATCTTATTTAACGACACTATCTTGAATTCTGCGTTTTCCGCCCTGATAGAGAGATGAGGCAGATGGTGAGATTTATTTACGTCACTGTCTGCGAGTGGAGGAATTTGATGCCGATAAAAACTATGGACTTCAACTGCATGTAAGAAGGTGTCACAGAAGTTAAGAGGACCACTCATTGGAAAAAAAGTATGAATATTCCTATGTCTCAGACCTCTGTGACTGACCTGCAGATGCGTCATGGACTGGTGACCCTGTCAGCGATGACCTCCAGAATCAGGAGGAACTGGATCGACACACTCAGGAGGAGAATATCGTTCAGGGATTCGGCTGAAAGCATCCGGTAGGACAGAGTTGAAGAAATAAACGCAGAGAATCAGACACGGGCGGATTTCATGAAAACAGTCAAGAACATGTCTGAAAATTATTTTGAGATATGACAATGTTTTTAGGAAAATTCATGTTTAACTTTCATGACATTTAAACATATTTTATAATTCACAGTAGTAGTATTTGCTATAATGCATTAATGCATGTTTAACAGTTATTTGATATCCATACTGTATAGAAATACAATAATGTGCTTGTAATGAAAAGTAACATTTTAAATTTATAGTAAAATAGCTGGATTGCAGTGACGATAATGCAAAAATATCTTAATGTTCTTAAAATTATGTTCATAAAGCTTTTCTTATTAATATAACAAAGCTTAATATTTGTGTTAAATACAATTTTTTTATATTTTAAATTAAATTTCATGTAAGATGTTTTCATGGTATTTAGAATATATGTGTTTATTAAAAAAAAATATATATATATATATATATCCACGTTAAAATCTTGCTATTTTGATGATGGTTTTCTGTAAGATTTCAGAAACTGTCAAGAAAAAAAAAGGATAATGTTTTGACTTTTGAGAGAAGAGATGAAACCTAGTTTTCAGTCCATAAAGTGTTTTAATGACAATTAAGTATATTTGATAATATACAATAGTAGCATTTGCAATAATGCAACTATGTAACATTACAATAGTGAGCATCTAATGAGAATCATCGCTGATAATAATAATAATAAGAATTAAGAACAAACTTAAAATAGAACAAAAATAAAATAGAAAAACAAATAGCTGGAATAGCACTAAAATAGCTGGATTACAGTAAAATTGTCATAAAAATAATTTCTCATTGCAAAAAAAAAAATTATTCTTCATGCTAAATGCAATTCTTTGGATTTTGACTGGTTTGAAACATGAAATTTTGCATATATTATTCACCCATTAATAATTTATATAAAAATATATCAAATATTCATGAATCATTCCTATATTGGTTATGGTCATCTGAAAGATTTGACTTTGGGCTTATAAACTGAAATAACATTTACGTTTAGTCATTTAGCAGACGCTTTTATCCAAAGCGACTTACAAATGTGGACAATGGAAACAATCAAAAACAACAAAAGAGCAATGATACACAAGTGCTATAACAAGTCTCCATTAGCTTAAACACAGTACACATAGCACTTTTAAATAATATAATAAATAAAAAGAAAACAGACAGAATAGAAAAAGCATAGAGCAAGCTAGTGTTAGAGTAAATAACAATACTGATGTTTCCCTGAAGCAGGTTTGAGGTTTGACTTAGGTTCCTTTTTCAGAAGTAGGAAGTTGATTTCTCTGTCTGTTCTCAGACACCCAGACAACAGTGACATCAGCGACAGAGAGGACTCCTATTCCCAGAATGCACCTCTCACACCCCATGACCCGGGGTCAGATGTCGGCGGTCCGTATCAGGATGAACCCCACCTGCCGTCCTCACCGATACCCAACCGGCGGGAAGCCGGCGAGGGCCGCGACCGAGAGCTTGAAAGACGTCTGGAGGGCCGAACCAAGTGGTTCCAGGAGGGAGTTTCTGACAGGGAGGGTGAAGACCCCTGGGACAAGGTGGAGTTGAAGAAGGGTGTCGTGATTCCAGTGATTTTGACCCGGCCGCAGGTTCCTGACGCTCAGACCGGGCCAGACATCGAGAGCAAGTGGGCGGACTTTGAGCAGCTTCCGATCGGAGAGAAAAGGTCCCCAGCTGGTGTCCAGAATCCCCAAACAACAAATGAGGGTCTTCAGGGGGAGGTGTGTTTTTAGCTTCAGACATCTTTTTGGTCTAGGAACATTTAATCTGCATCATCTGTGTGTGTGTGTGTGCTGGTCAGGTGGTGTCTCTGAGGCAGCAGATCGAGGCTCTCCGTCAGGTCCGTGTGGCAGCTGGTGTTTGTGGTCCCGATGCGCCCTGCGCTCTGAAGCTGGAGCAGCTGGAGAAAGAGCACAGGGAGAGACGGCAGAAGATACACGACGAACACGAGAGAGAGCGCAGAGAGATGGAGAGAGAGAAACAGAGACTGCTGCAGGAGGAAGCCAAGAACGCAGTGCAAGGTCAGTGTGGGTCAAATAAGAGTGAAAGAACATAACAGTGTCATTGAATCATTTATTGTGAAAGAAAGAATCATTTGATCAAAGGTGGCAGTAAAGTCATTTATGATTTCAGAAAAGATTTCAGTTTCGAATAGATGCTGTTCTTTTAAACTTTCTATTCTTCAAAGATTTCTGAAAAAAGTATTATGTTTTCCACAAAAATGTGAAACAGCACAACTGTTATTGATGATAATCAGAAATGTTTCTTGATCATCAAATCAGTATATGAGAGTGATTTCTGAAGAATCATGTGACTCTGAAGACTGGAGGAATGATGCTGAAAATACACAGAAATAAATGACATTATATTTCAAAATACTCATGTTTTTACTGTATATTTCATCCAAAATATAACCATGGTGAACGTAAGAGACTTCTTTAGAAAAACATTTTAAAAAACCGGTGAACGGTATATATAACTGTAAATATAGTAATTAAAGCTGAGTCAAATTATTGTTAAATAAAACTAAAATGATTAAAATAACACATTTTCACTACTTGAAATAAAATGTTAACTGACGTAAAATAAAGCAATAAGCCCTGTGAAGCCGTGGTTTACTGTGAATTTATAACGGCTAAGGGGTGATAAAAATAAAGCAAATGAAGTGTAATGATGTTAATAAAAACATTATTCTTCCGCCAAACAATGTAGTTCCTCAGAAACAGCTGTGGTTGCAGAAGTAAACAAGGAGCTATCTGCTTTATAATGAAATATAAAAAAACTTAAAATGTATTATTGACAATGTTACATTTCTCATAATCTTTCATTTAGCTTAACTTGAAAACTAATAAATACAAATTAATATAAACTACTGATATATAGACTTGTTTAAAAACACACACACACACACACACACACAAATGATAAAAACTTAAAAACAAAATGGCTACACCTTTAAATAAAATCCTAGTGAAACAAAACAAAATTCTTTACTCTAAATATCAAATTCAACGTATTAACAAAAACCGTATGATACTAAAGTAACACTGATTTTGAAATGTGATCAGGTGACTTTTCTCCATCATTTTAAGTACTAAGCTTCTGGTCACACGTCTCATCTTCATCCTGCAGCGATGGAGGCTCTGAGGAAAGCTCATCGGGAGGAGATTGAGAGGCTGAAGGCTCACGGAGGAGAGACGACAGACCCCTCCGTCAGACAACAGCTGTACGTACACATTTAGACAATTCATACACGATACATTCAGCAAGATAATCATGAGCAAAATAAGATATCCAGGATCTATGGACTATCAAACAACAGTAAAGACAACTCTTACGTTTACTTTTAAAATGAGTAAAGATTTTGTAGCAAAAAGACACATAAACCATGACTTGTACATTTGTACAATTATACGAAAAGGCCTTTTACTTATTAAAAAAGTGTCAACTATCAAACAAACGACAAAAGGCATGTAGTAGATCATTCTGATAAATTAGATGCTTTTATGATACAGTAGGCTTTATAGGGTTAATATCTACACTTCTGAGAATATATTGAATGCCAGAAAACGCTGACATCTTGTTCATACTCTCATGGGAATCCAGTGCCAGTGATCAGTACTGTACATCTGTCCGGCTCAGCTGTGCTGTAATTCTTCTCTCACGGCTCACAGAATCACAACACAAGAGCATCATTTACTCTGAGAAGTGGCAGGGGTAATTGACAAGATACCCCACGGAGAGATTAACCGATCAGTTAATCAATGCATGGTCTTGTGTGTGTATCAGGTGCGAGTCGCTCGCTCTGCAGCATGAGTTGGACGGTCTGTCAGAGCGATATTCCCAGCAGTGCGTGGAGCTCAACCGCATCCAGAGCAACACCGAAGAGAGGAACGGAGAGATCCGACAGAAGGAGAGAGAGATGGAGCAGCTCCGGCAAGAGAACCAGGTAGACCGGATGTAGAGTCCATGAATTACAGATTCACCAATGAAATAATGTATGATACACACTTGTGTGTATGCACCCTGGCTCTGAGTCTAGCGGGAAGGAAAAACTGTGATTGAAGTTCTGCTGGGATGTCCACGGATATGAGGAAATCATAATTATAATGTGATTGGGTTGTTTAGTTTTTTTACTTCTAGTATGACATAAAGCATTAGATGTGAAACTGATGTTTTGTTAGTCGTATCCTGCCACAAAGAATTATGGGAAATGTATGTTCAAAAGTTTGGGGCCTGTAAGATTTTTAATATATATATTTAGCTTTAATAAATTGTGAAAGCTAAATAAGTAAAGCTAAATATATTTTTACAATTGAAATAACTGTTTTATTTGCGAGTAGATTGTAAAATGTATTTTATTCCTGTGATCAAAGCTGAATTTTTAGCATCATTTCTCCAGTCTTGAGTGTCACGTGGTTCTTCAGAAATCACTCAAATACGCTGCTTTGATGTTAGATATATAGATATACACACCTCGTTTTTTTCAGGACTCTTTGAATAATGAAAGATCAAAAGAACAGCATTTATTTGAAAAAGAGAACTTTAGTAACATTATAAAAAGTTTTACTGTATCCTTTGATCAACTCAATGCATCCTTGCTGAATAAATTGTTACTTTCCTAACGTGAAAAGAAGCTTACAGAAATTTTCCCACTACTAACTATGGTGAAGTTCATGTGCACTTATTTCATAAATGTGATTTTTCAGAAACAGCACATTTAATCCTCATGTCAGATATTGAAATCTAACTCACAGCACCTTTAAAATTACAACAAATTATATCAGTGAGTCAGAGGTGAAACAAATAAAGATGTCAGTGTAATGTCTCAACAGACAGCATCCTGCTTCATTGTTCTCAGAAGAGTTTTGTTTACTCACCCAGGACTGGATTACTAATACTAATCAGGGTTATTGCCACTACACAAATGCTACAAAATGGGTTTCAGATCAGCGTGAAACACAAATAATGACCTTGTTGTCCGTGTGTGAATAAGCGTGTTTGTGGTTTTTAGTTTGGACGTGTCAAAATCACATTTCCTGTTCTCACAGGAACTGCAGGCTCGTCTGACGGAGGAGATAAGTCTCATGCGATCCTTCATCACAGGTCAGAGGTCAGGAGTGGTTCCCCTCGGCAGCTACGAAAGGAGCACCTCCGAACTAGAGGTAAGGCTGTGTCTTTTGACCTATACATGAAATAAAAATGCCTGCCGTTATTTTATTAATACATACAAGATAAAATGTAATCTGATGCTCAGTCAGTCATCTTGTAAGCCCCCAAAAACATACACTATGGTTCAAAAGGTTTGGATCATATTAGAATGATATCTGAAGGATCATGTGACACTGAAGACTGCACAAACGAGAGAAAAAAGGAGACAGCAATTACAGGATATTACTTTCAGTTAGCTTTTCAGCAAATATAATTGTATAATTAGATTTTTTGTTATCAGTACAGTTAAGAGAATCAATAAACTTTAAAACATGTTTTTGAATTACACTTTTACTTTTATGTATATGAAATCCGTCATATAAAATCATAGGATTCAACATAAAGTTAACAGAAATCATTTTCAATTCATTATATATGAAGACATCTTGACATGTTCCCAGATCTCTGTTTTGAAAATACCTTAGATAGGTCTTAAAATGAAACATTTTGTCTGGTTAATCTGAATAAAATCCACAAATTTGGATGAAGTATAATTACACGGCTATATATTGTGAAGTTTTCGACATGGGTTGACGAGGGATGCTGGTGACGTCATCGGGGGGCGGGGCATGTGACGTGAGTGATTGGTGTTTCTGTAGACCAACACTGCCATCTACTGATCTCCAGCGTGAACGCACTCCAGCAAATATCTGTCAATATGTTAGGTGTTTTACACTCATTGATTTACTTCTTAAATGAACTGTCATTTGTTGTCTTTGTCCATTTGTGTGGGTGGTTTATACATTATTTATAATGACACTAGTGTGGGTGATAATAATATAGTTTTCCCCTCCAATTTTGATGGAAAAAGCATATTTAGGTGCTGCGACTGAACACTGGTTCATTTTCACCAATTTGAATAATCCTTCATCTTTTTTTGCACATAATTTAAATATTCCATGGTATGACGAATGAGGTTTTGCAAAAACAAATTGTATGTAGATGGTTCATTATAATGTGGTCAAAACATGGATGAGTAAATGTATCTGAATTGAATCAAAATGTTATTTAAAGTAGTTTTTAATGGAGTATTGTTGACATGTCCCTGTCCGTCTGTAGATGTTACTGAAGGTGAAGGAGAGCGAGGTGGAGTTTCTACATAAAGAGATCAGCTGTCTCAGGAAAGAGGTCCAAACTCTTACTAAGGTACAACGTTTGTATGACAAAATCTAAATGAATACTATTCACTTTCTTTATACATGTTCCCAGTCTTACTGTCAAAAAGTGTACGTAATCTACCCTAATCCATTTGGGATCAGTACGTTTTCTTTTTTTTAAGAAATTAATACTTCTATTCAGCAAGGATACATTAAATTGATCAAAAGTGACAGCAAAGAGATTTATAATGTGACAAAAGATTTCCATTTCAAACAAATGCAGTTCTTTTGAATGTAATATCCATCAGTATCAAGATTCACGGTTTCCTCAAAACTGTTTTCAGTATATTAGAGTGATTTCTGAAGGACCCTGTGACACTGAAGACTGGAGTAATGATGCTGAAAATACAAAGGAATAAATTACATTTTAAAATACATTTAAATGGAAAGCTGTTCTTTTAAATTGCAATAATATTTCACAATATTACTGTATTTTTATTTTATTTTTTAAAATCTTATCAACCCCAAATGTTTGAACGGTAGTGTAAATTAAATAAAACCAACTTGGGTTTATCACTACCCTTCAGTATTAATATATATGAAAACCTTTATGGTGATGCTTAGCCATGAATAATCAGTGTATTGATTGTTTCTGTGTGTAGTAACAGTGTTTCTCTGCCTGTAGGAGAATGAAGCTTTGAGCGAGCGCTATAAGCAGGTGTATGTGGAGTTGACTGAATTACGGGGCCGCAGTGAGAGAGACATCAATGCACTTAAAGAGCATCTCAAACTCACTGATGCTGCACTGGAGGAGGGGTGTCTCCCAGGCAACAGCACCGACCAATGAGAGCACAGCAAGAGGGCAAATGAGACGGATGGGCTGCACTGGTTTCTCCATCTCCCTTTGGTCATGTGTATACAGGATACTGTGTTATGTGAAGCTCTTTTTTTATCTTGTTGGTTAGAAACTACAGTGGTGCTGAAAGTCAATAAACACTCCAGGCTCTTAAATCAAGATATATTCTAAGTTAAACACGTAAAAAAAAAACTTATGTAAAAGTGTATGAATGTCAATGTATGTGGGACCGTTTGTAAAATAAAATGTGTAAGAAAAACTGGTCAGATTTAACTTCAAAACAAATAAATTTATGCAAGCTATATGACTATATTACAACAAAGTATTAAAGGTAGATCATAATGTTTTATCTAAATCTAAATCTTCACTTTAAATATAAATGTTAAGTCCAAATCATAAATGTTAATCTTATATCTAAATGTTATAAATATATATGCATTTAGGAGACGCTTTTATCCACATTGCATTCAGGCTATCAATTTTTACCCATCATGTGTTAGCTAATAAATAAATATATATATATATATAGTTAAATATTTATGTGTAGCTAAATATTTAGAGAACATATATATATATATATATATTTCATGTTCTCTTGCTCTCGCTCTCTCTATATATATATATATATAAATGTTTGAAACATTTAAAATATATAACTTTACATTTTAAATATTAAATCTAAATGTTGAGCTACACTTTTAAATATTTAGCTATATATATAAAATTTAGATATAAGATTAAAATTTATGATTTAGACTTAATATTTACATTTAGATTAAACAATTAGATTTAAAATTAAGATTTAGATTTACCTTTAATAATTTATTGTAATATAGTCATATAGTAACAAATACAAAACATTATTTTGTTTTATTAAATTATTACAAATATTTAAGTAATAAAAATAATCGCATAAAGCTTATTTTTATTAAACCTTGCACAAATGTATGTCTTACCAAATCTGACCAGGCACCCCATATCAATGTAATATCTTTGTAAAATAAACCATGTATGATAAAACACATTACATGTATAACGAAACCACAACCAGAAACTAACATTCGAGCGATTTATTAAATAGAAGAGAGGCAGCTAATGAGGGCAACCTCAAGTCATATTGTCTTTGACAATATTCAAAAACATAAAAACAGAATTAAACTTTGGCTTATGGACATGGTTAGTGTAATGCAGGGTGTAAACACAAAATGTGTTGACCATCTTCATTATTGCACAAATATATCTTGTTCATCTGGAACAGCTCAGAGGATCTTCAGACTGCTGGAGTGAAAAAACAAAAACATGAATATCTGAAAACCACACACACAGAGTAATGCACAGTATATGTATGGTAATTAAATTGATGTATTACGTGTACCTGCACTCAGTCGTCATCATCATCATCATCAGGGACGAAGATCTCATGTTCCTCCAGAAGAGCAGCGAAATGTTTACTGATCAGATTACCGACATACAGGAACGGAATCACCACTATAAACATGCGGGTCAGACCGAACGGGACCTGCGGAAATATGATAGATTAAATATAATATTATTAATAATAATTATAAGAATATATGGGTGCTGGTTGAAGACCAGACCATTTAAAAGAAAAAATATGAAAATGAGTTTTGTATAAACAGTACACAAAAACTGACATGTCATTAAACTGACATGTCTTTGAATAATTGATTTATAAAAACAACCGTACACGAATACTTCCTTATTTTATAAGATATGTGCCGCACCATTCATTTGATTGGTTACTGGTCGTGTCAGTCAAGCCATTCTTTATTCTGATTGGCCAGGACGAAACCCAACCCTAGATGCTGAGTCCCTTTGGGAGTCCCTAGCTGCAATTAGACACGTTTAAACGCACCTTAACTGGTTTAGGAAGGACACCCCCCGTTGTGGTTGACACGGCGGTTCGGCTGAAACACGGTCCTGGTGCGTTTACTGATTTCGGACCAGTGTTGCGGCTCAGTGATGCCGTATTTCTAAGGAAAAAAGCCCGAGAGAGACGACCTGCCAACGACGCCATGTTTCCTACTTGTGCATTTCAGAGACACGCCCCTTTTTGGGTTTGTAATTAGGGGGCGGGGTAAATGTGAGCTATTCATCTCGCGCGGTTACTAAACTCATAAAAAAATGTATACTTCTGTTACAGTTAGTGTTTTATTGAATAGTTGTGTTTAATCATTACATCATAATATTAATTAATAATTGACACTGTATATTTTGCATTAGTAATGTCAATAAAGCTTAATAATTGCTTGGGATGTGTAAATGAAAGGGTGGGATTTCACACAAACATTCATGTAACAACTATTTCAACAGAGACACACCTTCAGATCACCTTCAGTCTCGACAATAACAATATGACAGTGTGACAGTAATGTAGAATGTAGAATGGAAACTTAATAAAAAAAAACTTAATTTAAAGTTTACATTTATTTACTAATATAATCGCGTTTAAAAATGTGACAGTGTGAAATATACATATGACAGTTATAATTTTTTTATGTCGTTGACATTATGTGAGAGATTAGCAGATTAAGCAGAAACCTCTTAAAATATAAACTAATTTTGAAACAATTACTTTTAAACACGAAATATTCGTTACTGATATTATAGAGTTGTTGATTGGTGAATACTACGCAGAACCCAAGAGACGTTGAGAAACTCCTAGCAGAACACCCGCCCTCGTTTCTATGATTGACGACGTTTGTGACAAATCAAAGCCCTCAGCGGAGAACGCAGAGCCAATCAGAAAGCTGCCCGGGCTTGTACTGAGGGCAAATCCAAAGAGCTGGCAAAAATCAAAAATGGCGCCCAGCTCGAAATCAGAGAAAAACGACAACAAACAAAAACAACTGAAAAAACACAAAGATCACGTCGTCAAACTTCTTACGCGTGGGCGGGTACGCAGAAACGGGGATTTGGGACAAAAGTGGCATTAATAACGTGAAATGTTTTTTTCCTCTAAGCGTAACGTAGATAATAATGTGTGTGTTATTAGCATTTTTAGCTGTAGCTTTATTTACCGTCATTTAAGTGTCCCTTAGTGTTTATCATTTGTATATATGTGAACCTTTTAATGGACGCAACAATGGACACATTTTTATTTACAATATACGGTTCTTTGGGGCAACTATAAATGTACAACAAACATTGTTCTTGATTATGAATCTGATTGATTTGCCCAACAATGGTCAAAAGTGGGTTGTGCATTATTCTCCACTGACATCAATCATTCTCATTGAAATAACAGTTTCAACCCTAAACACAATCTCATTATGGTATAGGTCTATACTAAATAGGTCAGTATTTAATATGAATGAATGGTAGAAATGCCTCAGGTAGTGTTCAGTGCAAAGATGATCATCATAACTATCATGGATTTAATATTTAACCTAAACAACATTGATTAAGCAGCTTTATTTACAAAGTCAGTTTAACAGCCAATTTAACTGTACTTATGGCCAATATTTCCAAGTGTATTACTCTGTAACTGTATTCATATATCTCTTTAAATCTGTCAGTTGAATGGGCATCTCTCTCAGCGGCTCTTCCGGAAACTTCCTCCACGCGTCTGCGTCCCGCTGAAGACCATCGTCAGTGAGGAGTTCCTCAGAGCAGGGTGAGGAGGAGATGCGATCCGTCCCGTCCGTTATTGGAGAGATATGAATGCTGTATCTGATTGGTCTGTCTTTCTGCTGTCACAGGCACATCTTCCTGGGCTTCACCAAATGTGGCCGGTATGTGTTGTCCTACACCAGTGACTGCGGCGAAGACGATGACTTCTCCTTCTACACGTATCACCTGTACTGGTGGGAGTTCAACCTGCACAGCCGCCTCAAACAGGTACATATGTTCATATTTGAATGATTGATCTTTCTCAGTTTGTGTGGTTGGGTGCTCATCCTCTAAATCAGTTTTGACTTGTGGAGTTCCTCAAGGTTCTGTCCTAGCTCCCTTTTTTTTTGTATATATACTCCCAATGGATTCAGTTTTTAATAAGCACTATTGTTCTGCTCATTGTTATGCTGACGACACTCAAATGTACGTGTCTTTTATGCCAAATGACATCCAGGGTTTGAGTACTTTAACTGCTTGTGTGTCTGATATTAAATCACTTGGATGTAAATGCACTGGTTAAATCTAGTTTATTTTTTTCAGCTTGCTTTTGAGTTTGAGAGATTTATACATGCTTTTATCTCATCTTGACTAGACTACTGCAATTCAGTGTATATCGGTATTAGCCAATCGTATATGAACCCCCTAAAACAGTTCAAAATGCAGCTGCTAGACTTTTGACTGGCACTCGCAAATACAAACATATTACCCATGTCCTACTCTCTTTGCACTGACTGCCAGTCCATTTAAAATGAAATGTACTCTAACAACATAGATATCTTTAAAATAAGACAATGTCTACTAAAGTTTGTGATGGTGCAAGTTAAAATTAAATTACATTATTTCAGATTGGTTTCTGATATTTTTTTTTAAATGTATTAAGTTTCATTTGCTCTGTCACAAATATTTTGATTTGACGCTGCATGTATGCCTGAAACTGCACTCTTTAAAAAAAAAAAAAGGTTTGAAAGTGGTATTTCTCACTGATGCCATGGAAGTTCCGTTCTGGGTTCCTCAAAGAACGTTTCAGTTAATCGTTTTAAAAAGAACCATTTTGATTTTCTTGGCATGACGAACATTTAATAATCCAAAGAACCTTTTGCCACTATAAAGAATCTTTTGTACAATGGAAAGGTTCCAACATTTTGCTTTTTGTTTTTAAGGTTTTAAATGGACTGGCACTGATGTATCTTTCTGACATTTTAGGTTTACACACTCCAGCTAGATGTCAAAGGTCATTAAATCAGAAACTCTTATTGGTCCCTAGATCTGGACTGAAGAAAAAGGTGACCGGGCTTTTCGCCATTGCCGGCCCAAAACTATGGAACAGCCTTCCTATGACTAGAACAACTGCAACACAATCCCTTTTTAAAACAAGGCCGGAAGCCTATCTTTCAGAGAAAGCTTATAGTTTATGAGCTAACAGGGGCTTATTTAAAAATGATTAGGCTACTGTTTGTCGTCATATCATTTTATGTAGCCTACTTTGCTGTCTTTCAATCAATACTGTTCAGCACAGTGGTCAACCATTGCTGTTTAACTGTGCTTTGTGAATAAAATGAACTGAACTGATATAAAATCTGTTGTTTATAACAGACATCTAAACTAAGATTACCCCATGATATTACATGAACTTTATCTGTCTCTCTCTGCAGGTGCATCATGTGCGTTTGTTTGCAGGTGAGGACATCTACAGCGATCTCTATCTGACCGTTTGCGAGTGGCACCATGATCATTCCAAGCTGGTCGTCTTTGGCTTCAAGTAAGAGCCCTGCTCCTCTGTGCTGTGTGTTATGAGCCAGTGGCTGGGTTATTACGGTAATCTAAACATGTACTCTCTGTGATCTGTCAGCACGCGCAGCTCCAGTTCAGCCCTGATGAACATGATGATGAGTGATGAGAACAACAGGGACATCTACATCACCATCACCTCAATGCCTCCCGCACAACCGTGCAAACAGTGCTGCCCCGCGTCCTCCGTGTCCACCATACGCACAGGTGCATTGGTGTACTATAAGCATTGATGAATTGCTCTTTCCAGTTCCTAGCAACAAAAACAAACACTTTTCTCCGTTCACGGGTTTTCAGGTGGCGAGTGTCTGCAGCACGGTTATGTTCTGAACGCTCGCTATCAAGTGGTTTATCCGTTCCCGACGTTCCAGCCGGCGCTGCAGCTGAAGAAGGACCAGGTGATTCTGCTCAACACCAGCTACTCTCTGGTGGCCTGCGCCATCTCCCTCTGCTCAGGTACACAGCCAGTGTTTGTTCACGTCGGTTTGTTGATGTCCACATGAATGTGTGTGTTTGCTTTCACTCAATGCCACTTGTTTTAGGAAATCGGATTGTTTGGACAGTTCTTTTCAATTAAATGAATAAAAGAATGTCATTACTCAATAGTTATGTTCTTCAAACTGACCAGTTCATTCAAATTACTGGATCATATAGAGTAACCAAAGAACCTCAAGACAGGAATTGAACTTGGGTCGACATGAGCGCAGTTACTATTGGCACCAACATAATTCATTTTATACAGGAAGGACTCAGTAAATTGATTAAATTGTTCAAAATTGACAGTAAAGCCATTTATAATGTTATAAAAGATTTCTATTTCTGTGCTGTTCAACTTTCTATTCATCAAAGAAAATGCATCATTTTTTCCACAAACGTATGAAGCAGCTATCAGAATATCAGAAATATTGATCGTGTGGAGCAAATCAGCATATTATAATGATTTCTGAAGGATCATGTGACACTGAAGTAATGATGCTGAAAATTCAGCTTTGATCAAAGAAATAAATTAGATTTTAACATATATTTAAATAAAAGCAGCTCTTTTAAATTGCAATAATATCTCACACTATGACTGTTTTTACTGTATCTTTAAGCAGATGAATGCAGCCTTGCTAACTTGATTCAAAACATTAAAAAGATCTTTTATATACATTTCAAACATTTACATTTTAACATTTATTTGCTGCTATCTATACAATGTTTTTACTTCATTAATAGTAAATCTGGTGTATTTTTGTATTTATTTTAGTTTGATTTAATGAACTCGATTTCATTTGATGTGTGAATTCCTTTTGGTGTAGGAGACGGGCAGCAGGAGGGTCAAAACAATCAGATTCTCTACCGTAAGAGAGATGCTTCCTCCTCTTCTCCTCCTGTCGGACCTACATCCCCTTCCTCATCAACCTCGTCTCAGGGGTCACCTGACCTCGGACAGTTAAAGCCCCATTTCACCCCGCTCTCCTCCAGCCAATCACAGGCGGCCGTGCGGGCCAGAGAGTTCGCTGCTGACATTTTCCGCCGAGCTCAGGCTGGAGCGAGGGAACATGACAGAAAAAAAAAAGAAAAAGAAGAGACGGACACCCAGCGATTCCACAGCGAGGAGGAGCGAATGAGAGAGACACAGGAATGCGACGCAGAGGTCCCGGGACCCTCGTCTTCCTCCTCAGGACAGAACCAAGGTTCAGTGTCACCCACAGACGCAGAGGACAGTGCTGTGTGTAACACAGTCATGTCTCCTGGATCCACCTCCTCCGTCTTCTCTCTGTCTCCACATCCTCATGAGCCTTCATCCTCCTCTTCCTCCTCTGAGCCTGCTTACGTTAACTACACCACTCTCAGATACAAACTACCACAGGCCAGTGCGTCAGAGCAGCCGAGCGGTATGACATTTCTCATCTTTTCTTGTCATTAAAGACACACACACACAAAACTTGGAATCAGATGTAGATTCAGAAACTGTTCTGACATATTAGGTTCAATGGTGAATCAGAACGATCAGAAGCTTGTCTATTTGAACTGTTAATTACAAGAACCGGAGTCATTTGTTTATGAATCAGACTCTGCTGGACACACTGTGTGTTTTGTGATTCACTAAAAACATCCAGCTCATAAAAGTCATTTGTTCATGAATCAGACTTTACAAGTCACATCGTACGTTTATGATTCACTAAAAAGTACTGATTCACAAGAGTCTTTTGTTCATGAATCAGACTGTGCCAGATGTGTGATATGTTTTTGATTCACTAAAAACTCATAAAAATCATTTGTTGATGAATCAGATTGTACTGGTCATAATGAACACTTATGATTCACAAAAAAGAGCTGATTCATAAGAGTCATTTTTACATAAATTGGATTACGCCACTCATGCTATATGTTTATGATTCAATGAAAAGAACTGATTCATAAGAGCTGTTTGTTGATGAATTAGACTACGCTGAACATATTGTATGTTTTATAATTAATAAAAACTGGTTCGTAAGAGCCGTTTGGTTGTGATCAAACTACACCAGTTACACCACACACACACACATTTCCTTTTTGACTTGATAAAAAGAACCAACTCTAAAAGAATAACTTGTTTTCTGATCACACTGTATTTCACTATGAAACAGATTCATGAAGCAGACTACACCAGCTGTTTTTGATTCACTAAACAGAACTGACTCATTAGATAGAGTCTTTTGACTACACTGGTCTGTCTCTTGTCTGTAGGAGATGAGGATGATAAAGTCCTGCTTCCTTTCACGGTGACGGATCTGAAGGGACGAAACTTGCAGCTGGTGACGGGACAGTTCAGCGGTCAGGTGTGTGTTGATCCCACACACGTCTGATGCTCCAGGGCTGTGTTTGATCTCTCGTGTGTTTGCGTCTCTCTCAGTGTGTGTGTGTCGAGCAGCTGACGCTGGACTTCGAGTATCTCATCAACGAGGTCATCAGGAATGATGCCGACTGGGGCTCCCAGTTCTGCTCCTTCAGCGACTATGACGTGGTCATCCTCGAGGTGATGGGGTTTCTTTTCTTCAGGAGGAGCTTTTTTGTTAGGATTTGTTTACAAAATGCACTAGTGGTGCCCGTTTTTTTCTGTTGCATTGGTTCTGGAAGTCTTTCTTCTATATATATATATTTTTTTTTTTAGTCTGAAGATGACAAAGATGAATGGAATGTTTACTCTGCTGTTGCGCTCTATTGATGCATTGTTCTTATTTGCATGTGTTCTGCTGTTTCTACTGCAACAGGTTTGCCCGGAGACCAATATAGTGGTGATAAACATCGGGCTGCTGCTGCTGGCGTTCTCTAACTGTGAGGATGAACACTGCAGGTAAACACACACACACACACAGACAAGCATATGATGAAATGTCCATTAATACTTTGTTTTCTGTCTGTTTGTAGACCGAAGTCGTACCACTCCAGTCTGCAGGTCAGTTGGGATCTGAACACTGGAGCGTGTCGTACAGTCGGTGTCGGTGACCTTACTGAGGTCAAAGGTCAGACCAGGTAACGACCCTCGGATGCGTGGGCCCTGTTGTCTGTCTGTTTATCCTCGCTCAGATGTTCTCATGTGTGTGTTTGTGCCACAGTGGAAGCGTGTGGAGCTCCTACAGGAAGTCGTGTGTGAACACCGTCATGCGGTGGCTGGTTCCTGAGAGCAGCTCACGCTACATCAACCGCATGACCAACGAGGCTCTGCATAAAGGTGTGATTTAGACACACATGAGCAATACACCTGCACTACTGGTCAAAAGATTTTGTTTTTGATGTTTGTGAAGATTTTTCACTCTTTTTTTCTGCTCGTTGCAGGTTCTTCTCTTCAGGTGTTGGCTGATAATGACAGAGCCACGTGGATCGTCCTGTGAGAGAGACGACACGCTCACACTCTTCAGTGCTGCTCTGCTGTGTCCAAACACAGCCACTCTCAGTGTTTCTGTCGTGTTTGTTGCGTGTATCCGTGTGATTGACATAAAGACATGACAGCGCGGGACACTCTGGGAACATTTTTTGAAACACGTCAGTGATCACCATCCCAATAAGGAACAGAGCTGAACGTCTGTCTCCACTTAACTTGAACACTTCTACACGCTTGTTTTGATGTTAGTGTAATGGACTGCAGTAGTTTTTTTCTGTTAGAAACGCCCTGTAATTGGAAGGTATAGCAGGATGTTTTAATAAGACGTTGCTTTGGGGCTCATCTGTATTTGTTTGCTTGATTTGTTTTGTTTGTTTCAGGATGCAGTTGTTTACATCGTTTAGACCGAGTCCTCAGCCAATCAGAAGCTGTCGAGCTCTCCTGCCCTGTTTTAATACTAGTTGTGGCCTCACAGCTGGACTGGATGAGAATCTTGATTTTATGCAACGTTGTTTTACTTTATTTTTGATAAAAATTATTCCTTCATTACTTCACTGGTTTTATGACTTTTCATTGCATCAAAGTGAGCAGTGTTATTTTAATATGATTTATATACAATAATGATGTTTTATTATCTTTTGTAATTAGCTTTATTTTTCAGCTTTCATTTGAATTTTGTTGTAGTATTTTACATTAATTGTAAATATATATATATATATATATATATATATATATATATCCGTTTAAATTTTAATAATGTTATCTCAGTTCATTGCAACATTTCTAATTTTCAGAACTTTTTTTAAATGTAACGTTTTTCATCTAAAATGTATATTTTGTTTCAGCTTTATTTCAATTAACAAAAACTATATTTAATATTTTTTTAGTAAACAATAAGACTGAAAATAAGTGAACTGCATATTTATAACAAACACAAAACATCAGAATGCATAACTTTCTTAAAAGATGCTTTTAAAGGGACACTGAACCTCGAGGCACAATGATACAGATTTTTACATGGATCTCATCTACAGGTACACTTCAAATAAGGCCATTATGGTTTCAACAGTACAACAGAATAAAACTATATCATACATTAGCATAATCATACATGGGAATAATTTCAGCAACTCTTATAGTACAATTAAAGAAACACTTGATATATATGTATATATATATATTCAAAAACAATATAAACCTGTGCTAAACGGTTACATTAATATTCATAATCATCACTAGCATATCTTCTTTTTTGTTTCATTAAAACTGCTGCAGAATTGTTCCACACATTAGATTTGGCTATAACCACTGGAGAGTTACACACTAGCTGCTGATTGGCTGTCAAAACCACCGTAATTAGACACAGAATATTCATGAACCGCACCAAAGCGTCCAATCACAAAACATCTCTGTACTCTTCACTAATAAATGTGTTCAGTGTTTGTTAGAAAATAATCATTTGTGCTCGGCTACATTAGTGTGGATGCAGAATGAATAATTCGTGCAAAATGAGGAAAAATGACAGATGACTCTCTTTATAACACAAGATGCTTTCATTAAATATTAAACACAATCTCATTCATGTCAACCAAACTTGATAATTTACACTAAACTGACTCTGCTTATATTTCACAAATGAGGCCTGATGAGATTTCAGAATTAAAAAAAAAAAAACATTCTCATGATTGTTTTTGACATTTATTTATGCATTTATGGATCTCTAGATTGAATAACTCTCTGAAGGCACATTTGATCCGTTAGCATCTGACTCAAATCAAAAAGCATCAAAAATAAACAGCTGATTAAAGCACAACAATTGTATATAACATTTTCATTATTAGGTAAAGAAAGAAAAAGTCAAAAGCATGGAAGGACATGGTGTTATACAGCTGTGAAAGGCAAAATCTGCTGCTGTAGTTTTTAGCTACACCTTAAATGACCACACTCATCATGAATATTAATGAGGAACAGGCCTAGGTGACGCATGATTGGCTTTGGCAAAGAATGATTTCTATGGCAGCATGGAGCAGCACAAAACTGGAATCTTAAAGTGACAGTCTGCCCAAAAAATGTAATGTCCATCTTAATTTATTCACCCTCACGTCATTATATAACTCTCTTTCTTTATTCTTTTTTTTGGAGATAGATGACTTTGGAATGACTTGATGGCACATGCTTTTAATTTTGGGTGAACTGTAACTTTAAGATTCGATACACGACACACATGGCAGCTTTGATTGACAAAGGGAAGGCAATGAAAATGTGTGTGTGTGTGTGTGTGTGTGTGTGTATGTGTTTGTGCACTTAATTAAGGCATATGAATGTTACCGTTTTCTAGAAAAGCTTCATTAGATCATACAGCAGCTGTGAGGGCTGACTCACCTCAGGAAACTCAAACATGAAATGAACCGAAACTGAACTTCCTCTAATAATTACCAAAACTGAAGATTGTATTTCAATCCCAAACTGGCTCCCAGAGATAGAGCTCAGTATATAGAGTCCCTGTTTGCACAGACAACAGTTAGTTTGGTGTGCTGCTGTTGCTGTTGTAGAGCTCGGTTCGGGCGAGTTTGGTGGGCGGCTCCAGTGACTCCTCCCCCACAACCACAGGAATGGCCATGTCCTGGTCTTCATCCATTTCATCATCCTCCTCCTCATCCTCTTCATCTACACACATTCACACACAAACACGATCAATGAGATTTCCTGATGCTACAGTGTTTGGGTGGTTGCTCAAAGTCTCATGCATTTTCATGTTCTGATTTATCGGAGTGCGTTTCTGTACGTACCTTTATCAGGATCCATTGACCTTTGACTTCTGTTCAGACAGGCGAACTGAAACAACAAACACAAAGTTAAGTCCCTGCATTGACAGCATGCATGCATGTGTGTGTGTCAGTGTGTCCACCTCTCCCATGACAGAGATGGGCGTCTCTCCTTTGGCCTGTGCCACTCTGTGCTCGATCAGGTAATACATGTACTCGTCATACAGCAGTCTGATCAGATGAAACGAGCCAAAACTGGCGGCACTGCGCAGAGTCAGATCTCTGATCACCACAGAACTACAAAACACACAAACACTGCAAAATTATGGCAATATAACAACTAAAGACACACTACAACCCCTAACATGGCATCAGCTTTTAAACAACCTAAAATGACAGAAACAGCTTAAGCATCTATTTATAACGTAGGGGGCGGGATGCTTCAGATTCTAGCGAGCATTTAATAGGACAGAAAGTTTGATGAGAAGCTGAAGTAGGGCTGGACGATTATGGCCTTAAATCAAAACCTCGATTAATTGAACATTTTGCCTCGATTACGATTATTGAATGATTATTTTGTTTTCGGTTTTTTTTTTTTTGCCCTCATAGTTCACTGACAAGGTTTGTACTGTAAATATGATTGACTATCAGCAGTTATTATATCTATGTTCTTAACATTTCCTACTAGGGTTGGGTATCGTTTGAATTTTATCGATTCAGATTCTTATCGATTCCTAGTTTCGATTCCAATAAGATAAATCCAATATAAAAACAATTAAGTCAAACATTTAGATGTCAAACATTTTTTACAAAGCATTCTGTTGCAGCTGAATAACATGAGCAAAAATAAGCAGCCTACAAAATTCTGCAAGAGGAATTTTGCCTGTGATTAAAAAAAAAATTCCATAGCAAAAACAACTAGATTAATATAAATTTCAAATATTAAAGTGTTAAAAACAAGTAATAAGATAGGTCAGTAATTAGAAAGGATCAAACAAATCAATAAGCAATATCATAAATAAATACAACTAAACTAAATTTCAGGTACAGAAACTGTAATTAAAACTTTAAAAACACTGCATAGTTTTCTTTTTATGAATAAAATAAAGATTAATCAAGTAAAGTTATTAAATATATTCAGTCAAGATCAGTGAATGATTTTCTTTTGTTCTTTGATTAACATTAATGACAGGCAGCGCGTTTATTAGGCTGTTGTCTCTTTAAGCAAAAATACTGCACATGTGTGTTTTCTTTCTCATCTGTTTATGTTCACGTAAGACAAAAACGGCTCAGTTTATTATGATATACTGATGTAACGTTAGTTTTCTGTATCGTAGTTTCGACTCGGAACAACCTTTTCTACAGTTAAAATACACAGAACAGTCCGAGAACGGACACAAACCAGGAACCCAGCGCGACCGCCGACCGCTGCTCTCTGTGCACGCGCTTGTGCTTCATGTGCGCTGCACACAAACATGCTATAAAGAAGTTTGAGATTCTAAGCTACTTTAGTGATAAATCACAGGACAGCGCTGACAAGTTACTTTGTGTTCCTCTGTGCACGCGATCTTCACATCTACTGTTTATATGAGGGTTCGTGCCACAATGCAGCTGCGCGAACATGGTAGCTCGATATAATAATACACATCCGTTCATCTAATCGCTTGAATGTCCAAACCATAAAACAAATACAAATGACAAAGTTTAGTGAAGACGCAAGGCTCACCGCTCACATCGCTTTGCTTTTATGCCACTGACTGGACGGGTCAGAGTCATGTGACTACACACGCGCTAGTATGCTTTTAAGGGGGAAGTGTTGACAGGATTAAAAAACCGAAATAACCGACATGGGAAAATTACGTCGGTTAGAGGTTATGAATTTCGGTTTTGATTATTTTTCGATTAATCGTCCAGCCCTAAGCTGAAGTGCAGGGTGATGTCATCAAAATTGTTAATCCATATCAGAGGAAGTGAGAGACATACATTTTCAATGCAAATTTGATCGTTTTGAAGCACACTAGTTTACAAATAACCGTAAGGCTAAAATATTCATACTAAAAGCCGAAAAACTTAAGTTTTGATTTCATGGGGACTTTAAAATGCAGTGTACAGTGCAGAATAAGCAGAAATCTCACCTGTAGAAGCTCCATTTGAGCAGGAAGAGTTTGGCTGCTTTGGGGAAGGCCGGGCTGCCGGTGTACGGCTTCAGGACCTGCGAGACGACCCCGTCCAGCCATGCAGCCCACTGCTCCAGAGAGTTCTGCTGCTGCAGGGTGAGTTTAAAGTCCTGCTCCAGCTGCTGGACCACACCGTCTTCACAGCCACACACCCACGAGGCCTGCTCCTAAACTCACACACATATACAGCTGTAAATTGAGAACTGAAGGGAGATCTGGGGATGACGGGACATGAAGCGAGCGTGCCGTGCTACCTGTACATTGGTGAAGTCGACACGGTTGAGGTCGCTGAGCATCTGTGTGATCTGAGCCGTGTTCTGCAAGACGGCGCGGGCCGCCTGAGCCAGATGATTGAGAGACGTGTAGCGCCGCAGAGTCTGAGCGAACGCTCCCGCACACACAATCTACACAACACACACACAGCGTTAGCATAAACACACCGAAAACAGAAGGAAGTCAGAAGAGATCTGTGATGATTCAGACCTTGATGCGGACCATCTCCTCCGGGATGTTGATCATGGCGTTGGTCAGCCAGTTCTCCAGGATCTTAGCAAAGTTACGGATGGCTTGAGTTAAGGCACCTACAGGAAGGGAGCAACAGAAAGAGTCAAAATTAAGACAGGAAGACTACATTTCAATTTCTGCCAGTCTGGATCTCAAGTATGGTATTTATTTACATCCACGGTCATTTGCTCCAGCAGTAACTACAAGAACATTTTGAGAATCTTAAGCTGTACGGAGTTCTGTTGAAGTGCATAGAGTTAATATAGAGTTTACAATATCTTCGTATGGTTGCATACAGTTAAACAACTGTTACTTTTTTCCCCCTCAAATTGTGCATTTCAAAGATTATGGAGTTTATAGCTTTATATCAAGTTGTATAGAGTGTGAAAAATGTTATATATTTGTGTAGCTCATGGCTGAGCTTGTTTATAAAGTTGGTAACTAGAGTTTTGTAGTTCTGCGGACTCACTGGGGATATTGTGCAAAACTGTATAAGGTTTTATAGGATTATTTCTAATAGAGTTAGTTAACTCACTGTGGATAGAGTTGATGTAGAGTTGTAACCCACCGGGATGTTTATTAAGTCTGTATAGAGTTTGTGCATGGTTGTGTAACTCTCTGAATTTAAAGTTTGTATGGAGTTGTGTAGAATTTTATAAATCATAGGGACAAGAATTTTTATAGTTAGTTTTACATCGTGTAGGACTATGTAACTCACCGAGGATAGTCATTATATACACTTTGCACAGAGTAATGTAGAGTTTTGAATCTACTGAAATTATGTTTATACAGTTTGCACAGAGTTATGTAGAGTTTTGTGACTAACTGAAATGGTGTTTGTGTAGCGCTGTGTAACTCCCTGGGGATGTCGTTTACATGAAGTCTGAATAAGTGCAAGGTTTTATAGGTTTGTGTCTAAAAGAATTGGTGGAGTTGATATAGAGTTTGTATAGAGTTGTAACACACTGGAATGAAGTGCAAACAGAGTTTGTGTTGTGTTTTAACTCGCTGAGTTTATATGAAGTTTGTATGTAGAATTTTGTGATTCACTGAGGTTTATATAGCAGGAAGTTGAATTGTTGACATTAATAGAGTTTATAAAGTTACTGTAGTGTTGTGAAACTTACTATGCATGCTGTTTAAATGGAATTGTAAATAATTTTGTAACTTATATAGAGTTTGTACATTGTTGTGAATCTCCAGGAGGATGATGATTATATATAGTTTAACTAGTACATTTTGTAAGTGTATGGGACAGAGTATATATAGAGTTTGTGTAAAGTTGAGTAACTCACTGAGGATATTGTTTATATAAAGTTTGTCTGTAGAATTTTGTAATTAATTGGGTTTGTAAAGCGTTGTTTAAAGGATGGTGAAGAGTTGCAACTTACTGGGATGGAGTTTATGTTGTTACCATATAAAGTTTATATAGAGTTTGTGAAGAGTGGTTTCAGTCACTGGGATGGAGTTTCTATAGAGCTGTGTAACTCACTATAATGGAGTTTACACAGAGTCTGTGTAGAGTTGGGTAACTCACTGTGGATTAAGTTCATATAGAGTTTGTATATAGTTGTAATACAGGAATGGAGTGCATATAGAGTTTGTGTAGTGTTGTAACTTGTTTACAGAAAATTTGTCGGTATGTATAGCATTGTGTAAAAGGATGGTGAAGAGTTGTAATTCACTGTGATGGAGTTTATATAGTTATCATATAGAGTTTATGTAGAATTTTGTAACTCACGAGGATGTAGCCTGTATAGAGTTTATGTAAAGTTATGTAACTCACTGGAGTGGAATTAATGTAGAGTTTGTGTAGAGTTGGGTAAGTTGCTAGGATAGAGTTTAGTTACTGTATAGAGATATATATAGAGTTTGCGTAGAGTTGTGAGAACTCACTGGGGATTGGTCTCAGGACATCAGGAATGAGGATCTCCACTAGGCTTTGGTACAGTAAATTGTCGCATTGGCGGGCCCAGTTGAGAATGGGCTCATATTTACACAACAGAAGCAGAACCGACTTGGGCAAACGCTTCTCTGATTCATCATGACTGTAGAGACAGAGACATCAGTGAGACACAACACAACATCACAACACTTGTGACTGCACTTTAAGCCAATGTGTCTCACAGGTCGAGTGTATCCGTGTCACTGCTTTGTCCTTCACTGAACCTCCAAAAAGTCTTCCAAAGCGTCTCCACAAGAGGGAACTGCAGGTTTACCATCACGTCCAGAATCGCCTATAAACACACAAACACACACACACATTATTCACCAAAACACTACAATAACCACACATCTGAGATCCAGCACACACACTCACCTCACAGTGCTCTCTGTAGATCAGCTGATATGTGTGTACGTGCTGAGGATGGAGTCCATCTGGCAGAGGTATACCCTCATCTTTGAGCTCAGGGAACTCCGGCAGACTGCGAGACGCATCTGAAACACACATATTCAAAAAGTTGATGTAGCGTTGATTGTATGTCCAAAAGAGAGAGCTGCTCTTACATTTTGTGTTCATTTTACCTAAAAACTGCTGATACTGGTGAACCTGGGCACTGATGTCAGATAGCCCCGCCCCTGGTTGATGCCCCAACCCCAGGCCCATTCCATTGGTCAGTCCCTCCACCTTCTGCACAGGCTTTATCCTTTATCAAGAGATGAGGGCTATGAGTCAAACTAACAACAGCAAGTGATCAACAGCACACAAACTATAAACACACACACACACACAGACCTCTGTTTCTGTGAGTACGGCTGTTGTCTCATGGCCAGGTGTTGCTGGTCCTCCACCAGTCTGTGGAGAGGGGAGTTGCTCTTGATTCGAAGGCCATAGTAATGGTACTTAGAGTTCCCTCTGAAAAACACACACACACACAAACAAATAGTTGTTTTAATATTAGCCTGTTCTGTTATTTTAGTATCATTATAGTTTTTTTTTAATAATGTTGTTTTTTATTTCATATTTATATCTCAGATTAGCATGTATACAATTTGTGTTGAAAAATTTTTGCAAATAAAAAAAACATGGCGTTGAGAACATGACGTATTCACAGATAATCAGAACACATTTAATGTTTAACGTTATGTGGAGCAAATTCTGGATCAGAGATTTTACTGTGGGTGGAGCTACCCAGTACAATGAATATGCAAATAAAGAAAAATGGTTCATATTGCTTGTTGAAGCTTTATTGCATCACACCTGGTCGAGACAGTGTGACTGTACCTGGTGCCCAGACGTCTGGTCCTGAGGCCCATGAACACAGAACGAATGAGTTTGCCAAAGGAGGCGGCGTTCACAGGTTCCAGCTTGGTCTGCTGGCAGTGCAGGAGGTAATGACAGTAGAGAGTACAGCGAGGAAGACTCACACCTTCAGCTGTCTCATAGTTATCCATCAGCCACTGCACCTGAACAGACAGGAGACAGACGGCAGGTGTTAATTGACTGACTGATCAAAAACTCATTTTTTACCTGTTTTATGGTGAAAAGTGTTTTTTTTCTGTGTATTTTAGCATTGTTTTGCTTTATTTTTATATTTTCATTTTTATTTTAAAGTTTTAGTCATTTTGTTATGTGCCATTATTATTATCCTATTATTTTTATATTATATTTATATTTTGTTATTCTATTATTTTATATTATATTTATATTTTATTTATCTATTATTTTGATATGTGCTTAATTATTACTATTAATTATTGTTAGTAATTTTAGTACATAAACTTATTTTATTTCAGTTAACCGACCAGGCAACACTTCTATTTTTCATTAAAATTTCTAATGAAATTTCTTCTAGTATTTTATTTCAATTACTAAAATTAATTTTAGTCACCAATAACAACACTGGGTGATTCTCTTTGGGTGAAACCCTGATTCATCATTCAAGAAAACAAATACACTCACAGTCGCAGGTGATGCTCGTGTGTTGTGTGAGAAGTTCTGGTTCCCTCCACTGGCTCCACCAAGCATGTACCCGCCCTGAATCACATAACTCCCCACCCCTCCACTGGTGACCACGCCCCCTGACCCGCCCACTCCTGACGAGGACCCGCCAGCCATCACGGTGATCCCCGAACTGCCCTCTGAGAACATGGAGACCACCCCTGTGCCCATCCCAGACGTCACAGACACAGGCTGAGTGCTGGCGGGGGACGTGACCTGTGAGCCGGTGGTGGGCGACGTCTCATAGTAAGTGACTGAGGGTGTGGCCTGAGAGTAGAGGGAGGGGTCTGTGAACTGATAACTACTGGAACGACTGAAAAAGGGAAAGAGAAGGACAAGTACAGAGAAAGGTAAATGTTTCAGGAGCAAAGAGAAGCTAAATATCCACCACAAGCACAGTGTGTGCTGATGCTCACATTGCAGTATTGTTGTAGTTGGCGTCTCCCTCCACAAACTGGCTCGGGTAAACATGCTGTACCTACACACAAACAAACAGCAGTTTCACATCAGACTCTTAAAAAGACAGTTTTATCACAGTCAGGTATGAGGGGGAACATCACAAAGAATGTCTATATAATGTCAAATCTAAATCTTTACTTCAATATTTTAAACTAAACTTTATATTTTAGTGCTGATAACAGTTTCACACAATATAATAACATATGAACAATATACAGACAATGTTTAAAGTTCATTTGCACCTGTAATTACATATAAAAAATGTTTAACTGTCAGGTAGAAATTTATATAAATATGATTTGACGTTTGTTTTGAAAAAAAAAAAAAAAATCAAATGTATACATTGTTGTGTACATTTTCATATTTAGATAACAAAACATCAAAATAAAAATCTAGCAACTAATTTTTATTAATTCTGTTAATATTTATTTATATACAAACAAAAGATCAACAGACCTAATATTGAACCTTGTGGTACACCCGGTTAGCTATTTTGTAGTGATGACTTAACACCATTAATTTTAACACATTGCGGTCTACAATACAGGTATGATTTGAACCATGAGTACTTCATGATTGACAGTATCAAAAGCAATTTTAAAAAAAGTCTAAAAATACTGCTCCCATTACCTTTCCTCGATCCAAACTACTTTACTTTATGTTATCTATAAAATGACATATAGCCATTTCTGTTGAATACTTTGGTCGAAATCCAAATTGTTTAGAGTTCAGCAGATTATTTATTTCGAAAGAATTCTTTAAATTGTTCAACCACTAACTTTTCTAAATCTTTGGAAATAACTGGAGCAATTGAGATGGGTCTATAATTACACACATCATCGGTCTCTGTATTTTTTTCGGTGTTCTTTGTTGTAAATTGTTTCTAGTAATCAAGTCATTATACAATCACAATAACGTACCCCAAAAGTATCTGACCACTCAAAACACTTAAAAAAAAATGTACAGTATAAAAGTCATTGCTTGCTACATTGCAAAAACCTTGTGAAATATCAAACTTTGCTTGCAAAGAAATATAATGCAAGCACACTTTCATTAAACCAAGCTTTTGAGGTTTGAACTGATATATATATATACACTACGTAATGAACCCATTACAGTAGATGAGACCCCCATATATGGGTCTGGCATGTTATAATGTCATTCTGCTTAAAGCTGTTATGAAGTGTGTGTGTTCATACCTCAGGTGTGATGTGTAGATTACTGACCCCCAGTTGTCCACTTTGACTCTTGGTTGTGGCCTGAACCACAGACCTCTGCTGGACACAAATCACCACAGTTTTGGGATTAATTTGATCTTTATGGCTTTGATATCCCACATGTACATAAGTGTGTGCATTACCTGTGCTGTCTGCACCTGTTGCACTACCTGTGTGGGAACGCCAGTCTGTCCCGAGGGAGGAGAATTCGATTCAGAGTCATTCGAGTGAAGTGAGCCCTCTACACAGAGACAGACCAAAAACAAGCCATATAATCAAACTACTCAAATTCTCAAACTCATTTGCATATTAAAGGCTATAACTGAAACAGGAATGTTCAGAATGTTTTGAGATTTGAGAAGTATAAGAAACTTGAGTACAGCTGTATGAAAATATACTGTAACTGTAAGAACTCAATTACATGAGCCACAACAACCGATTTACATTTTTGGTTAAAAAAATGCTGCAGCTGAAGAATAGAATATGGCCACTTCACACTACTGAAGCTCACACCGCAGATCTTATGTGTGTGTGTGTGTGTACGAGAGACAGAGGAAGACACACTGAAGAGCAAAATAAAGAGACAGAAAACAGAATTGAGAAGGAAACACATGACAAAACCGCTCTCAGAAAAGAGGAAATAATGACTGAAGACATGTTTTGCTCAGTACAAAACCTACAGGAGGAAATAATACCAAAACCATAACACACAACCGTCGAAATCGGTTAACATGCACTCATACTTACGGTACAGCACATCCAGACTGTACAAACAGCTACTGTAGAACATGATGTGAACACAGACACACATGCAGCCATTTCTCTTTATATCAGGCTCTCACAGGCCGGCCTTGAACAACTAATCTCCACAGATGGGCCGAGAAATCTCTCGCTCAGGTAAACACAGGTATCAGATTGAGAGAGAGATTGAGAGAGTAGAAATCAAGCTCAAGAAAGGATGAGGACGTTTGCTTTACCTGTGCTTTTTACTTTGGTTTGGTTTTTACTTTTGGCTATAGACAGGCTCTAAAAACTGCTAGGGCAGAGCATATCCACAAACTCATAGAAAATAACCAAAACAATCCAAGGTTTTTATTTAGCACAGTGGCTAAATTAACAAATTACCAGATGCCACCTGATTCAAATATTCCACCAACGTTAAATAGTAATGACTTTATGAATTTCTTCACTGATAAAATAGATAACATTAGAAATACAATAGCGAATGTAGATTCAACAGCATCTAATACTTCAGTTTCATCCATCGCACCCAAAGATAAACTGCAGTGCTTTACAACTATAGGACAGGAAGAGCTAAATAAACTTATCACTGTATCTAAACCAACAACATGTTTATTAGATCCTGTACCCACTAAATTACTGAAAGAGTTGTTACCTGTAGCCGAAGAACCGCTTCTCAATATTATTAACTCGTCGTTATCTTTAGGTCACGTCCCAAAACCATTTAAGCTGGCGGTTATCAAGCCTCTTATTAAGAAACCAAAACTAGATCCTAGTGAACTGGCAAATTATAGGCCTATTTCAAATCTTCCATTTATGTCTACAATTTTAGAAAAAGTTGTGTCTGCTGCTCAATTGAGCACCTTCCTGCACAAAAATGATCTGTATGAAAAATTTCAGTCAGGTTTCAGGCCCCACCATAGCACAGAAACTGCACTTGTTAAAAATACAAATGACCTGCTTCTTGCATCAGATCAAGGCTGCATCTCATTTCTAGTCTTACTTGATCTTAGTGCTGCGTTCAACACCATAGATCATGACATACTCATAGATCGATTACAAAACTATACAGGTATTCAAGGGCAGGCTCTAAGATGGTTTAGATCCTACCTGTCCGATCGCTACCATTTTGTTTACTTAAATGGGGAGTCATCTCATTTATCATCAGTAAAATATGGAGTGCCACAAGGATCCGTCCTAGGTCCCCTTCTATTTTTAATATACATGTTGCCCCTTGGTAATATTATTAGAAAATACGGAATTAGCTTCCACTGTTATGCTGATGATACTCAGCTATATATTTCAACGAGACCAGATGAAACTTCTAAATTATCTAAGCTAATAGAGTGTGTTACAAATGTAAAAGATTGGATGAACAATAATTTTCTCCAATTAAATTCGGATAAGACAGAGATATTAATTATTGGACCAAAAAACACTACACAGAATCTTGTAGATTACAATCTGCAACTAGACGGATGTACTGTTACTTCTTCTACAGTCAAAACTCTGTGTGTTATATTAGACAGCAACTTGTCTTTTGAAAATCATGTTTCCCATGTTACAAAAACTGCATTCTTCCATCTTAGAAACATTGCCAAGCTACGAAACATGTTATCTGTTTCTGATGCAGAAAAGCTAGCTCATGCATTCATGGACTATTGTAATGCACTTCTAGGTGGTTGTCCTGCTTCTTCAATAAACAAGCTACAGGTAGTCCAAAATGCAGCGTCTAGAGTCCTAACCTGGTCAAGAAAATATGATCATATTACCCCAATTTTACAGTCTCTGCACTGGCTACCTATTAAGTTCCGTATCATTTACAAATTATCATTACTTACCTATAAGGCCCTAAATGGTTTAGCTCCTGCGTACCTAACTAGCCTTCTACCACGCTACAACCCATCACGCACCCTAAGGTCACAAAACCCTGGACTTTTGGTAGTTCCTAGGATAGCAAAGTCCACTAAAGGAGGTAGAGCTTTTTCACATTTGGCTCCCAAACTCTGGAATAGCCTTCCTGATAATGTTTGGGGTTCAGACACACTCTCTCTGTTTAAATCTAGATTAAAAACACATTTCTTTCGCCAAGTATTTGAATAATGTATCTTAAATTGTGAGTGTAGTTGTATCTGATCAAATGTGCATTCTTATTCTTTAGCTTGGGTTAAACTAATTAATTTTTACTTTGTTGGAACAGCAGCTATGCTAATGATGTCTCTATTTGTTTCTATGTTTTGCCACGGGATGTAACTAGGATTTACACAAGCTCCAGTCTGGATCCAGAACACCTGAGAAGAGATGATGTTGACCATCAGAGGACCTCAGATGATGCTAACCCTGAATCAACAACAGAGCTAAAAAATATTGCTACAAGTGTGACTGCATCATATAATAATTATTAATTATTAATAATATTAATAATGTTCATCATCTGGCTGACTACGACTTGTATAACTTTTTCTACAAATCCTGTCATACGTGCACAAACTGACAGTCACCACTTATAAGCTATAACTAAATATTGTAGAAACATAATTTTCTGTTGTACACATAAAGTTGCTTTGTAACGATTTGTACTGTAAAAAGCGCTATACAAATAAACTTGAATTTAATTGAATTGGTTTCTATTCTGTATTTTCCTGCATCCTCCAGTTTATCGCTCTACTCGAGTAAATTATTCTGTGATATCTCAGGCTTTGTGATCAGCTTTAAACTGAAGCCTTTCTACAGGTGTTTTGCTGCTATCTTTTTCCATTCAGCAGATTAATGTACATCATCTGCTATATACTTTTATGAAATGATTGTCTTACATAAAAAGAGTCAATTTTAGACTAATTTCATATAGAAACGTTTTAATCTGTCAGCATTCATTTCATATACACATACGTGGAATTTATATAATGTTGAGATTTTAATTGTATATATATATAAATACATATACATATATATATATATATATATATATATATATATATATATATATATATATATATATATATATATATATATACACACATATATATATATACACATATATATATATATATACACACATATATATATATATATATATATATATATATTTATTTAAATTGCACCCACACACACGCACACACATATATTTACATATACATATGCATGTGCAATTTAAATAAATATATTTTTTATTTTTATGTTTTTATTACAAAATAAAAATCTAGTTTTACAAAAGATTTTTTCAATAAAAATATAATTATCTATTAGTGTTGATTTTTTTTTAGCATGAGTTTTAAATATACAAGTAATTTATGTTTACAATGCATATAATATAAATAACTTCACTCAATATACATAACTTTCAAAATTTGGGGTCAGTATTTGCTGCCCAAACATTTCTATTTATCAATGTTAACTTTGAAACCATTATAAATGTATTCAGGATGCTGTGATGAATAAAAAGAAAAAAAAAACATTTATTTGAAAAAAAATTCTGTCAATTTTGATTAATTTAATGCATCCCTACTGATAAAAGTATTTTTATTTTTTTTAAGTATTTTTTTCTTTCAATAATATTGACATAAATAGACGTTTTGTGGTCACTATATTGAGTCTGTCAGGTCTCAGTATTGGTAGTTAATAAAGCTGCTGTGGTAAGAAGTTTGTCTGCGGACGCTGAGTAGGCAGTGCTGTCATATCGGCTGCCAATTAGAGCGTTACAATGTTCAGTCATCAGAAAGAAAAAAACTGTGTATGTGTGAGTGTGTTAAATAAAAAGCAGAAGGGAAAGTCTGTGTGTCAGGCTGTGACACGCACTGCTACTCTTGCGCGTTTATTTCGAGGTCCTTCTATTCAGGGAGAGGCCTAGAAAGTGTCAGGTGTCTGTTAGATCAGATTACACATCCTTTCATACACGTCAGTCCTCACCAGGAGAAAGTGAAGTCCACATGTAGCTAGTAAAGTGTGAGTGCTCACCGCTAACGGTCACCACTATGTACTGCTGGGCGCTCTGGCTGTTTCCTGCCTGGGAGGCGGAGCTTTGTATCTCTCCTGCCACATACTGCGGTGCTGTCACGGCTCCTTGAGGGGGCGTGGCCAGAACCAGTTTCTTTTGAGTGACAGGGGGCGTGGCCTGCACTCTTATGATCGAGGCCGTCTGTGCAGGAGCGGATCCCGCCGAGCTCTGGATGTCGGAGAGGAACTGGGAGGAGGTGGTGGTGGAAGTCGCTTTCTGCTGGGTCGACGAGGCCGTCGTGACGTTGCCCCCTTGTGATTGAGAGGGTGGAAGCTCCTCGGAGGGGTAGCCTGAAGTTGCCATGATGACCAAAGCCCAAGTCCACCTGCAAACAGAAATTAAAAGCACGGATTAAGCCCCGCAGGAAGTTGAAAGCAAACAGATTTAGACTTCTTTACTTGTTTTAATGATAGATGGTACTGCACTTGAGATTATTCCTGCACAGTCCTGCACTTTCCATGCACTGGTCGATTTTGAGCTGTTTTGCTTTCATAACATTTTTTTGTTTCGGATTAGAGGAAAGAAAATGTTCAAAATGCATATTTAATTGTTTATTTTAGAATTCTTCGTCTCTTTGCGTCTGTAGATTTCAGTTACAATACATATCTTTGAAGTCTGGTTTCTCAAAATGAGTTTTTTCTCCACTTCAGGAGCAACTAGACCTACATAAATCAAACTTTTCTTTCCTATCTATATACTGATGGTTTTCTCTAAGGCGTTTTCTTTTTAAAAATATATCCATTTCTGGCTGTTGGCAGGGTTTTCCGATTTGATAAGTGATACATACAGTACAGTAGATATCAAAAATCCTCGCAGTATAAATCTTTTAACTCTTGTAAGTCAACAAAATATTGAACCTGGTTTTTTCATTTCTGGAAATGTGAATAAAATTATTAGATCATGCATGTGCATATTTGAACATAACATTTCATGCAAACTCGTAGCACAAAACAATGATCTTAATGTGACTGATGCGATTAGTCAACTGGGGAATCATACTCTATTCACCTGTAGAGTCTTGCCTTAATATTTTATTGTATAAAAAGCAATAGTGCCTCCTAATAAGGACTTAGATCCAAACATTATTTTTACGAAGCAAATTCGCTGGCATCTTTCTACTGGTTTAACTACATAATTATTTGAAAACAAAATAAGAATATGCATTTAGAATATTTTATTATTATCAATCACAACAAAAACTATTTATCTAAAAAAAATGTCAGGCATTCTGTCTCACTTATGCATAGAGTGCATTCATTTACTGTGAGACTGCATGTAAAACTAACCACATTCTCTCTCCCTGTCAGATGCACATAAATCCTTGAGCTGGCTGAACTTGTTTAACAGTACTCGCATTTTCTGTGAATTTGAGGCACCGGGCGGCATTGCGTGCCCTGTCTTGTGATGACAGTATGAGCTCGTTCATATGAAGTTACTGTGAGAGAGAGAGAACATTTCACAGTGAACCTTCTGATCATCAGACTTTGTGTAAAACAGTTTAAAAAGAACTCACATCATTCAAATTATTCCATGAAAATAATAAAACATTGTGTTGTGTTATGTATTATTTTTCTCTCTCTGGTCCAAATACACTAGTAGACTACATAATAAATGCTATGTTTTTACCTGAGTAATATACAATCTATTTTATGTTTCTATATAAAGAAAACATATACAAACCGACAGAGAATATAAAGTAGAAAGAAACATTAAGCTTATATATTCATAACTTATTTTCAAATATGCTGACAAATGTATATGCAAAACATCATAAAGCGACTCATTTATTGAAGATACATCTGACTCAACTTTATTTTTTGCAATACATTACCTTTCTCTCTATGGTCCATATTATGATTTTAAGGGCAAAATATAATCTTCATGCATGTTTTTGCCTCAATAATAGTACATGTTTTAAGTTTACATTATATATCACATTTCTTATATACTTGTGTATTAATATGTATGTTTTGTTTATTGCTGTTAGAACAAAGTATGCATAGACATGTGTGACCCTGGAGTAGAAAAGCAGTCATAAGTAGCACAGATATACTTGTAGAAATAACCAAAAAGTGCATTGTAAGGGTCAAAATTATAAGTTTTGTTTATTGCTGGCAGAGAACTAAGTATGTATAGCTAAATAACTAGATAGAAATATGTCAATCACGCCCTTTTAACTTCACAGGCCACGCCCTATCAGGGCAAAGGCCACGCCCTATCAGGGCAAAGGCCACGCCCTATCAGGGCAAAGGCCACGCCCCCGCCCCTCCCTCCCTCCCTCCCTCCGCGCTGGAGCTGATCTGGCACACAGTTCTGGCTGTTCGACGACTCCCTCAACAAAGTTTTTAACCCGAGAAAACACAACTCCCGGGAGTTTGATCCACTGAAAGCCTGCATTCCATCGTCATTCGCGTTAAACAAACCCAAAACTGGACAAGCGAAATAAAGCCACAGTCGCGTGTAGTTTGACTGTCAAAAGTCGCTCTTTGACATGTGATCCTAAACCACTCGTCTGTTTCAGCCATCAAGTCCGCTAAACGCGCTTCTGACGTCACGCTCGCTCACCATAAACAAATAACAAGTGAAAAAGTCACACATGCTCAAGTTACAACCCCCGCCATTTTGTAGCAGATTTGACATCGTCATAACAACCGCCAGCGCGTGCGAGAGGCGCGAGTCGAGTTCAGGCGCGTGAACGGAGGAAACCGTGCCTAGCACACTTCGACAGTTGTCAAAAAATAACAAGAGGAGGATGCGTGGAATAAAGTTGTTCTTTCACCTGTCACTTCCCGCCGGTTGATCTAAGTTTGGTGCGGAGTTTTATTTTCTTAAAGGTTGTTGTTGATTCGCGTTGCTGGGTTCTTGTCGCCACGACTACCGTGACTATGGCGCCTCGTCCTCACCGGGGCAACTGTTGCTATCCACCCGTCTAAGCACCGCCCTCTTGCTCAGCGACGATTGGCTGCGCGTCGCCAAGGGAAACGGCCTTCTCTCTTTATTATTGGAGAAGGTGAGAATCGATAACAAACAGAGCTTCTCATTCGCTGACAGTCGAGTTACATTATTACGCAAGAAGATCACGCCCCCTTTACGCTCATTTATTGGACCGCATTTCTGTCAATCAAATCAAACGTCACGTTCGACTCTTCGGACGTTTCGACGTCAGTTAAAGATTGTTCTGTTCTTTATATGTCCTTGTTATCTAATGCATATTCAATAAAAAAAAAAAAACGTCAGTTAAAGATTAATGTAAACGTTTGTATCAAAATAGTGTTTTATTTTTATTTAATTTTTTTATAACAAATAGAGTAAATCGTATGTATAATCATTACCCTACAAAACGTGACCATATTAAATGTACTTCCTGTACATCAAATGACAACGGACTAAATGTTTTCAAACATTTTTCCATAAAACAGGATAACTGTACCCTGAATAAATTAAATTTTATATATATATATATATATATATATATATATATATATATATATATATATAAATTATTCGTGTTTTAAGCACAAAATACTGCAAATGTAGGCTCTCATTTTATTTCTAATTCTAGTGACTCAATTAGCATATTAATCATAATATTATAATCATTATAATAACCAATTAGCCCGTATGCTGAAGGCCCATCCCTGTGCTGTTATCTGTGTGAACGCCAGTGTGTCAATCTTGTGACTGTATGAGTATAAAGAAACAATCTTTCCCTGATAGATTTATAAGATGGTTTCTAAGGTGCTGCGACTCTTAATAAACACACACACACACACACACACACGCACACACACACAACAATCACTCACTTCTCACTTCCATATCCTCTTATCTGTTTGAAATGTCACCTCGTGTCACCAGAGTTGAACTAAACCAGCCTGCGCTGTGTACGCTTAATATTCATTAAATGTTTATTCTGTATTAATGATGTTTCATGGAATATGGAAATCCTACAGTACAGTGCTGGGCAGTATCTGTGTAATCTGGATTACGTAATCAGATTTCAACTGAGTACTCGATTACATCTACTTGTATATTAATATTATTATAATTATACATTTTTACATTATTAAAATGTTAACATCAAGACAATTCACAAGGATTATGCATTGTGGAATTTCGGTAGAACTTGGTTTAGAAAGGCATTTACATTCGGATTAAATAAGTATAAAATGTATTTACATGATCTGATTAAAAGTGCAGCGTTTGTGTCAGTGTGAGTGCGCAACTTCATAATTCATTCCACATTTTGTGTGATTAGACAGAGTGTGTGACAACAAAAAGGTCAGGAGTGATGAGATTGGGTCGCTTCACTCGACATCACCTCCTCAGAGGTGCACAGGTTCATTATAGAGGCCTTTGTCTTCCTAAAGGTTTCTGCCCTGCTATTATCACGGTCCATCTGATGGACCCGCAGCTGCACAGGCTCCATGAGACACTATAAAAGCCACAGAGGGGCAACAAGAGGTTAGATAATCTTTCTGACCAACAAGGAGCACTGGGAAACATCTCTCGTCTGTGTGGTGGTGATGTGTAAAGCTGCAGTTGTCACACTCGGCCTGCTGGGCCACGGACGGACAGCCGATGTACAGCAGAGAGTTCATCAGGGCAGTCATCTTCACCTGCGGAGGCTCGCGGTGTAGGAGATCTCTGGATGTTTCAGGTATGACACAGATATAAGGAAAAAACTACAGGAGTTGTGTTTACTGTATATTCCTTTATTCCAATACAATACAATACACACACATTTAGAGGAACCCAATTTTCCTTCCATAGCTTCAATACAACATTTATAAACAAAATGTATTTAATTGTACTTTTGCATATAGCTTTAGGTTATTTTGACACAATAACTAAATTACTATTAGGCTACAACAGTAAAAACGTAAATTTTTATTTATTTATATATATATATATATATATATATATATATATATATATATATATATATATATATATAAAATCAAATATATATTTTTTGTTTAATAACATACATATTTATTTAATAATAATAATTATTATTATTTTTATCATTATTATTATTGATAATAGCCATACATTTAGAAGGCAAATTAAACACATGGCATTTAATTATTTTTATTTATATGATTTAAAATTCACCTTTTTCTTATAAATAAAAAACTAAATAATATATAAACAAACTATACAATAACTAAATGATCTTTAGACAATAAAAACATATACTATTTATTTAATAATAATAATTATGTAATTAAATTGTTATTCATTACATTGTTAATTTATTTTAATGTTGTATACACATATATGTGTACATATATATATATATATATATATATATATAAAATTATTATTATTAACAATTAAATTATTAATTATATTAATTAAAGTGTTATATATATATATATATATATATATATATATATATATATATATATATATATATATATATATATATTAAATAAAACCATTTTAATATAATTATTAATAATGTGTGTGTGTGTACAATTATCTGACTGACAGGATGCTGCTGGTTGGCAGGGTGTTGCTATGCAGTTGCTAGGTTGTTTGGGGTGGTTGCTAGGTCTGTCATATTTTGGTCTCTGTGGCTGAGGTTTATCATTCAGTGTACATTTGATCGTCTACCAGGTGACAAAGCACAAGTCTGATCACTGAGACCCAGAGGATCCATTCACGTCTAGAACACAAACTCTGTGTGAGCAGAGATGTGCTGTGGTTTGAATCACACACAGGAACAGTGCGTGACGTATCTGTGTGGTGTTGTTCTCTGATCAGGTGACCTCTCCAGTGATCTGCTCTCCGCTCATGACCCCATCGTCCCTGGACTGTCATACAGACCCCGTCCTGACGCAGAGGCCCCTGTCTGGACAGGAGAGGGCCCGGAGGACCATGTGTTCATCTCAGAGGAAGTGCTGGAGGCCTCACGCTCGTCAGCCAGGAAGGGGCGGGGCGTGGTGGTCGAGCTGTCCAATGCCAGCTGTAAATAGGGCTGCAGTAAGAGTGAAATCAGCTCACTGTGTTAAAGGACTGTGTGACCATTTCAAGCCCTTCCTCGCCCCTCATTCACTCCAACCTGAAGAATGAAGGGGGAGAGGTTGTTGAAGTTTGTTCCTATGAAATACTGACATATATGTGTGTCAGGGATGTAGAAATAGCTACTTTTTGCCAAAGCGAAGAGCTGTTTGTCAGTCTGTTCAGAAGCTGCTCATCTCTGTTCTTCTGATTCTCTTGTGTGGTTACTGATTTAATAATTGCACATTTGAATAAAGGTTTGATTGCGATAGAGTTTGGGGTCACGTGGTTATTAAAATTATTTTAATGTAAAGTTTACAGACGCTAAACAAACCTCCCTGGTTTTTTCACAAATTGCACCCTGCATGCAAATATGTAGGAATATGGTAATAATCACAAATTATTGTGGTATATCAACATACCATAGTATGAGTGTTGGGGAGTAAGTAGTCACATGCAACTGAATTTTTATGCAATATATTGAATGCAATTTTAATTTAATTACAAAATAAATGTAACTGTATGATTACAAAGGGGTGTTACATCTGAAATTAACACACACACAGAGAGAGGGATTTAATTGATTTTCTTCCTAAATTGCTGTAAAATATGAGACACAAATGCTTCAGGAGTTTAGGACACAGAATAGGACACGTTTATTCAATAAATGTTTTATTTCTTATTTGATAGGTTTATGTAAATGCTTTCCAATTCATTTTTAGTTGTCAGTGTTGCCTGTCATTATGCAAAGATTTGATTAATATAGATAGATAGATAGATAGATAGATAGATAGATAGATAGATAGATAGATAGATAGATGATAGATAGATAGATAGATAGATAGATAGATAGATAGATAGATAGATAGATAGATAGATAGATAGATAGATAGATAGATAGATAGATAGATAGATAGATAGATAGATAGAAAGATAGATAGGTAGGGGCGTGCCAAAAGGTTTCTCATTGGTGAAAGGAGTTTTACTGTGCTGGCCAATCAGCAGTAAATATACATTTACCTAATTTCCTTAGACAAGGTGACAGAAGATGGAACAGATGTGTGTCAGTGCACCAGCCTTGATGAAGCCTTCATAACAGCCTTGTGGATGTATTTTGCTTTCAACATTGCATATCCACCACACCTGAGAAAGACACTGACTTTCCTTCAAAGGCACATTGTCAACATTAGAAGACGAGACAAGCACTGTCAGTAACTTTACTCTGAATGATTTGCCTCTTGTATTAGATCCTCATGCCTTGACTGTACCATTACCCAAAGTGCACTCGAAGGACATTCACTCTTGTGAAGTTAATCCAACATGCTGGAGTGGTACATGCACATGAACCAAATAGCTTGCTCTATTCTTTTTCTATTCTATCTGTTTTCTTTTTATTTATTATATTATTTAAAAGCCCTTGCTACGTGTACTGTGTTAAGCTAACTGAGACTTGTTATAGCTCTTATATATCATTGCTCTTTTTGTTGTTTTTGATTGCTTCCACTTTGTCCTCATTTGTAAGTCGATTTGAATAAAAGCGTCTGCTAAATGAATAAATGTAAATGTAAATATTAGTATAACCTGTGGTATAGATGAGTGCCAGTCAACTTTTTTTCTGATTCTTTTTTGAATCTCTCATCATTTGTTTTTCTCTTGTGTAGGTATGGTTGACTGGAAGTCTGTCAGTCCAGATGTGAGTAGGACACACAGAGTGGAGTTGGAGCTCAGCAGATGTGTGATGCTGTAGATACTGTGGTCTTGGAAAGAAGGGCATCTTCACAGCTTTCTATTCAGACAAAGAGTTTGCTGAATTCTGTTCTATGGACTGCTACTACAGAATGAATTAATTAATGAATGAGTGGTTTATCTATCTATCTATCTATCTATCTATCTATCTATCTATCTATCTATCTATCTATCTATCTATCTATCTATCTATCTATCTATCTATCTATCTATCTATCTATCTTTTTACTTGAATTGGTGACTGAAACTGAAAGCTAAATAAATGTTTTAGTGGATAAAGCTGTGTCTGTTTGCTTAATTGGTTAATGTCACTTAAAACAAGGTTACTAAACTCTTCTGACTAATTTTTAAATTTGATAATTTAATAGTTTGTCATATTTATTTTTCTCTATCAGGCAAAACCTAGTTTTTGGGTGTAACACTTATCAATAAAGTTTCATTTGTTGACTGATGTATTAACTAACATTAACTACGAGCAATACATTTGATACAGTATTTATTAAACTTGGTTAGTTAATGTACGTTGTTTGTTCTTGTTAGTTCACTAATGTTAACAAATACAGCTGACTTTAAATGACTTTAACTTAAGAACAGCAAGTGCAACTAACCGTGTTAAGAGACGTTTGTATTCTCAAAAATAATTGTAATCTGTTTTTAAACTAAGACCTAACGTTAAACGTGCGGTGGTGATTACGTCAGTAAGCCGTTTTGAAGGTTCTTTCGAAAGTAATTTAAAATAATATTATTTACATCATTAACAATGTTTTTACATTGGATGAATTTCAATTGGTTTTATAGGATTATGTGTTTAATTTATCGCTTTTCTATTAATCTATAGGCCAATAGCGATTAAGGGTATGGCTCGCCTTTAGGCGGAACAGCCAGTTTTCGCTAAACCTGCCACGCCCCCTACCTTTCTTTCCACCAATGAGAAACCTTTCGGCACGCCCATTGCTCCAGGCTGCAGTTACCCCTACTTGCGTGCACCTGAGTTGACCCGTTATCACTGTGTCTCCATCTACAGGTCACAGGGTGCATTACAGACTCTGAAATTAAGTTATATCTATCATAAACCTTCGTTCATTAAATATAGAGGATACCTAATATGTGTTAGCCAATATGTCTAGATTTTTCTTTGAATAAAACCCTAAGGTCAGTATTAGAGTTTCATTTCGTTTTTTGTTAATGAGACATGACGTCACGGTCACGGTACGGAAGCCGCTCAGATTCACACCGCGCGATTAACGCGTCCGCCATGCATCAGGCGCCGCCGGTGAGAGAAGAATAACAGCAAAGACGCCGATTAAATCCCACAGAAATCACGCAGAATCCCGCAGTGAGCCATCCGTTACCGCGAACCGACGGCTATCAGCGCTTGAGGGATACACCCAGACACACACAGAGAGAGACAGAGACAGTGACTGAAGGTGAGAGCGTTTGGCGGGTTAGCACCGCAGCTAACGGCTACACAAGCGTCTGTGTGTGTGTGTGTTCATTCAGCGTCATTATAAACTCATCACGCACATATAACGGGTTTAATGCGTTTTATTTCATGTGTGATCGGTTAACGCATCTGATGTGAGCTGGGGAACTGGGTTAAACCAGGCTGCATAAACACACACACGGCCTACACACACACACACACACACACACACACACACACACACACACACACACACACACACACACACACACACACACAGACAGAGATTATACATATCAACACCACACACACACACACACACACACACACACACACACACTACACATCTTCACACCATGCTGAAACGTACACACAAACACACTTCTCAGTCAAATGTATGTGTATTTATAATATTTTATGTGTGACCACAAAACCAGTCAGATTTTAAAAACTGAAATTTATACATCATCTGAAAGCGGAATAAATAAATAATAAATCAATATTATTAGGATAATATTTTTAGGATTGTGAAAGGACAATAATTTTTTGAGAGACAACTATATAAAAATATAACTATATATAAAAAATCTTGAGAAAATCACCTTTAAAGTTGTCCAAAGTCTTTTACAATGCATATTACAAATCAAAATTTATGTTTTGATATATTTACAGTAGGAAATTTACAAAATATCTTCTTGGAACATGATCTTATTTAATAACCTAGCGATTTTTGGCATTAAAGAAAAATCTATAATTTTGACCCATACAATGTATTGTTGACTATTTCTACAAAAATACCTGTGCTTAAGACTGGTTTTGTGTTTCAGGCTCATATATGTATGCACACATATCAATTTAACTAACTCTATGTATATGTGTATATATAGATTGATAGATATGTCTAACTCACATGGATAGTATTTATACAAACTCACTTATTGACTAAAAAATAAGTACACATACTTTGTAATCAAGTTTTAGGGATTTGAGAGATTTTGTAATATTCCCGTGCTATTTCTATGTGTGACATAATGTTCAAACGATTAAATGTTCTTCCATTAAAACAGTTTAAATCATGCTGGTGAACAGGTTTTCAGGTTTGGTTGGTGCTTACATCGTCAAATTAATTTAAAATGTTGTGTAGAAGAAATGGTTGCATGTGCAATGAAACCATTGATATTAAATGAAACCCAAGCATCTTTCTGAGCCACTGAAGAAATACTCGCGCACACATTCACACACACGGCCCACACGTACGTCAGACACTCACACATTCACACTCTCGTCTGCCTCGATCCCACTAAAGCAGATCAGATGGTGAAGCTGGCGTCCAGGTGCTCGCGCTGGATTAGCCTGGCTTCAGCCGTTAAACGTGTTTTAAACCGGGGATTTGTTCTGAATGCATGTGTCTGTGGATGAGTTGTGTGTGTGGTGATGTAGTGCACTCACTTGTCCTCTCTCTGTGTGTGTGTGTGTGTCAGGATGGAGTGGCAGCCGGATGAACAGGGTTTACAGCAGGTGCTGCAGCTGCTGAAGGACTCTCAGTCTCCAGATACGGCCACACAGAGAGCCGTCCAAGAGGTATATTACACTATCATTATTATCGCTTATGTCTTTAACACTTATTTATCCAGGTTACCACACAAATATACTGTAGTGTTTTTAGTGTCTGTGTTGGCAGCTTTTATTTGGTACACTGTAGTGACGGGTCATACGCTCGAGTATGATTTCTGTTTTGTTTAACATTAATTTAAACTTTTATTTAGCATGTACACATCAAAAGTGACGGTAAAGATGTTAATGTTCATCAAAGAATGCGGAAAAAAGCAATATCACATTTTCCACAAAAAATATGATGAAGCAGCCCAACTGTTTTTTTTTTCACATTTACAATAAGCATAAATGTTTCTTGAGCAGCAAATCATCATATTATACTGATTTCTGAAGGATCATGTGACACTGAAGATGGGAGTAATTATGCTGAAAATTCAGCTTTGATTACAGGAATAAATTTATTTTTAAAATATGATGATAATTGTAAAATGGTTGCGATACTGGTTTACAATATTAGTGTTTTTGATTTAAATAAATGCAGACTGGATGAGCAGAAGATACTTTTACTATAGTACTATAAAGATATACAAATTTATTGTAACCTACAGCAGTATTTACCACAATATTTGTTCCCTAAAACATTTTAAAACCTAAAATGCGATGCAGAGGATTGTAAATCTGAAGATGATTTGTTTAATCATAGTCTTGGAAGTGATTGATTGAATTTAATCTGACTGACTCATTCAAGAAAATGAATCAAACTTCGTCACTCTAGTCCCTTTTTTAAAAAAATCGAATCTACTTGCATAGTTTATAGGCAACATAATAGTGTTTCTGAAGGGTATTCAAATTACTAAATGGTCTTTATTAAAGATCTCTGATTTTACCCTGATGTTTTCCTGACTCTCTCATTAGAAACTGGAGCAGCTGAATCAGTATCCTGACTTCAACAACTATCTCATCTTCGTCCTCACCAGCCTCAAATCTGAAGGTCTGTAGTATCCCATCATGCATGGTCTGCCTCAGTGCCTCACACGCTCTCCTGTCTCTCGTCTGAAGGCACGTCTCTGTGTATCTCTGCAGATGAGCCCACCCGTTCTCTGAGCGGCCTGATCCTCAAGAACAACGTGAAGGCTCACTACCAGAACTTCCCTCCAACCGTGGCCGACTTCATCAAGAGAGAGTGTCTCAACAACATTGGAGACCCGTCCCCGCTCATCCGTGCCACCATCGGTCAGTCTGAACCCGGGGTTGAGCGGGTCACACCGTAATAATAGATGTGGAGTGATCCTCTACAGAACTCTGATTTAGATGCTTTGAGCTGATTATAAAATCACAGAAGTATCCATGGTCGTTAAGTGACACTAAGAACTCATTCAGCTGTGTGTTATGGTCATGTCTGCAGGTATTCTCATCACTACTATCGCGTCTAAAGGGGAGCTGCAGACATGGCCTGAACTGCTGCCTCAACTCTGCAACCTCCTCAACTCGGAGGATTACAACACTTGCGAGGTACGACACACGCTCAACTCTGAGTATGCTTTAACCAAGCTCCCACTGTTGACCGAACACCCATTTAAAAAATAATATGTAATCATTTCTTTAATATGCACCAATATAACAATAATAAAAATAAAAATTCTGTTGAATAACATCATAATACTTTAACTTTCAAAACAGTGTGCTTACTGATTTCAGCATTTTCTAGGGATGTAACGATATCAAATTCTCATGATACGATAAAATATCGGTATGAAGTCCACGGTACGGTATTTGTTGCAATGTAAAAAAAAAAAAAAGACAAATTAAGACAATTTTGTACATTTTAAAGTTAATTCTTCTATCGAATGCACTGAGAGTTCAGAATTAAGAGCACAACCCAACTAAGAAAACATAAGTCAGGAGAAGTCATTGAATTGACTTGTTCCTAACTTCATAGGGTACTCAATCCTCTTAATTTGTGGTTTACTGAGTCTAAATTACATTCACACTGGTGTTTTAGGAAGACAGACAAATCAGATTGTATTAATAATAACAACAATTTGATCTTATTGTTATTCTTATGACAGCAATAGCCAAACATTGTAAAATATTTGCACTTGAAAATGAGTTTTCATTGCTAAATTATTTTAGACTACAGTAGAGAAAAAACAATACTAGTTGATATCATACAGGTTATTACTGGTGTGCGATTTTATGACCATCAGTTTCCTTCAAAGATACATTCATGGTGAGCCGCCAAAAATAAATCAATGTATGGGAAACACTGGTTATCTATTTTGAAATATCAGAATCATATCACCATTATAGAAAAGAAAAATATAGCGATTATTAAATTATTGTCCAGCCTTACTTAAACTGAATTTGCTTTAAAAAAAAAAATACTAATCTTAGGTTTTTTTGATCAACCTTAACAAAACTAGTGAACTTGTGTAGTCTCTGGACTACCTAGATCAATAATTATCCATAGAGTTGAATTGTATTTTTTAGATGGTTATAAAATTTCATTTAAACGATGAGCGTGACCAGACATACTCAAAATTCCCAAGCCAATCTTCATGAAATTATCATTGCACTCTAACAGTTGTTACAGTTTGTACTAATATTCTTTCTCTAACTATTATAAACCCATAATGCAGTGTGTTTTCCGACAGAAATGAGTGTGTGTGTGTGTGTGTGTGCAGGGTTCTTTCGGTGCGCTGCAGAAGATCTGTGAGGACTCGTCTGAACTGCTGGACAGTGACGCTCTGAATCGACCCCTCAACATCATGATCCCCAAATTCCTGCAGTTCTTCAAACACTGCAGCCCCAAGATCAGGTGAAGAACCACACACACACATCTCTCACTGATACACTGTCTGTGTTTGATAATGAGTTACATCGTATTGATTCACTCTCTCTGTAGGTCTCATGCCATAGCGTGTGTGAATCAGTTCATTATTGGCAGGGCTCAGGCTCTCATGGACAACATCGACACATTCATAGAGGTGAGTTGACCTCCAGCAAACAGTGATTAATTGTGTGCAGTAATTGCAACTTTACATTTGTGAGCAAAGTTTTCAGCTCATCCGAGTCATCTGAGCTGAATCGATGAGGAATTGTTTTTTTTTTTTTAAATAGTTTTTTTTTTATTGCACAGTATAGTGCACAGTTCTTTTAAATATAATTCTATATTTATTTTAATATTTTTGTGCCTATTGAGTTTAGGTCAAAAGTTTACATCCCCTTCCAGAACCTGCAAAATGTTAAGAATGAGGGATCATACAAAATGCATGTTATTGTTTATTTAGTACTGACCTGAATAAGATATTTCCCAAAGATGTTTACATATAGTCCACAAGAGAAAATAATAGTTGAATTTATAAAACTGACCCCGTTCAAAAGTTTCTGAATACTGTGTTGTTACCTGAATGATTCAAAGCTATGTTTTTTTTTAATGTTGTTTAGTAATAGCTGTTCATGAGTCCCTTGTTTGTCCTGAACAGTGAAACTGTCTGCTGTTCTTCAGAAACATCCTTCAGCTCCCACAAATTCTTTGGTTTTCCACCATCTTTTGTGTATTTGAACCCTTTCCAACAATGACTGTATGATTTTGAGATCCATATTTTCACACTGAGGACAACGGAGGGACTCATATGCAATTATTACAGAAGCTTCAAACACTCGCTGATGCTCCAGAAGGAAAAACCATGCATTTAGAGCCGGGGGGTGAAAACTTTTGAACAGAATGGAGATGTGTACATCAAAAATCACGCTTGTAGTTTTTTCAAGAAAGCACACTTTTCAGCAGCCTAGTATGTCATGAACACAACTACAATCCGGCTCATGATGACCCATGCATTTGTAGTTCCTTCAGTGGTGAAGGCTCAGCTCATCTGTACTGTGTGTGCTTTGTTTTCAGTCTCTGTTTGCGTTGGCGGGTGATGAAGACTGTGAAGTGAGGAAGAACGTGTGCAGAGCTCTGGTCATGCTGTTGGAGGTCCGGATCGACCGCCTGATACCACACATGCACAGCATCATTCAGGTGAGACCAGCACTTACATCTGATGTCTTCTTGTCATTTCAAGGAATTTTAGGAACTTCATATCAGTCCTGTGTCTCTTTCTGCAGTACATGCTGCAGCGCACGCAGGACGCGGATGAGAACGTGTCGCTGGAGGCGTGTGAATTCTGGCTGACTCTGGCGGAGCAGCCCATCTGTAAAGAGGCTCTGTCAGGACACCTGGTCCAGTGAGTACTGCAGGCCATCATCACACATCTGAGCATTAACCGAACACACAGATGAAGCCTCTGGCCTGAGAGATCTGATCTGAACTCATAATGTAGTGAGATGATCTAATGTTAATGTATTTCTCCAGACTCATCCCCATCCTGGTCAACGGAATGAAGTATTCGGAGATCGACATCATTTTACTGAAGGTGAGTCACCATAAGAGTCAGGGATATTAAATCAAATCAATTTTATTGCATTAGGTAAATTTGCATTCACACATTCAATTGTTTCACAAGCATTTGATTCCGAATCATTTTTTAAAATGTATATATATATATAGCTGTTATTTTAGTGTTATTTATATACTATTATACCATTTATAAATATTGTTGTGACGAGTGGGGCGGGGCCGAGGGACATGGGAGCGAGGCCGGGGGAGTGATTGGAGATGAACTACACCTGTTCGTCCCACCGGTCTCGAGGCCCATGGAGGAGATGGAAGGATATAAAACTGGAGCGACGACAGTGAAGGACGAGAGAGGACCAGGCCTGGGCTTTTAGTTGTGTTTTGGGTTTTATTTTATGCGCACCAGTCGTCCGTGAGGGGCTGGTGCGCTGTTGTGTGTTTATTTTGTTATTAAAATGTTTTTGATTGTCCGCCGGTTCCCGCCTCCTTCTTCCGGATGAATATGAAGGTTGAATTCGTTACAGTGGTGCCGAAGCCCGGGAGAAGGAGGGACGCGCTGCTGAAGATCCCTCGCCGCTGTGGTGAATCCGCGGTGCCATCGAGCTGGCGAGGAGTGTGCCGCCATGGACGCTCGAGGCGGTGGACTGGAGCGAGTTGCCGGGGACGGGCGAGCTCGCTACCGGCTGCCCACGATGTGGAGAGACGGCTGCCGTCCGTGAGGGAGCGGAGGAGTCGGCGCCGTTCGCCAGGTGGCCGGAGCCTGCTGCCTCCGCCGGAACGGGGAGGAGCAGGGAACGGGGGACTCCTGCCGGCTGCCCAAAACCGGAGGAGCCGTCGCCGTCCACCGGGCGGCGGAGGAGTGTCGTGCCGTCTGCCGAGGGCCGTCCAGTGCCACCGCCAGGCACCGCGGAGGAGATCACCCAGCTGGTGGAGGGCCGAGCAGCGGTGCGTCTGGGAACCGGAATTTTTTTTTTTTTTTTTTCCCTCTCTCCCCTCTCTCGTCTCTGTCGCTCCTCCTTCCATCTCCTTTTCTCTCGCCTCGCCTGTCCTACCCCCAGGTTCCCGCAGGTCCCCGGGAGCGGCCCCCCCGGAGGGAGGGGGGGGGGGGGGGGAGTAGAGCGCAGTCTCGGGAGTACCCCCCGGCCTGCGAGGGGCGATGGGGGTATGTGACGAGTGGGGCGGGGCCGAGGGACATGGGAGCGAGGCCGGGGGAGTGATTGGAGATGAACTACACCTGTTCGTCCCACCGGTCTCGAGGCCCATGGAGGAGATGGAAGGATATAAAACTGGAGCGACGACAGTGAAGGACGAGAGAGGACCAGGCCTGGGATTTTAGTTGTGTTTTGGTTTTTATTTTGCGCGCACCAGTCGTCCGTGAGGGGCTGATGCGCTGTTTTTGTGTTTATTTTGAAATTAAATGTTGTTTGATTGTCCGCCGGTTCCCGCCTCCTTCTTCCGGATGAATGTGAAGGTTGATATCGTTACAATTGTGAATTAGCTTTTATTGTATTTTCAGTTTTTGTTTTGATGTAGCAATTAATTTGTTTAATTTTTCTACTATTTTGCTTTTTTAAATTGTTTGTTTTACTAACTTAGTTCTAGGGGATGCACGATAAATATCGGCTGATATTTAATGCGTATCTTGTCAGTAAATCCGGTTCTGTAATCAGCAGTAAATCTCTACACGTGCGTTTATTTTGGCAAGATGCGCATTAAATATCAGCTGATATTTATTGTGCATCCCTATTTATTCACTAATTTGTAACAAATTTTACTGCTCAACTTTCAAAAGTTTTTCTTAAAAAAATAAATAATAATAATTTCATATATATATATATATATATTTTTTTTTTTTCTATTTTTTTCTATTTTTTTGTTTAGTTGTATTGACATTTAAATTTGAATATTTTTTATACTGCTAGTAATTTTATTTTAACATTTTCAGTTGTTTTTTTTAACGTTTATCTAATATTAATATTTTAATTTCTGCTTTATTTCAGTGACTGATAATTATTTTGAATAGTTTTGATTTAAGTTGACACACTGATTTGGAATCTTGAATTTAAAGGGTTAATTCACCCCAAAAATATCTTAATTTGTGTTCTGAAGATAAACTAAGGTCTTACCGGTTTGGGACTACATGAGGGTGATTAATGTCCGAATTTTCATTTTGGGGTGAACTATTCTTTTAAAAGAGAATTTTCTCTCCTAATGCTTTAAATTATACAGAGAAGTGTTTCCGACTAATTACTCAAAACAGTAATTCTTTATTTTTTAACTATTTTTGGAAAGAACCAGCTTGTTTTCAGGATTTGAACTACACTGGTTGCTCTGTGTGCGCTCATACATGTCCGAAGAGCTGTTCAAAAGAGTTAATTGTTTGTTCGTGAATCAGATTACATTGATCGTGTCGTTCAGTTTTGCATGCAGCCTGTGAAGACAACTCAATAGAAAGAGATTTCAAGATCTACTTTATTTTTTGTTTGTTGCAAATTGATATCGGAGCTGGAAATTTTAGAAAATCAATTCTGTTCCCCAGTCCTCCTGATTTATAAGCAGTGTGTGCTCCGTACGAGACCAGGTGAATCTGACTGCAGCTGCTCTCTCTCCTTCTCTCTCTCTGTGTGTGTGTGTGTCTCAGGGTGACGTGGAGGAGGACGACAACGTTCCTGACAGCGAGCAGGACATCAAGCCTCGCTTCCACAAGTCACGCACCGTCACGCTGCAGCACGAGGGAGGAGAAGGGGAGGAAGGAGAGGACATCGACGAAGACGAGGATGACGACGACGACACGCTGTCCGACTGGAACCTGCGTGAGTAAACGACCAATCAGAGCGCGCTTGCTGTAAATGCTCTCCTGTGTGTATGAAGTGTGTATACTTCTGTGTGTTTGTAGGGAAGTGCTCTGCGGCGGCGCTGGACGTGTTGGCTAACGTCTTTCGGGACGAGCTGTTGCCGCACCTGCTGCCGCTGCTGAAGGGTCTGCTGTTCCACCCAGACTGGGTCATCAAGGAGTCTGGGATACTGGTGCTGGGAGCCATCGCCGAAGGTGTGTATACTGAACTCACTTCAAGGGATAGTTCACCTAAAAATCATGTAGTTCCAGAAGCTTAATGCTAGGTGCACACACGTCCTGTCTCTGTCTGTCAGGCTGCATGCAGGGTATGGTCCCGTACCTCCCCGAGCTCATCCCGCACCTGATCCAGTGTCTGTGTGATAAGAAGGCTCTGGTTCGCTCCATCGCCTGCTGGACGCTCAGCCGCTACGCACACTGGGTGGTGAGCCAGCCGCCGGACGCCCACCTCAAACCGCTCATGACAGAGCTGCTCAAACGCATCCTGGACGGCAACAAGAGGGTGCAAGAGGCCGCCTGCAGGTCAGTGTTCGAGAGAAATCCACATCTGAATTATCTACCAATGAATCCCAGTTATAAAACAACAGTGTGATGTTTTTCAGTGCATTCGCGACTCTGGAGGAGGAGGCGTGTACGGAGCTGGTTCCGTACCTCAGTTTCATTTTGGACACTCTGGTGTTTGCCTTCGGGAAATATCAGCACAAGAACCTGCTCATCCTGTACGACGCCATCGGCACCCTGGCAGACTCCGTCGGACATCACCTGAACCAACCGGTAACTACAGCTGCCAACAAAACAGTTTTCAGACTTCATTCACTACCAAGACTTTTTCATGTTTTCAAGAGTAGTGTCACATGCTTATGAAGAAAAATATCCACATGATCCTTCAGAAATCACTATAATATGCTGATTTACTGCTCTAAAAAAACATTTAATATTATCAATCTTGAGAACCGGTGTGCTGCTCAATATTTTTGTGGAAACGATGTTCAATTTCTCTTTAATTCTTTGATAGATAGAAAGTTCCAAAGAGCAGCATTGTTTTGATTGTCACTTTTAGTCACGTTAATTCATCTTTTGAACTGTAGTGTATGTTGTTTTAACGTTTCTAAAAACCACAGATGCAATGAGGGCAACTCAAAAGATAAGATACCTTTTTTATGTCAAAATATATGCCAAAATGATGGAAGTCAGTAATCAGTAGCTGGGTTTCCATCACCCTGCTTTTTTGCACATTTTGAAGCATCATGACCGAATCGAGTGATCGAAACACTGAATTTTGAATAAAAATCCCTTAATTCGCAAAAACATTTTTACGCTCGCTTGAGCTGGTTTTTGACTTGTGCAAAAAAGGGCTAATCCGAATAATGGGAGACGGAAATGCGTTTTGCGAATAAATTCCTCAAAGCACATCAAAAAAGTCACATGACTTTGCACGATGGGACGCTAAATCCTAAATAACCAGCAGACCGATCTCATTTCACAGCATCTGAAATATTGTTATGGTCATTTTGAAACGCCCGAGCAAAGTCTGTCATCAAAGTATTTCTGTATAATTCCCTCTCAGCGCTGTTAAACGACTGCGTTCCCAAACAGCAGCGTCCACCTCCGAAAGCACTGACCGCATTCATTGTGTTTCATCTGCTCGTTCTGAGGTGCACGTCATTTATTATATAGGGAAATATTATATTCAGTAGCGTCTCCCACTTTTCTTAGTGATGTATAGTGCCAGTTTATCAGGAAATGTCGGTTTTGTTCTCTTTGACTCGTTGGATGGAAACGCTGCTTGTTCGCAAATATTTTGTGCGATATTCCGATATAAGTTAGATTCACAACTGTGGATGGAAACCCGGCTAGTAAATGACACGTTTTGGGTTCGATCTGCCTCTGCTCATCCCTTGCCCTTGACAGCATGTTTTAAAAAGCTAAATATTATTAGCACAAGCTTGTAGGCGTAGAGATCAGTGGTCTGATCTTGTGTCGTGTGTGTGAACAGGAATACATCCAGAAACTGATGCCTCCTCTGATCCAGAAGTGGAATGAACTGAAGGACGAGGATAAAGACCTCTTTCCTCTGCTGGAGGTGAGAACTGAAGGAAAGCCTTCATTTCATAGTTTAAATGGACTGTATTTTCATGACACATAATTATACATGGTTTTGAAAAAACAATTGTAATTGAAAGTGAAAATAGACAGTGAATGACTCCTGTCCTCTCTGTGTTTGTGTGTGTAGTGTTTGTCGTCTGTGGCTACGGCGTTACAGAGCGGTTTCCTGCCATACTGTGAGCCCGTCTATCAGCGCTGTGTTACTCTGGTGCAGAAAACACTGGCACAAGCCATGGTGAGGACACACACTTACTCACACACACATACTTCTGCATGAAGAACATCAGTGATCCACACAGTCATTAACCCACTGTGTGTGTGTGTGTGTGTGTGTGTGTGTGTGTAGATGTACAGCCAGCAGCCGGATCAGTACGAGGCTCCAGATAAGGACTTCATGATAGTCGCTCTGGATCTGCTCAGCGGTCTGGCCGAAGGTCTCGGGGGTCATGTGGACCAGCTGGTTGCCCGCAGCAACATCATGACCCTTCTGTTCCAGTGTATGCAGGTACAATGTGTGAGAGACTTTAACATTTTATTCTATCAAGTATTTACAATTTGATATTTTGTAGTGCTATTTTTGGTAGATGTTTTGCTGTGCTGCAGGCGCTGAATTAAAGTGAAAGTGCATTGTTCGCGGGAAAAATGAACATGGATTGACATGGAAACGCAGTCACATGGGTTTTTGGCTAGGTTTAAAACAAGAAAAAGAAACCTTTTTTTAGATAAACAAGGAAAACAATATACATGTTCACTTTTATGGAAGCAGAAAAACAAAGTTCATTAAGACCCGTGGGATTGCTTGTGATAAAGATTTAAATGCACGAGACTGTTTCTGTCTGTGGTGTTTTAATTTTAAATATTTTAACAAGAAAAGTAGGCTAATTATTGTGTTTAAATGTTTTGCCGCTAGCTTGAGCAGCTTATTATCTAAACCTAGAAGTAAAATGCATGAATAATGCGTTGTTCATATTTATTGAGTTTAAACTAATGTCTATATGAAAGATTGTTACTGTTCTGTGATAAAAGACTAACGATGCTGAAAAAATGTATTTTATTTTTTATTTTTTACATGATATGAAATCAAAACAATGAACAAATGTTGTGTTTGTGGACTAAACCGACGCGGATCAGTAGCGGACTGCAAACACGTTCTGTGTGAAAGCACAATGAGTCCGTGCTGCGGACTGCGTATGCACTGCACGCAGATTATGCATTTATAATATCCATTTTATGCAAGTGCTGTTGGGCTAAAATTGTCGCCAAAGGCGGCAACACGAGCAATTTGCTCCAGCATCTTAGCCGCAAGCACGTCTTGGAATATCAACCAGCAGAAAATGCATTATACACCTGATTATACATAAAAAAAAAAAAAACGTCATAAACTGGAAAACCGGTATAATTTTGAAAGAAAAAACGGTATATACATTTTTGGTCAAACCGCCCAGCACTAATATTTTGTATAAAAATATAGTAACATTTAATGTTTACAATTTTTTTGTATTTAAAATACAATGAATGTATTGTTTATATTGTAGGTGTTATGTTAATATTAGTGTTTTTTTTTATTTGTATTATGAAGTTATTTTACTGTTATTATTATTACTGTTATTTATTTGCTATATTTATAAAATACACTTGTATACATTAAATTATTTTTACATTTTAAATATTTAATTTACTATATTTGTTTTATATTGTTGGTGTAGGTATGTTGTACATTTTTATTATTTGTATTAACAATTGTTAAAAAATTATTATTATTTGAAGTATTTACTACATTATCAAATACATTTGTTTAGTTTATTATTTAGTATTTACTTTATTAAACACCCGTTTTTTATTCTTGGTGATATGTATATATTTAAATATTTTATTTGAATTGTTGTTATAAAATTGTTTATCAATTTGTTTTAGAATATTTTGGTTTTTGTTGTTATTTTTTTCTACTATTTCACTTTTTAAATTATTTAATGTTGCATTATACAGCATTAGGCTGATTTATTGCTATGAATGCAAACTGAAAGTGCTACTCTTGTTTGTAGGACAGTATGCCTGAGGTGAGACAGAGCTCTTTTGCTCTGCTGGGGGATCTGACCAAGGCCTGTTTTCCACACGTAAAACCCTGCATCGGTAAGACCAGCTCATTTGAACTGCATGATACACCCTTAACTTCTTAATAAATTCAGATTAATCACTGAAACTGTGTATGCGTGTCTAGCCGAGTTCATGCCGATTCTGGGGACGAATCTGAACCCTGAGTTCATCTCTGTGTGTAACAACGCAACCTGGGCCATCGGAGAGATCTGCATGCAGATGGGTGAGGATCATCACACTGATTCTGCAGAATAGGATTCAGAATCATGTTTGTTTGACGTCATTAGCATTTTTCATATTCTTGTTATCTCAATTCACTCTGTCATTTCCCTCGAATCGCCACATCATGATAAATGACTTCAATATTACATTTATGTCCAAGAATACATGAAACCGTTCTATCGAGTCTGGTTGAACTGACCTGTCTCTGACCTGACTGTGTTGTGGTAGGTGTGGAGATGCAGCCGTATGTGGCTCTGGTTCTTCCTCATCTGGTGGAGATCATTAATAGACCCAACACTCCCAAAACCCTGCTGGAGAACACTGGTACGACCTCTGACCACACATGAACATTTACAGTGCTCCAGACTGCCACCAAATGGTTGCATTTTATGACAATTTTTTCTGCGGATGCGACTGATTTTTGTGTTTATTTTGATTTGTGTCACACTTGCGCAACCACTGCATTGTCCAACTCATAAGCTCTGCCATTTCTGATGCATTTGAGAGCGAAACTACGTTTCAGCTGCGCAGCGCAAACTGTTTAACAGCTCTGACTGCGATGCAAACAAACTTGTCCGAGCTCAGAACAGCTTTACTCAGGAGCCAAAGTTGATTTTGCGACACTGTTACACAGATGCAACAGTGCTGTGAGATCCAGGGAGAAGTGTTTGAATTTGCTGCACAATGGTAAATGCGATCTAGTAAGAATCATTCAAATCTGCACAGAAATAACATACGTCAGAAACCAGAAGCAGTAACGCTAACTGTAACCATAGTGTTGTGGTAGAAATAGTCAAACGCATTACATCATTCATTTTGAAAGAGAAATTCAAGCACTTTTCAATGACTTTCAAGCATTTCACGCAACTATTTCCAGCACTTTAAAGCTCTAAGATGATCCAGTTTGAATGTTATTTTTAATGGGATGAAGGAAATATACTTTGTGGTAAACACACTTATGAAAAAAAAAGAATTAATAGATCAAATCATCATTATAACAATTAGTGAGAAGCAGATGAGCACTTAATGGCTTATTAGTCATTCATTTCTTTTTTTTTCTTTTTTCAATTTTTTCCTCTATATTATTAAACCATATAATCACTATTATAAAATATCAAATCATCAAGAAAGATTTTGCCCAAATTTTACACTTTTTGTTTTTTTTTGCATGAAGAAAAGTCCCTAACATTTCTTAAATTTGCTTCTAAATCATGCATAATCACTGAAGTTGGTCAGTTCCATATGCTAGAAAAATAAATGTACATTTAATAAGAGTGGAATATATACATTTTCTGTATATAAAAAGTAGATTTTGCACCTGTTACTGTTGTTAATAAAAGTAAATTTTGAATGCATCTTAACGCAAACTAAGACTAATCTGTATAAACTATAACAAAAGAGAAATAAACAAGTAATGAACATGAAAAAATTATTAGTAAAGGCACTTATTGATCCAAAACAATAGTAATTTTATGATTAAATGATCTTTATTTTGAATACCCCCACACACCACCCCCAGTGTTACCAAATCTGCTCCTGGTGCCAGCATCTGTTGAACTTAGTGGCCATTCACACAGATAAACAATCAAACCTTAACTCCTCCCACTTCTCCTTACAGCCATCACGATTGGTCGCCTGGGTTACGTCTGTCCACAGGAAGTGGCTCCCATGTTGCAACAGTTCATCAGACCCTGGTGAGTCAAAACATCTAGAGACTTCAAATCGGCATACTAGAGGGATTTCTGAAGATCATGTGACACTGAAGACTGGAGTAATGATGCTGAAAATACAGCTTTGATCACAGAAATAAATTACATTTTACTGCATATTCAAATAGAAATCAGTTATTTTAAATTGTAATAATATTTCACAACATCACTGACTTTTACAGAGTTTTTGATCAAATAGAGACTGGTTTCAAAAACCTAAAAATATTGACACCAAATTTTTGCCAATAAGATAGTTTGAATTAAGAATTTGTAATGTTTCCATTTTCAGCTAATATTTAACTGATGGTTTTTATTTTTGCAGGTGCACGTCGTTACGAAACATCAGAGATAATGAGGAAAAGGACTCGGCCTTCAGAGGCATCTGTGTGATGATTGGTGTGAATCCTGGCGGTGTGGTCCAGGTCAGTTCTGCTCTTCTGACTCTGCTGTGATTGACCGTGATGTTACTCTCATCCATCACTCGTTTCCTTTCACCCGTCTCTCTCCCTCAGGACTTCATCTTCTTCTGTGATGCGGTGGCCTCCTGGGTCAGCCCTAAAGATGACCTGAGGGACATGTTCTACAAGGTCAGATGAGCGTGCAGATGTGTTACATCACATTATGCCTATATATAGCGGTGAAATTAAGAAGATTGATGTTTGATGAATGAGATTGTGTGTCTCTGTGTAGATCCTACATGGTTTCAAAGACCAGGTCGGTGAGGAGAACTGGCAGCAGTTCTCAGAGCAGTTCCCGCCCATCCTGAAGGAACGCCTCTCTGCATGCTATGGCGTGTAGCCCCGCCCCTCTGCTTCACACACAGCACATGCTGTCAGGTTAGTGACGACTGCTGATGTCTTGTGATGGTATAATGTGCTGGGACAAAGAATCACTGTCCTAGCTGTTTCTACTCAACTGCAGTATATGGCAGATCATTTGAGCTCAGCTGCTTATGTTTCTCTTGAGTCGTACATCCCACCACTCTTCGTTTGCATAGTTTAATACTAATCAATATGCCTGAGATTTATATATATATATATATATATATATATATATATATATATATATATATATATATATATATATATATATTGTAAATTACACTATGCATGTCATTACATTTACCCATCTAAATTGTCCCAAATATTCATAAAGTTTACATTTATTTAATATCCGCACACATCATTTTTCTTAAAGGACCAATCATTTATTTATTAGATGTGCAGAACAAAATTTTTTCAGTCTGTTACATCACTGAGACAGTGATATATCACCTAATATTGCATCTAAAATAGAAATATAAAAATGTTAAAAGATTTAAATATTAAAGTTTTAATATCGGTAAAAACTAATTAATTATCGGTCAAGCAGATTACTGTTTTGTCCCAAAATTGACTGTTGTTGCATTTTTTTGCCCATGACACTTAATAGCAATATCAAAGAACTTAATAAACAAGTATTTGTGTTAAAAGTAATTTATCTGTCAAATTGATAACAGAAAAAAAAAATACTTATATCATGGTCCAGCATCATTGAGATTGGCTGCTAATGTTGCCTTTATTTGCCCATAGTCGATTATGGAATATTAAAAAACTTATAAACGATTAAGTATAAAAAGTACTTGCATTAAAAATGTTGTCAAATGGATAATGCATTAAATAAATGTTAATATCGGTAAAAATAGTATTATTGATCAGGCAGACTACTGGTCAGCTTATGCTTCCCACAGTCACAAAAGTGATATTGAAGAATTTAATAAAGATCAAGGAATATTAGTTGTTAAAAAAAATATCGGTCAAAAAATAATTTCCTCTTATTTGTCTCTCTTTTTCTTTCAGTTGAACCTTTAGGAGGGGGGGAACTCATCCATCTGTGTATTGCACTGCCCTGATCGTGGGGGAGAGGGACGCGATTGGCCGCTCCGCCTGACGGACAGATCCCACGCCCTTTGTGTGTCCATGAGGGTGGGTGGGTGGGTGGGAGGGGGGAGGGGACTCCTCTAGTTAACTGCAGAATGCACCCAATCACGGGGAATAAACCTAAAAACGTAGGGAAGACGAGAGATAGCGTAACCGAGGGAGAGCGTAAGGGAGGTGGTAGGTTAAACGGGAGGGAGGTATAGACAGTTATATGGGAATAATCGCTAAAAAGATTAAGATTAGGGAGGGAAGCTAGACAGCAACTGTTATACGACTTTTTTTTAAATCTCAAGTTAATCCCAGGCATAAGAATCAAATGCATTCACACGCAGACTGACCATAGAGACACATGCACATAAAGTTGCAATAACTACGAGCGGCCAGCGCCGCCGTAGCAATAGCATATTCAGACTTTAACACTGAGACTCTTTAGGAAAGACTAGAATCGTTTTTCTTTTTTTAATAATTACTATTGATGAAACGGGAACAATCTCGGCTTTAAAAAAAGATGGTTAGCACGCTATCGCGAATTTGTGTTTTTGATCGTTAGTAAGGGAGCATCTATGAATTCAGTTTTCATCATCATCATCATCAGCTTTGTCGTCGTCGTTCTGTCCGATTGTCGTCACGATTCCCTGCTTGCGTCTCTTATGCCGTATCGTTTATTTTCCAACGTTTCTTCTCACTTTTTTGCGTAGTTGGCTTGTAGTTTTTTCCTGGGCTTGGTCAGTGTTCGCTGGTAAAAAAATTAATCGTAGTTTACAGATTTCAATCACACCGTAGTTTAATCTTCGTCGTGATTTCGAGAGATTCGGTCTCGTCGCGAAGGAACTGGAACGGAAACTCCAAAATATAACGATCATGACTTGCGTTATGTATGTGTTCGGTTGTGTGTGTGTGATTTGTTTAACAGTAGCTGTGTTGGGAGCTTTTAAGTGTGTTTTGTTAGTGTCATTGCCATGTATTTTTTTCGTAATTCGCATTTCGAATGTGTATTCTCGCTTTAATAGGTTGTTAATTGTTTAAAGGTACCTTACACTTGACTCCTGGACCCCTATTGACCTGTAAACTGTGACCAACGATGTGTGTGCGCTTGTGAGTGCATGTATGAATGTATTTGTACCGATAAATATTGATGCCATATTGATATTTGGTATTTAGTGATTCAATCAGATTATCCAACAAAATACAACTATATCAAATATAGTTTTACAACAATAAGGTTAATTTTTTTAGTTCTTTTTTTATGTTTTGCTGCTATTGCTAATTTTTTGGTTACTTTGATGAATATAACCAAATTCACAACATTTAAATTCTGTCAGAGCAAAATGCGTAATTTAAATTTGGATTATCGCTTGTCATGCACTTTTTGTTTTGCTATTTTTATCATTTTATTTTATTTTTTTGTAAGGAATTTGCTGGTAAATTTACTGATAAAACCGTTGGATTCATCATGCGTCTTGTTTTTTCTTGTGACAATATTTGTTGGCTGGACGATTTGAAATAAGAGCGAGCAGAAAGCAAAGACAGGAAGTGACGATTGGAAGGATGGCGAGGCGGAGAACGATTGCTGCGTGTGGAAATCTGCACTGAGACTCTGAAAGAAAAACAATCACATTTCTCTCTTTACCTTGCCAGGAAAAATAAAATGATTTTTTACTAAGCTGAAGAACTCTTTTGTGTGCACTTGATTTTTCTCTTTCTCTCATTTTTTATTTTAATTATAAAAGTAAAGTTTTCAAGACAAACCTAAAAACTACAACCAAAAGTGGATTGTTGTGGCTTCTAATCTGTTAGTTTTAAGCTCATCTGTATGTTAGTGTACTCCTAATCATTGACTAAAACTAAGCTTTTCACTTCCTAAAGAACACAATTGAATCGTCAGTTTATGTAAATGCCCTCTAGAATGAGAATGAGCCCCACTCCTTTAATAAAATATTGCTTTTTTGATGGTTAATTAGACCCGTTGTGTCCATGTTAAGGATTTAGATGGTAGCTGGTGCTTGATTAGTCATGGAGACATAACAGCATGAAATTTTCAATGGAAATCTATGGGATGTTGATCAACGGTTACGGGAAAATCAAAAGCAACACCCATCAGAACAAGCTGGAGGTCTGTGCCAGGAAATTTTGGATTCGAGTTCGGGATTTAAAGATCCCCAAGCCATAATGATTTCCAGCAAACTCCAGGGATTCAGAATGACATGCCTGTGCCTTGAAGCATCTAAATAAGTCCAGGCTGTCTGTGCTAATCAGAATCAAGTGCTTATCTTGTCTTTTGTTCTGATAAATATATGGTTTTATGAGCGGTTTCAGATCTAAAATGCAGATTACAGCAGGAAGTTCCTGTAGATTTGAGGATGTACTTCAGTGTCTCTCTTTGTCCAAGTGTATATCTTTCTGTAAGAGATGACAAGATCTTCATAGGACATCCATCACTTAATCATGCAAACAAGCTGCAATAATGGAGATCATTTACAGTAGAGACTCACCTTCACAACTGCAATCCAGAAGTGGACAGATTTGAGCATCTGAAGTGTATCAGTAGTGTTAACCAGCCATCATACATGCTGATCACTGTTTTATGTGTGTGTGTGTGTGTGTGTGTGTTACCAGCTCCAACACTCTCACATAATCTCACATGCTACAAACCCACAAACAGGAAACAGACAAGTGATGACAGGAAGTTTGAGTTTAACACATAGATCATATATATACTGTGCAATCACGCTTTAATAACAAGATACTCCAGAAGTATCAGGAACTATTTTTAGATGTTTTCTCACTGAAATCATGTTCCATCACTTGGTTTCCATGTAAATTTGCATTGCAAGTTCATGTTAAAAACTTAAAGTCATACTAAATCACATGTTGTCACAGCCTGGTGGTCTTCATAGAGAGTGTGAACTTTAACCCTGAGTTTGTTTTGCAGGAAAGTTTGTTTTGTGACGATACCCGAGTGAGAGCTGTGTGTAGGGCTACAGTAGAGTGAGAGAAGGTGAGATGTTAGTGTGTGTGTGTGTGTGTGTGTGTGTGTGTGTGTGTGGTGTTACTGTAGGCTTTATTAAAGTGAAACTCTGGAGGGCTGGAACTAAACCAAATGAGAAAGAGGAAGAAACTGATCAGCAAGAGAAACACCAGAACCATCAGGAACAGTGCTGTGTGTGTCTATACACTATCGTATACAAAACACATGGTTATTTTTTTTTAAATAAATAGTTCACTTAAATTATAATGACCCAATTTACCTGATATTAAATGTAATTAATTGGCTGAACTCACCAAGTGAGACAAGACGAGCACTGCGCATGTAATATGTGTATTTTTTGTTTAAAATACTTTTACCAAGGTTTTAAATAAATTTGAATGGTCTCTGAATATTGGTAAACAACTAATAACAAATGTAAGATTTTATTTAGCCTTGGGAAATCGCGAATCGGACCGAGTTAATGATCAATATAGTATATTGGATTATTTATGAAATTATTAGTATTAATCATATAAATCTTGATAATATTAAAGGGATAGTTCACCCAAAAATGAAAATTCTGACTTAATTAAATTAAATAAGATATTTTGAAGATTGCTAATGAAACAGTTGGTGGTTTCCATTGACTTCCATAGTAGGAAAAGAAATACTATGGAAGTCAAAGGTAGCCACCAACTGTTTCATTACTAGCAATCTCCAAAATATCTTATTTTATGTTCAACATGAGAAAGCAACTCATACGGGTTTGGAACGACATGAGGGTGATTAAATTAAGTCAGAATTTTCATTTTTAGGTGAACTATCCCTTTAATCATTCACAGTATTGATCACACTTCACAGTTTAACTTGAGTGAATTACAGCATTGCGAGTCGGTTCACCTGAATCAGTTAAAATAACAATACAGATCTGGATTCACAGACCTTTTCACATTTCCGGCTTTCTCAGCAGCATAAGTTGTCAATAGTTTGGTTAACTTCCTGAGCAGTGAATGGAAGAGTACAACAACAACAAAAATATATATATATATATATATTGTTTTCATTGCCATTTGCTCAAATATCAAAAGGAAAACTCCAGATAGTGTTTTCATAACTTTCCATAAAATAAAATAAAATTGAGGGAGACTGATAACGGCATTCAGAAGAAAATGATGTCAAAGAAACCTTTGATACAAAGGTAATATAAGCTACAAAGTATAGTGTTATAAATGTACACACACACACACACACACACATATATATATATATATATATATATATATATATATATATATATATATATATATATATATATAAACTTGAGAATTTGTAATGCCGATGATTACCATTAAACAGCATCACAGTCTTGTGAAAAGTAAAACTCCTTCAAAATGAAAGTGGAAGAGAACAGGACTCGGAAGTAATTATGAAGAGATCATAAAAGGTGAGAAAAGACGACGGGAAATCATCCAAAGACACTCACTTTAACTGAAACTATCAGAGAAACTAATCCAAAACACAAAGAACCCATGACTATAGAGAAACATCTATATGTCTGCATATATAACAGGTAAAACATACTTCACAACTGCTCTGGAGGGTTATAGAAGTGGATCATTTCCCGCCATTATCTCCTCTGTCATGCAGTGAAGTACAGTGTGTGTCTCTAGCGGCCGACAGAAGAACTGCGCCCTCAGAGAGACTGTCAAGTTGCACCGCGTCAGCATAACACGAGACTTTAAAGACAACTTCTGTCTAAAATACTGTTTATTTGACTTAATACATGTGTGAGGACGAGCCCAGTACATGAGAAAGCGCACATGCATAAGATAAGGGCGACAAGAACAATTTATACGAGTCATTCAATGGAAATATCCATTTTTCTGTCTTTACAGAAAAATTACACTTGGTTAACACTCTAGGGGTACAATTTCTTGATATTTTAAAATGAAACAATATGTAATTTGAACAACAGCACCTTCTTGACCCATCAATGTGGCAATATTTGTTCTTGAATCAATTATAAAGAGTTCAAAGCACCAAATAAACGGCTCGTCCGCACAGAAAGTGCTTTATTTTGAGGTGAAAAAATGTTTTTTTCTGCCATTTAAAATGCAATAATGTATTTATAGGTATCAAATATGTGATGTAAATGACATTTAGAAAAACAAAATGGCAAATAAATATTATAAATTATATACTTAAAGTAGTGCTACCATTTAACAAAAAACTAAAGAAAAAAATCACACCGATGACATCACTTGACTTACTTTTTCCTATTTCCTGAATATTTATGAGGAAACCGGATTAAAATAAATAAAACAGTCTTGTCATTTGTAGCATTATTATTATTTTTCTGTAACTCGAGAAATAATCGAGAAATAATATTTCATAGTATTGCCAAAGAACACCAGTGACAAAAAATCATTGAGCTGTCATTCATGTGTGTTCATAAAGTCAAAAGGTAATATATAATGTGGTCTAAGTTTAAATTTTAGAAAAATAAATACATTTTAAGACATGTTGCCATACCAAAAGTGGACATTTCTGTAGAATGACTCGTATACATTAATTGACCTAAAACAACATGCCTCAGATCTAAATATATTAGATGTAATATACACAATTATGTTATTAATTATTAATAGCCAGGAGTTCTGTACATGTGTTAGTGTATTCTTAAAGACATCGTTTCACTTTTGACTTTTGAGACTGCGGTCAGAAACAGTTGAGGTTCACTGCTCGAACATACTTGTTAATATTGATCTAGAATAAGATGATAATGACAGCCTGAACTATAAGGTCTATTAATACTCAATATTAAATATCATTTAGAAATGTCAAACCAGCATTTACGAGAACATGGCAAGAAAATAAATACATAAATATTCTTTTAGCTTGGGACACATTGAGGAGTTTGTCCTTTTAAAAAAACAGACATTGGCCAATATGCTAATTAAAGAGAGCGTCTGATTGGACGAAAATCTGTGTAGTGCAGGATGTCATCAATATTTTTGTTAAGTGTAGCTATTTCTGCTGAGAGTGAATGTTGTGAGGAATACACTAGCATAAAGATGGACAGGCCATTTGGGATCTCTTCCTTTTCTTCTGATCATTCATTTTCAACCAACACAACTTACTGTGCATTTTCTCTAATGGTGCAAGATCTGTAACTTCTTTGTTCAGGGGTTTGAACCTACAACCTTTGGCTTCTCAGCTTGATGTACACTTGGCATTTTTGTTCACTTTCTTCTCACCTTTTCTTCAAAATGTCTTTACTTCTTACTGTTCCTGCATTGCAATGACGTTTTCTTACTCTCTTTCCATTCCTTTCTTACTGTCTGCTTTGTGGGAACTGCTGTTGCATTTCAGGAAGAGTAGAAATGCGATGGCAGTGAAGTTGTGCATTATTGGGTAAAACAACCAACTGGCTGAATGTGAAACACTTACTAGCAACAAAATGCCAAATTAAGCTCAGCTGAACCTATAAAATTATTGCATTGCTGGAGGTGGATCTAATCTGGCCTAAGCATGTCTTTGGAGGGGTCTGAGGTGAGCTTTCTGATGTGTGGCTGCTCAGAAGTTGCTGAAGATTTGCTGTTTCTTGCTCCAGTCCATAGGGGGCGCTCTCTTGTTGGGCCGTTTGGCCCAGGCTCTCTGCTTGGCCTCGGCCGCGGTCAGACTCAGATGCAGACCGCTCTCCCAGAACGGATCTAGACGCCGCTCCTCAGAGTTCACACCTGGGTTTGGTTTAGGGCCGTCATCGATGGAGTGATGGTCAGAATCTGTGAGCTGTGAAAAAACAACCCAAGGTTTATTTTAGTGCTGTCAAACGATTAATCAAATCCAAATTAAAAATAAATTCTTTACATAATATATGTGTATGTACTATGAATTTTTATTATGTTTACATAAATACACGCACATGCATGTATGTACAGTATTTAAAGGTGGGGTTTAGTGTTTCTTGGTAGCTAATGTTATCATTTGAAATCACCAAAACAAACACACCCCTACCCCAAAAGGGCCTCGCCCCTATTTTGATAGCTCCGCCCCACACATAAATACACTGGATGTGGCGCATCATGGGACAATACCCTCCCACTGCGTTCTATTCATGACATATTGACACAAATTTCAACATGTTTTACATTTAATTTAAGTAATACTATACCATATTAACATATGATTGTTAGCTACCAACAATTACAATAATTACTATTACTATTATTTAATTAATAATATAGAAATGCATTGTACTCAGTGATGTTCCTGGCACACACCTTGTTGCTGGTGTCAAAGCTGCTGATTTCAGCGTTCGACTCTAAAAACGTGGATCGGGAGGAGGAGCTTCTGTGACTCTCGTGTCTTGGCGAGCCGTTGCTGATTGGTGGGTCAGTCCATGTGATGTTGCTGATTGGTGGAGAGATCTTGGGGGTGTCTGGGACCGGTGAAGAAGACACAGGGCTGTGTGCGGTTGGAGACATCGTTCCAGGACTCTCTATGATCGGCCCTCACCTCGGCGTGACACAGGCCCTCGATGCTCCTGTCGTTCACCTGCATACATGACAGACAGAGGACAGAGCTGACTTTGACTGAATACTAACAACTGCACACTTTCTATACTATATAGATCACAGGATTCCAATTAAGGCCTTAATTAAACCCCAATGCATCCAACTCAAGCTACACCTAAAATAAAAACAAGAGACTGAACCTATATACAGCTCTAGATAGAACAACACAACATACACTACTATATTTTAATTAATTTATTTAATATATCATACAAATACACTATTGTTATCTATTCTATTATTATACTTAATATTATTTATATTATTATTATTGAAGAAGTAAAAACATCATACAATAAAACAGTAAACATTACATATCCCTTCTTTCTATTTTTACTGTAACAACCCATTCCCCTCAAATCTAAAATATTATAAGATTCATTTATTTATTATATTACAATATAATACATTTTCACTTTTACTTAAATACACTTTATTTAAATATTTTTTATTTTATTTCTGATTTATTTTTATATGATTAACTGTGTTTATTTATTATATAATATAATAATAATAACAATATTATTTTAATATTTCATAGTAATATAACATTATCATACTAATATTATTTAATATATTATTACTTACATGTATTTATTATATTATATACACTACTATTTTGATACTATATAAAATATATAAAGTAATTCTTTATAGTAATTTCTTATATTAAATAAAACCATAATATAATAAATATAATATTATTATAGTGAACTAAATTATTATTATTATATTATTGACTACATTTATTTATTATAATGTAAGGAATACAATATTATGTTATATTGCATAAAACATAATATTATTCTAATTAAATAAAATATGTTATATATTAAATGTAATTAAATTATGTATATCATTTGTCTCAATACTTTAAAACAAAGAGAGATGGAAGAGAGGTTGAACCAATAGAACTCAATAAAACAATATCAGATACACTTCTTAAACTTAACTATTATTTATTTATTATATTCATTTACATAGTAATACATTATAATATTGTTATACTGCACTATATATAAGAGTGTTGATTATATTTGTTTATTATATTATAATATACTAAATATTTTATAATTTAACAGAATCTATAATAATATTAAATGAAATGATATTTATATCATTCTCTCATTTTTTGTCCAGCAGGTGGAGTGTGAGGCCGCGTTACTTCCTCTTCCTCTTCCTCTCTTAGAAGAAGCCTTACTATAATTTATCATTTGAATTAATTGATAATATACTATATTATTTAATTATTATTATTGCTGTTCCATAACTTTTGGAGCTCGAACATCACACAACATTTGTGATGTGAAAATTCTTGAAATTTAATGTAAATGTCATGATTTATCACATCCAGAATAAACATTTTTGTTTACATATGTGTGTGTAATGTGTATATTTATTATGTATATATGATACACACAGTATATGTATGTTTTGAAAATATTAACGTCTATATTTATGTTCACATAATTTATATTATTTATAAATATGTTTATTAACATCACATATTTTTCTTAAATACATACATGCACGTGTTTGTATATATATATATATATATATATATATATAGACACCGCACACGCACATATACTATGTGAACAAGACTTTTATTTTCGATGCAATTACTCATGATTAATTGTTTGACAGCACTAGTAAAAAATGTTTGAAAGTTGCCATTTGAGGTGGTGCCTCAAGTTAATAATTGACTATAAATAAGTGTTTTTCTAATGATATTCAAATGCATTGAGAGACAAACACTGCTGAGTGAATTAAACACTGTCATTCATAATTACTGATCTGTCTTTGATAATTACAGAAAGTGGCCAAAAATTAAATCCATTAGGACAGATTTGCAATCTGTGACGGCATCTCACACACACACACACACACACACACTCACACACACACACACTCTCTCTCTCTGGCGAGGCGGGTGGTTTCTCTTCATTAGTGTAATCTGCATCTCTCCAGAAATCGAATCTAATCTGATCCAGTGCTGCTAATCAGATCTGATGGATGCTGCTGTAATCCCGTGCCATCACCTCGATGAGCCGGTCTCTGGGCCTCAGGCCCGCACGCTCCGCCGGAGAGTCAGGGTCCACTGAGCGGATGAACTGACCCGAGCGAGACTTCTTTCAGTGCAGGTTGAAGCCGTAGCCCTGCTCGCCGATGGTCATGTGACACAAGCGTGGATGCAGGTCCTTCGTTACCTCACCCTCCTCCATCACCGTCTCCTCCTGGAGAGAGAACAGGAACACAAGAACAGCAATGAACTCCAGAAGAAGTATGTAGGTCAACAAACCAGGAAAACTGACTGTTTTAGCTCCCACATTAGCTAATGAGCCGGTTTAAAGAGATAGCTCACCCAGAAATGAATATTCTGTCATCATTTAGGCTACTCATCCTCAAGTTGTACCAAATCTGTATGAGTTTCTTTCTACTGTTGAACACAAAAGAAGACATTTTAAAGAATGTTGTGGACCAAACAGTTGACGGTACTCCATTGACTTCTATGGTATTTCTCCATACTATGGCTATCATCAGCTGTTTTTTGGTTGAACGGTTCCTTTAATTTCCAGAGTGAAATAAATCAGAGGAATATAGACAAAGTTATTCGTTCAGCATATTGTGTTATGCCTATATTCTGTGTATTTACTCAATAATGTGTGAAGTAATCTGTATTTATATTATTACAAAACTTTTCATCAAACAATCTTTACAAACAGATTTTTCTAATTTTTTCTAAGTTTTCTGTATGACAGTTCACAGAGGCAGCTGCACCATTAATATTTTTAATGTATTTATTTTTTGTTTGCATAAAAACTGCAAGTGATCATTTTAAATGTTGGTCAGATGATCATTTTTCTATCAAAGTGGACAGTTCTTGGCCACAATAAGATGCATTAGGTCAGACTTTATGCAATTTAGCCAAAGGTCCAAATTCGTCAGTATTCACTAAGAAATGAATAGTCACAAACAACATTTCATATTAGAAGCATTACCAGCGCTACAGCTGTCCAAGTACTACGTTAATGCAGTTCTAAACACTCCATCTATCAAATAGTTGCAGTTATTTTTATTAATTTTTACAAACTACTCAAATTTTTACAAAATGTTATTAATGATGAAACTGTCCCACATTACATTACACATTTTATGCAATCATTTATCTCACTAAAATACACAGTTGCACTTATATTTAAAAAGCAAGTCACTCGAAAACCTTTTTTCTTATTTAATCACAAATATGGTTACAAAGGGATGGAAACTTTCCAAAAATTCTCCAATTTTCCAAGTTTCAGAAATGTTCCACCTTTTTGCATCTGTAATCATGAATATTTAATGGTAAAACTGTCTTCTACTAAATGACAAAACTTGTATGCAATCATCTGAGCTCACATATCTCAATAAAATACACAACTGCAGTTCTTTTATTTATTTTTTTCTTTGTTTTGACAATTGATTTGCACAAGATGTCACTACCAAAAATGTGTTTTTGATTTAACTACAAATATTTTTTGGTATAACTGTCTCCCCTTACATTACAAATTTGTTATGTAATCATTTAGGCTAATTTATTTCACTAAAATAATCTTTTTGTTTTTATTAAAATGCATAAACAATATTATGATACTGAATATTATTATACAAAAATTGCATTTCACTAATAAAATAAGTAAGCTACGTTGAGGTGTTGCATTCTCAGTGTTGCCACAAGGGGCGCCACAGAGGCCATCAATATAAACAGTCCGTTTTCTTCTTCTACATTCAGTTTCTCATTCAGCTCAATTAGTGCTTTAATAATAACAGATCTGGTTTAATGACACAGACATTTGGAGTAAACTATCGCCCACTTGATTACGTATGTTTGTTGCCGCCAATAAAAATACACGCACAACAAGATTGCATTCTTTGTCACCCATTCACGTCTGCATTTGTGCAATGTTTCTGGCCAAAGACAAAGGAACAATCCTGTTTGTTATCATATGCCGTATGATTCGATACATGCACGACCCTGGGCCGTGTGCATGACCATTGGCTCATTTCCTCCAAGAAGTGAAACACGCCCAGCAGGAATAAGGGACATTCTGTGAGACATCATGTCACTTCCTGTTCTAAGACAATACAAGGGTGGTGTCTGTTTGTGTCCCATGAGGTAAAGTGCCTTACACACATGTGCTTCAGCTCCTGAGACTGAGATGCCACTTAATCTAATCTAGCACACACACACACACACACACACACAAACACACACACACACACACACACACACGCTCTCTCTCTCTCACTGAATTCTGCAAAAATACCCTGAACTAAGACTCCCAGGACCAGAGAGTGAGAACACAAAGCAGGTAAATGAGAATTAAGGACGCAGAGAGAGAGAGAGGATGAGGACAACAAGAGAGATGCAAATGAAGTTTCACTTAAAGGGGTCATATATTATTATTATTTGTTTTATTTTTTTAGCAATTGATGTTTCCTTTTGTCCACCTGATCTACAAAAAGAGCTTTACAAGCCATTTTTACCTCCTTTACATGTTAATAAAGCATATATTTTACTGTATATGATGTAAGTTTCATAATTAATTCTAATAAACAAGCTGATTTTGTTACTGTACCTTTAAGACTTCCATATATACTTAACCTACCATATACAGTACCGCTGAAAAGTCATGGGTCAGTAAGAATTTCCTTTTTTTATGAATAATAATAATAATAAAATAAGAAATTGATACTAATATTCAGAAAGGCTGCATTAGATTGATCAAATTAAATTGAAATAATGCAAGGATGCATTCAATTGACAGTAAAGGCATTTATATTAAATGTTATTAATCTATTTCTAATAAATGCTGTTCTTTTGAACTTTCAAGGCATTAAAGAAATAAAATATAAAAAATATGAAGCAGCACAGCTGTACTTGAACATCAAATCAGCATATGATAATGATTTCTGAAGATCATGTGACACTGAAGACTGGAGTAATGATGCTGAAAATACAGCTTTGATCACAGAAATATATTACATTTTAAAATACATTCAAACAGAAAATGGTTATTTTAAATTGTAATAATTGTTTTTTTCCCCAGAAAGAGCTGTTACCTGTAGCCGAAGAACCGCTTCTCAATATTATTAACTCGTCGTTATCTTTATGTCACGTCCCAAAACCATTCAAGCTGGCGATTATCAAGCCTCTTATTAAGAAACCAAAACTAGATTCTAGTGAACTGGCAAATTATAGGCCTATTTCAAATCTTCCATTTATGTCTAAAATTTTAGAAAAAGTTGTGTCTGCTCAATTGAGCATCTTCCTGCACAAAAATGATCTGTATTCAATTCAATTCAATTCAAGTTTATTTGTATAGCGCTTTTTACAATACAAATCGTTACAAAGCAACTTTACAGAAAATTATGTTTCTACAATATTTAGTAGTAGCTAGTAGTTTGTGCACGTTTGACAGGATTTTAGAAAAAAAAAAAATAATAATAATAATACAAGACGTAGTCAGCTAGACGATGAACTATCAATATTATTAATTAATAGTTATCATATGATGCAGTCACACATGTAGCAATAATTATTTAGTTCTGTTGTTGATTCAGGGTTAGCATCATCTGGGGTCCTCTGAGGGTCAGCATCATCTCTTCTCAGGTGTTCTGGATCCAGACTGGAGCTTGTGTAAATCCTAGTTACAAAACATAGAAACAAAATAGAGACATCATTAGCATAGCTGCTGATCCAACAAAGTAAAATTACTTTAACCCAAGCTAACAAATGAAAATGCACATTTGATCAGATGCAACTACACTCACAATTTAAAAGATACATTTTTCATATGCTTGGCGAAAGAGATGTGTTTTTAATCTAGATTTAAACAGAGAGAGTGTGTCTGAACCCCGAACATTATCAGGAAGGCTATTCCAGAGTTTGGGAGCCAAATGTGAAAAAGCTCTACCTCCTTTAGTGGACTTTGCTATCCTAGGAACTACCAAAAGTCCAGCGTTTTGTGACCTTAGGGTGCGTGATTTGTTGTAGCGTGGTAGAAGGCTAGTTAGGTACGCAGGAGCTAGACCATTTAGGGCCTTATAGGTAAGTAATGATAATTTGTAACTGATTCGGAACTTAATAGGTAGCCAGTGCAGACTGTAAAATTGGGGTAATATGATCATATTTTCTTGACCTGGTAAGGACTCTAGCTGCTGCATTTTGGACTACCTGTAGCTTGTTTATTGAAGCAGCAGGACAACCACCTAGAAGTGCATTACAACAGTCCAGTCTAGAGGTCATGAAAGCATGAACTAGCTTTTCTGCATCAGAAACAGCTACATTTCGTAGCTTGGCAATGTTTCTAAGATGGAAGAATGCAGTTTTTGTAACATTGGAAATATGATTTTCAAAAGACAAATTGCTGTCTAATATAACACCCAGATTTCTGACTGTAGAGGAAGTAACAGTACATCCGTCTAGTTGCAGATTGTAATCTACAAGATTCTGTGTAGTGTTTTTTGGTCCAATAATTAATATCTCTGTCTTATCCGAATGTAATTGGAGAAAATTATTTGTCATCCAATCTTTTACATTTTTAACACACTCTGTTAGCTTAGATAATTGGGAAGTTTCATCTGGTCTCGTTGAGATATATAGCTGAGTATCATCAGCATAACAGTGGAAGCTAATTCCGTATTTTCTAATAATATTACCAAGGGGCAACATGTATATTGAAAATAGAAGGGGACCTAGGACGGATCCTTGTGGCACTCCATATTTTACTGATGATAAATGAGATGACACCCCATTTAAGTAAACAAAATGGTAGCAATCGGACAGGTAGGATCTAAACCATCTTAGAGCCTGCCCTTGAATACCTGTATAGTTTTGTAATCGATCTATGAGTATGTCATGATCTATGGTGTCGAACGCAGCACTAAGGTCAAGTAAGACTAGAAACACAAGCTACTTCATCTGTATGAAGTATTTCAGTCAGGTTTTAGGCCCCACCATAGCACAGAAACTGCACTTGTTAAAATTACAAATGACCTGCTTCTTGCGTCAGATCAAGGCTGCATCTCATTTCTAGTTTTACTTGACCTTAGAGCTGTGTTAAAACTGTGGTAAAATCACTTTATGATTAAATGATATTCATCGCATTATGATGAAACTAGATACACTCATTCAGTAATATTAATAATAATCAACAACTGTTCCACCAAGTAGTTTAGTTCGTTAGCAAAACTACAGGTTATTCATGGTTTCAAACGCAGCTCATCCAATCAGAATTAAGAGTCAGATTTATTAACACAGAAATGGCTTAAAAGCTCTGTTTCACAGAAATAAGCACCTCGATGCTAGATGACACAACAAAATAAAAACAACTTTTAATATCCTTTGACTGAATAGAAACAAAAGTGAATTCTGTCGACTCTGTTGACTCATCGTCAGGTTGAAAGTCATGTAGACAGCCTTACACTTCAGTTTTTATAAAAGAAATGAGAAACCTGGAATGCAAACAAATGCTCTCTAATACTGTTAGATGGTTGTTGGATTGAATCCCACTGCAGCTAATAATAAAACAGTCAATAACATGACTGCAAGTTGACCATCTCTGGATTATATTGTTTACAGGACTCTTGCGGTGCGCTGATCCTGGGCAGGTGTCAGCACACCTCACCTGACCTCACCTGGACACATGGAGGTCTGTTAAGAGCTTAGACAGCTCCAGGCAAGCACCTCAGATGAAACCAGACTCATCTCCTGACGGAGGGCAGGTGCACACCCATCAAACACTGTAATCTTAGCCATGGTTGACCTCTGATTGTCCTAAAATTCAATATTTTGAGATATATCTATAGATTGAGTGTTTGTCTTACATGTTCACTGCATGAAACACACTGTGGTCAGGTTATTCTTGTTGCGTGTGAAGCCACATTTAACTTGACTCATATGATGTTCTTTGCATTGGTGTAATTTTAATATCATTGATATCCTAAATATATATATATTTAGAAAATATTTAGTTAATGTTTACTTTAATTACCCTGCTTTGCAATAGTTTTGGATTTCAAAAAAGTCACATAACCATCTTTGTTCACGTGCCTAATTTGACTATAGCTATTATCAAATTTTGAATTCTTGATTCCCAACCTTGTTCTTCATAATATAGCACACTGCTGCTCTCTGACTGCATTTCCTCCTGGACTTCCTCTCATGGAATCTCCAATATGAGGGAAGTTCTTATACAGTGAAAGAGACAGTATGGCCACTATATGCCATGTTGTGTCATGTTTCCACCTATCCAGAAACCAGCAGCAGTGTGATAGTGATGGGATGTTTCATTTACACAGGTGCAAGCACTCAACTGAGAGATCTTCTCACCTTATTAATGAGAATGCTCTCTGAGCTCTGTCTACTGTATGGAGGAGTGGTGGAGTCTCGAGGAGAGGAGGCCGCTGAGGAGCGAGAGCCCATCTCAATCGCCCTGTCCTCTGTACACGGCAGACCGTGAAACTTCAGGAACTCATCTGTGACCCGGTCCACCAACAGCAGCCTGGTGCGGTGCTCCACCTCCAGGATCCTCTGCACAACCTGAGACACAGAACCAAACAGTCACTAAAACATGCACAAAGTACCATGCGATGTTGGAACATGGTACAATATAAATTTTGCAAGCAAACACGAAGTTTATCGGAATTAAAACTTTTTTTCTGCGTGAATGCAAAGTTTATTGGGGAATGCAAACCATTTGCGCACAAACACAAAGCTTATTGGGGGAGTGCAACATTTTTGGACGTGAACGAAAAGTTTTTCAAGGGAACGCAAAAGCTGTGCAGGCTACGTGAACGAAAGGTTTATTGTGGAATGCAAAAGTTTTGCATGCAAAGTTTATCAGGGGAACGCTAAAGATTGGCACGTAATGTTGGAGTTTATCAGGGGAATGCAAAAGTTTTGCACATGAATCAGACGTTTATCAAGGGGGACGCAAACGCTTTCAAGCCGATCATGCAAAGATTAAGTTGGAATGCATAAGTTTTGAATGTGTAAGTTTGGCAAGAAAACTAAAGTTTTGAGTTTGTAGTTTCTCTGGGAAACACAAGGCATTGACATATATTTTTTCTTCACTTTTATATCACCACGTCCCTTGTGAAACAACTCCTTACCATATAAATGCCATAGTATGAATATGTCATTATTTTATATATTTACCGTAGCCTACTATTGTAATACAGTAGGCTATACTTTTATCTAGAAATGTTTTAAGGCGGCATTAGACACTACAGTGGAAAGTAAACGTAGTCTATTGCAGCGTTTTACAGTGATTTACCCGTGGTTTACAGTAGTAACAGGCTAACTGTGGTTTCCACGGTGAGTGTTTGTAAGGGTGGAGGGGAAAATTGTGTTTTCTTAACATCATCACACAATAATACAATCTTAAACAAATACACATGAACGCTGTCACCTCATTGTGGAATATTTCTTAACATCATCACACAATAATACAATCTTAAACAAATACACATGAACGCTGTCACCTCAGTGTGGAATATAACACACTGTCTGTGTCTCAAAACGTGGTGAGATCCCCATATAGACAGCTCTGCGCGTTTTTGGAACTTTCGTGCGCCTTTGGAACGTTCCAGCAGAGCCGATCAGCCCTATACGCTCACTACGCAAGCTGCGTAGGGCCCCGCAAATTACTCAAGGCCCCGCCTCCTCCTCGTGTCATAGCGCGTCACGTCACCGTCAATTAATGTTTACAACATCCATGACAAAATGAGGCGAAACTATCCTCTGGTCACGAAAAGAGGAAAAAAAAAACCCATGAAAGTGAACTGCGGGAACAACAATCAGGTAAACTTGTCTTCTCTCCTCTCTAAGTTTGAGGTCAGCAAAGTAAAGTTTATACTTGAGTTTATGTGCATTTCTGTTGTCTTTTTTCGGTCTTCCTAACCTAGCTGGGCAGGCAGGCAGTGCATCTCTTGCATCACTTTGTGCCTGACAAAAGTGAGAGTAAAATACAATTATTTATTACGTTTGTTTTTGATAAACGACAAAGTGCAACGGTGTTTGTTTACTGCAGCTCGGAAAAGATAACCGCGTCGCGTGTTATCATGCGTTCATATGCGCATGCACGAAATGAAATGCGCATTTTTCAAGCAGAAATATATGTGGAGACCAGACAGACTGTACAATATATGGGCGAGAATGATGGCACTCCTAATCAAAAGTGCACATTATACATACATACTTTTAAAACAAGACACTGATTATCTAGTCTCAGTCAATGTGTAGTTAAAAACGCTATACAACTGCACTGCACTAATTATGCAAGATGGAAAGCAATGTATTGATAATTTGACAGTGATTGACTTGATTTATAGGCTATATTGAATTTAAAATGTTGATTAGCTGGACATACTGGTCAATGTGTGAATGCACATCCCTCAGTTAATAATAACCATAAATCAAGAATTGCTTCACCATATATATTACAAAAATAAAAAAAAAACCTTTAACATGCTATGGCAAGCCATTTTAGCTTTTATTCATTCACAGCTTATGCATTTTTGATATCAAGCATTACATTTTTTTACTATTTGCAATGTGAATTCTTGATTATTTTTACTAATAGTTAGTCAATAATAGCTAATACTAATAATATTAATACTAATAGCTAATAGTAATACTTAGTTTCATTTTTATCTACCAATGTCTATTTTTGATATCAGGAATTACATGTTAACTTGTACAAAAGTTCATTCTTGATATCAATGATGTCATCACTCACAGGGATTATTGATATCTGCATAACTAGTTCACTAGTTAAATATTACAAGAGCCAAGCCATAGTATAAATAGTATTTTATATTTGAAAATGTATAAAAGAAAATTGGGAGCCAGTTTGAATGGGTCTGATGCAGCTTATTAAAGGAGTTATCTATAATTTGCAGGACCATCAGCCAGTACAAGCACATACTCAGTTGATACACATCCAGCCTCAGCCAGTACTATCACAGACCCAGAACAGCCAGCTTCAGCAAATACAGTACAGCCGTCTTCAGAAAGTACGAACACAGTGACAGACCCAGGTGAAGTACAGGCAGCCTCAGTCAGTACTAGCACAACCAGAGGTGTACAGCCAGCAGCAGATACAAGCAGCTCAGACCCAAATAGAACAGTTGCCGCTCCACCAAATGACCCAGCAGATTGGCCCCCCGTCTTAACAGACTTTATGAGGACTGAGTTTTATCTCTCCTGTTTCTGTAAGATTATGTAATTTATAATAAATGACTTTATATATTTTGAGTATTTTATTATTATATAGTTATTATTATCATCAACAACCACAACAATAGTAATATTAATTATATAAATGTATATATATATATATATATAGATATATATATATATACAGATATATATAGATATAGATATATATAGATATATATAGATATAGATATATAGTTAGATATAGATATATGATTTTTCCAATTTAGTTTTCTTCTTATTTATGTTTACGTTAATATTCACTTACTTAATAATATTCACTTGTTATCTTAATATTCTATAGGAAATACTCTATTCAATAAATATTGTTTGTTTGAACCTCATTATGTTCTATATTGTTGTTATATATTGTCGACTGTTTTGTTTAAAGGAGGGAGGATTGTATTGGGATCACTGAAGTGTCAGGTGTGACTGTGTGGCAATGGCAAATGGTTTACATAGCTCACGGCGTCACGGGTCAGTTAGAGGGCCCCTTACCAGAATTTTGCTTAGGGCCCCAGGGAGGTCAGGATCAGCACTGCGTTCCAGTGATTTGAAATGCCAAAAACGCTGTCTGGGTAGCAGCTCAGTGAGACACATCCCTGTCAGTGTCCCAGATCCCAGGTGAAATGGTCCGACAGGTTCTCTCTCTCTCGTTACCTGCTGATGCGTCTCTCCCTCCACGTTCTCTCCGTTCACCTCCACCACCCGGTCACCGGACCTGAGACCGGACAGGTCCGCGGGGGAGCCCGTCTCGATCCTGCGGATGAGCTGCGCTCCTCGGTTGCGTTCGCCGTGCAGATGAAATCCGTAGCCGCGGTCTCCTTTAGTCAAATAACAGAGCCGTGGCCGGAGCTCCCGCTCCAGGATCTCTCTCTCAGTGTTCGTCATATCCCGCTGCAGCCGCGTGCAATCACCGCAGAAACAGCCTGCTCTATAATATGAGCTTTATTCAAGTTTTCGAGGATCATTATTCCACATGCTGTGTCTGCAAGCGTCGTTTCTAAGTCATTTAAATAGTAAGAGAATAAACATAACGGTGCAAAATCAAATTATTTGTATTACTAATTCAGTATTATAAATGAAATATATTTATAAAAAAACAAGCTGAATAATAATACCCAAATAAACGCTTTAATCCGAACGCATATAGCCTAAATCCGTGTCCGATCCGTTTGATTTAGAAATTACATCAATTTCTGTTAAAAATGTATCTTTACTCGAGTGTGTCTTCCACAAAATGACTCTCTTCATCCCACGAACAGTCCAATAAGTTTAGTAGCCATTCATCCAGCCTCAGGCACGCACGCCACAAGCGTTCTCACCGATTGTTCTTCTTATTATAATCTATAATAATCTATAATAATCAGTAATAGTGTGGCTCTGAGTTCAGCATCTGAGCACGGAACGCATCAAGTGCGAGAGTGCGAGAACTGAACAGGGGGAAGAGGACCGGAGGAACTGTAAAGAGTGTGTGTGTGTGTGTGTGTGTGTGTGAGAGAGAGAGAGAGAGAGGATTGGAGAGATCAGATGTTGTTGGATAAGTCACAGATATCCACGCGGAACATTTCCTCTTCACGTGTGTTTTATGGACAAACCGTTTGGCGGAGGCGCGGAGAGCGCGCGAGTCATGACTAATTAGAGATTTAATTATCAAATGGCGGATTTGCAAATGATCGATTTAGTACATTCGGCAGGCAATTATACAATAATGATATTAAATGGAGGGCAAAATCGGCTGCCAGGCCACCGGGAATTGTCCCGGTTCTCCCGGTGTCCAGTCCGCGCCTGATTTCCACAGACACGCAGAATGTGCAAGTCATATATTACATTTTTGGGGCTTTATATTCACAGACACTAGTCGATGTCATGTTTTGATTCAAGTGTACTGACCTACTTTTGATTTAGTCATCCAAAATGTGGCATATTCCGTCCGTGTTAGGCATTCCGTTTTTATGACTGGATTCTACGAACCAGACTGTATTTCCGCATCCCGGAAATTATTAGGGCGGTATGTCTCAGAATAGTCAGTGCAATTTGGGAAAGAAATCAGTTAAATCTGTATGTGGATGTGTGTAAATATTCAAATGTAATCCCCTTTGTAATCGTTAAAAATTTCATAAGTAACTGTAATTTAATTACTAATTTTTTCTTAGTAACTGTAACTAATTACAGTTACAATAATATTGTAATTAAATTACGTAACGCCGTTACATGTAACTAGTTACTCCCCAACACTGAATATATGCCCAATGAATATGAATGTAGTACACTTATATGCACTTCTAATTTATATATTAGGGGTGGAACGGTTCGCTGAAAAGAATCCGAACCGTTCGGTTCACCCCACACGATTCGGCACGCGCTGGGACCGCGGTTCAATAAAATATAAAGCATCTGTAATATGGTTAACACGTAAAACAAACTGTGTTCAAATAATATATGTTTCTGTTGATGGATGCGCATTCTGGATTCCCAGACATTACAACAATAGCGATGAGGGAAAAAAAAGAACCTGGACAAACCATTCACTCTTGTCCAATGTGATTGCAGTATGCAGGAATATGAGAGCAGTCATTTGTTCCGTCATCATCCGGGTGCTGAAAGCGCGCGCGCACAGATGAGACCTGAACAGCACACGTCAACATGTATAACTAATTTAAGCTCTGCCAGTTTAAACATTTAAGAGCCAAAGGACGCAAGCTCGCGCGCAGTGAGAAGATTTGTGCATGCGCAAACCAGCGCGAACGTGCGCAAATATAAGCTCTCTCTGAAGTATTGTGTTTAAATGGACAAATTCACACAAAAATTATAATTTTTTACCGTCTTGGTAAGTATCCTACAGCAGACATAGCCAGCTGAATGTAGGCCACTGTATCAGTGCATTCTCTTAAAGTGACAGTCTTTATATTAATAGAAACAGCAACAACAAAAAAATCACTCACTGCTCTTGATTAAAAAGCTTTTATAACTTTAATAAAGAATAATATTTAATTTATACAGTCCAATATGCAATGCTGTTTTACATTTGATTACTTTATTCAATTTCTGTAGGCTACCTAAAAACTTATGCTAGACCTGCCTAAAAAAAGAAGAAAAAAAAAAAAACAGAAAATCACTGTTTATTAACTAGCAAGTATACAATTGTTTAGAAGAAAATAATAAGTACAATAAGTAATGCACTCAACCACCATGGCCAGTATGCACGCTCACCACACAAGGCTCTATTGCTAAAGAAAAAACATGCTGAAGCTTGTTTAAAGTTTGCTGCACAACATTTAGACCAGACTGTGAAATACTGGGAGAATATAGTCTGGTCAGATGAGACCAAAACTGAACTCTTTAGATGCCATAATACACACCATGTTTGGAGGTCAAATGACACATCACCCCAAAACATCATAGAGTGGCACTGGCAAAATTCATATAACTGAAGGAAAGATGAGTGGAAAAATTAAACAAGGGCGGACATTTCAGCAAGACAATGATCCCAAACACAGCCAAGGAAACTATGTTTTGGTTTCAGAGAAAGAAAGGAAGCTGCTTGAATGGCCAGCCAATCACCTGACTTGAATCCAATAGAAAATCTATGGAAAGAACTACAGATTAGAGTTCATAGTAGAGGCACCCAGAACCTTCAAGGTTTGAAGACTGTTTGTGTGGAAGAACTGGTCAACAAAGACACACTAACAGTTTTATAGTTTCCATTTTAGTTACAATTTATGTTATAGAAAACCTACGAAATGTATCACTGTGACATTTGGTTTGCAATTACACACATTACTTTGTTGAAACTGAATCTAAGTCTATGCTGTCCTTTGTGTCCGGAGTGAAGACAGAGATCTCTTTCTGAGGACAGATGTCTGCTGTTCTTGAAGCTGATTTCCTGCGAGAAGAGGGAAGACAGATTCAATTGGTGCTTCAGTGAAATTGTTGTGATGTTTTCTTGTAAAAAAAAAAGTGAAGTGACATTCAGCCAAGTACGGTGACCCATACTCAGAATTTGTGCTCTGCATTTAACCCATCCGAAATGCACACACACAGAGCAGTGAACACACACACACACACTGTGAGCACACACCCGGAGCAGTGGGCAGCCATTTATGCTGCGGCGCCCGGGGAGCAGTTGGGGGTTCGATGCCTTGCTCAAGGGCACCTAAGTCGTGGTATTGAAGGTGGAGAGAGAACTGTACATGCACTCCCCCCACCATGAATGTTAGAGATGAGAGATGAATGTTAGCAACAAAAGGACCGACAACACCTCGAGTGCTCTCTGTGCCTCATATCAAAACATATCAAAGAACACAAAAAGAACCCTGTGTCTCCTGATGATAATATGAGGTCATATGAAGTGAAATATATCATCGGGAGCCATGGGTATTCATTTTGTGGTCATTGATATGCTTTTTAAAAAAAATGGTAGCCACTGACTTGCATTTAATGAATCACAAGGACCACAGTTTCAGCTAAAAATCACCTACATCTTGATCTTGGATGACCTGAGGGTGAGTAAATTGACGACAAATTTTCATTTCTGGGTGAACTACCCCTTTAAGGTAAAGACACAAATACATATACAGTATCTAAAGCTCAAAAAATAAATGTTTTAAATTTTTTTTTTTTTTTTGGAAGGATGTTTCTATGGTGTTCTAATGTAGAATGTTGGTCACAGGAATGTTCTTTGATTTTTTTTACCAAATCTGTATGTCTGACTGGGTAGAATAATTGTAGCAATATGTTTCAGATCAAAACAGACAACAGTTTAACTTCTGTCTTACTGATGCCTGAGATGAGTTTACCCAGAGTCTTATCATCATCCATCATAACGAAGCACCTGAGAAAAAAAAACAAGAATTTTGATTGGCTGTCAGTCACCTCAGGTGATTTGTGTTTGGTTCTCGCTCACCTCAGGTGGGGCCTCTGTGTCTTAGCATTTCTCCGCTCTCATTGGGTCTACGGGATTGTCCCGTTTGCTCCTCATCTAACCGATGAATGACAGCTGTGTTCTCCAATCACGTGGCTCCCAGTGCTCCCTCTTCAGCTCCGCCCCTTTCTTCACCTCATACACCAGCTTCACAAGGCCCCACCTTGGTTTTCTAGATGACGTCAAAGGTGCTTCATCCTGCTTCTTTTTTCACTTTTATAGTTGTGTTATTGCAACTTGACAAAGTCTCTGTACAAAATAAAATACTGTTAAATAGTAATAATTATTATATATATATATATATATATATATATATATATATATATATATATATATATATATGAAATGTAAAAATAAATAATTATAGAAAATTATTAGACATTTTATGAAATTACATTCAATATTTTAAAATAAATGTAGTTACACCTGCGTAGTTGGCCTAACCTGCAGGAGTTTCTGAAATACTCTGTTCGTGAACTTCTGCTTTTACTTTCTGAGGACCATCTTCTGATCTGAGCCCTTGAGCCATTCCTCTATTTACATCACTTTTCATCATAGTTTCAGTCACGCAAGTGTCTAATACAGCTATTGATTCGGTGAAATATGGAGAGTTCATTCTTACAGTCAAACGATTGAATATGTAAACACATACTTTCTGGACTGACGCCAACATTAGATGACATTACCTGACTTAATGTCACAAATATAACCTCAGTTTTTGCTAAAAACAAATCTTTTGGACACAACATCCCTATCATCATTCATCAATCATTCTTTGAGCCGGATCTTTTCAATAAAATGTCTGAATCGCAGTGAATGGATCTGATGAATCACTGAATCGATTGCTTGAACGAGTTCGTTCATAACGAACTGTTCGAAAGAACCGATTCGCGTGAATGAGTCAGGCTCGTCAGTTTCACAAGCGAATTATCGCGTGTAGTTTCGTAACACCGCCAGCACTTGTGAAGTGATCGTGCGTTCGAGGCTTCAGAACTACAATTCCCTGCAGTTAGTGGTCACGTGACTTGTTTTTGTAGGAAGTGCATGCCCGTACGTTAAGCATGACTTCCGGGGGGCAGTAAAGGGGGCTGGTGAGCGCAGGGGCAATTCTGTTGGCTGACACACTGCGTGACAAATAAATGCATAAATCGGGAGAGATTCCGTTTTATCGTTTAGTCATATGTTCTCGATATCATCCCACCTCCATCATCCGCAGACGGTAAATTAATAATATGTTTGAGTGTTGCATTGCCATGTTGTTTATGGATTGATACTGGTTTATTTATTTATTTATGTCTTGTTTATTTGACCACATCGGAGATATGCGTGTATTTACACGGTTCATTTGGCGTGTTTACTTTCAGGTATTGTCTCTGTCACAATCAATTGGTGCATTTTTAAATGCAGGCATTTTTTTGTGCATGGGCTGAACTCAAGTGGACTGTCACGAGGTGTCAGACGTTTGACTAATGTGCATTGTTTTCCTGCCATGTTTTCATGTCAAAAGAGACGATATATCAGATTGTTATTTATGCTACAATGATTTGTGGTTTAGTAGAAGTGTTTTAATATCTTGAGGAGCTGAGGTGCTAGGAATGACATGCCACAGAGACCCCAAAAATACATGTTTAAGAAGGAGTTGTCAATCTTTTCTGACCCAGGGACCCACTACCAGACATTCAGTATACTCAATATATGTATAATCTTTTTTTAATTACGTGAGAAATATAAAAATATTAATTCATATTCTCTTAGGCTGTCATCATGTTTCTAGGTAGAATATTTAAAATAGAATATTTTAAAACATACTGAGTTTGTGATTTATTTGTAAATTTTTAAATTATTTTAATTCTAGATCTACAAATATAAAAAAATATAAAATATATTTATTTAAAAAAAATATATACAATTTTTTTTAAATTTATATTTAAGCCTACAGACCCTCTTTTGTGCTTTTTTGGATCTCCAGCTCCAGGAGGTTTGAAGTATCTGTCATTCAGGGTCTCTCGCAGGAGTGAGGATGAATAAACAGCCCAGTAAAGAGTCTCTGCGGGACCGGGTCAAGGGGATCTTTGGCCTTGGTCCGACTCGGCCCCACAGCAAACAGACCGAGAGCAAACCGTCCGAGTTCATCATCACGCTGGACATCATGATGGTCAGAAACACTCCGATAATCAGTCACACCATGCTCCACGACCTTGTGTTTCTCAAGTAATCGCTCTCTCTTTCAATCATCCAGGAGCTCAGTCCAGAGTACGGCCACCACCACCGGATCAGAGTCATCAACCACGTGTGCGAACTCGCCAAATCCAAGAAGTTTGAGGAGGTGAGGAGCATCTGCCTGCTCTTATAACATGTGCAGCTGAGCGGATCTACAGTGTGTCGTGTGTGTGTTTCAGCATGCGGTGGAGGCCGTGTGGAAGGCCGTGGAGGACTTGATGCATCCTAACCAGCCGCCTGAAGCCCGTCATGCAGTGCTGGTGCTGCTGAGAGCCATTATACAGGGACAGGTGCTCATTTTGAACTCCTTATGAAACACAGTGCAGTGTGTGGCTGCAAACTCCACTCACGCTTTCCTCATGATCTTCTCGTTCAGGGCGAGCGCTTGGGTCCGCTCAGAGCTTACTTCTTCAAGATCATTCTGGACTATCAGCCCTCTAATGAAGACCTGCCCGAGAGACTGGAGGTGTTCAAGGCCCTCACGGAGAACGGGAAAGACATCACCTACCTAGAGGAGGAGATCGGTACGGTACACACATGCTTTGGGGTTCTTAAAGAGACAGTGCAACTAAAAAGGGAAATTCTGTCACCTTTCTTTTGTGTTCAAGAGAAGAAAGAAGCTGCTTTACAGCTCACCTGTATTCATTTCTTTCTCCAAGACGATATTTAATAGATGCCTGAGCTGCTGTTTTCTATGTATGAATGGTTTGTGTAGGATCATATGCAGATTGTAATACGTGTTTGTGTGTTTTCTCTCTCAGCTCGGTTTGTTCTGCTGTGGATGGACATCGGTCTGTCATCAGATTTCCTGCATGTCCTCGTGAACTTGGTCAAATTCAACTCCTGCTACCTGGATGAGAACGTCTCCCTCATGGTCCAGTAAGAAAACACGCTCACATCTCTCATTAGCTTTTAAAAAGCATCTGCTTAAATGCTTGAATCTTGACTCGTAGACAGATACACACTGCAATTCAGACGCTTTTAGACTCTGTTTTCGTAAGAATAATTACTTTTACTCAGCAACGGTGCATTAAATCGATCAAAAGTGTCAGTAAAGGCGTTTATAATATTGCAAAAGATTTCCGTTTCAAATAAATGCTTCATTGATAACTTCATTGATTTGTTTTTTACAGGAAAATCTGCCTTCTGTGTAACCGGACGACCTCCTCCACTGATATTGAGGTAATATTGGCTCAGACTTTCAGGATTATGATTAAAGCAGTGATGGCTGAATATGTTTACCCCTGTGTGTGTGTGTGTAGGTTGCGCTGCAGGTGTTGGACGCAGTGGTGTGTTATAACTGCCTGCCCTCCGACTCTCTGACGGTGTTCATCATCACTCTGTGCCGAACGGTTAACGTGAAGGAGTTCTGTGAATCCTGCTGGAAGGTACACAGAGAAGTGTTCAGCTGAGTTTAATACGTCACATTTATGGTGCATGCTTTGACTTCTCTGTTGTTGTGTGTCTAGTTGATGCGTAAAGTGCTGGGAACTCACCTGGGTCACAGTGCCATATACACCATGTGCCGAATCATGGAGGAGAGGTACACACGCACTTATAACGGCAGAAGACAGATGTGTGATTGCTTAGAGAGTCAATAAGCTAGAAATATAACAATAACAGTAGTCATATACTTGGAAAAAAACATGGTGTGTGTGTGTGTGTGGTGTAGGGTGTACAGTGAGGACGCCGCTCTTCTCAGGGGTGCTGTGTTTTTTGTTGGGATGGCGCTGTGGGGAGCTCACAGACTTCCTGCCCTCAAGAACACGCCCACTCTGGTCCTGCCCTCCTTCTGCAAGGTGTGTGCTTGTTTGCCATCAGTTTGTGTTTTTATAAATGTATTGTGATACCTACTAGAGTTTGACCTCTGACCTCTTTGCCCAGGCCATGAATAGCACGAATGAGGTGGTGTCCTACGAGATTGTGCTGTCGATCACGCGGCTCATCAAGAAGTACGGCCGAGAGCTGCACGTCGTGACGTGGGACATCCTGCTGTCCATCATAGAGAGACTCCTGCAGCAGATACAGGTACACACACACACACACACACACTGAGATGTTATATGAGTGTTTATCTCCTGACGCTCTTCATACATGTGATGTGTGCAGACGATGGGCAGCCCTGATCTGAAGGTGATCGTTTATGAGTTACTGAGCACCGTGGAGGAGCTGTACGAGCAGAACGACTTCCACGGATCCTCGCAGAGATTCTTCAGCCTGGTGGAGAAGTGTGCTGATAAACGCCCCGTGAGTTTCACTCGCTCTCTGTGCGGCTGTCCTCTTCTGAAGCTGTCTGGTTGATTCACCCTTCTTCAATGGATATATTTATTTATTTACTTTTAAATTAAGTGTATATTTATTTGAATTTATTATTAAATAGAAATTAAATGTAAAGTAAGGGTTAAATGTATAATTAAATTTAAATGATGTATACATTTATTAAATCTACATTAAGGAGGATATTCTGAAATTTCATGAAAATATAAATCTATTTAAATTTATTAATATGTTAAATTAAAATGTTTTATTCAATTTAAAAATTTAAAATAAATGTTTTACTAAAAGTAAGTTTAGTATAGATTTAGGAGGACGTAAAATGTATTCAATTGAAAGACAGTTAAAATGTGTTTTGAATTAATTTTTTGACATTCAGATCAAATAAAAATATACATTTATTTAAAATCATTATTAAAATTAAATTAAGGAGTATATTCAGAATGACTAAATTTATATAAATGTATTTAAATTGAACCAATTTATTACATTTAAATGAAGTACTTCTTTAAATTCATTATTAAAATTTTGTATAAATTAAATAGGATATTCAGACTGAATTTATTGAATTGAAAGAAAGCGTGAATGTATTTAAATCTATTGCTAATTTAATAAAACCAATTAATTAAATGAAATTTAAAATTTATTATTGTATTTCAGTGTAGTGTAGATTTATTTAAATTTATAATACAATTAAGTTATTTATAAATGAAGCAGGATATTGTCATTGACTAAATGCTTTATTCAGTGTAAAGGAAGAATATACAAAGAGTTCATTTGCAAAAACAAAATAAGAAAATAACAAAAGACTAAAATAACAAAAATCACAGCTAATTGAAATAAAAAATATAACAAAAAAACCACCAAGGTATTTGAAAAAAATGAAATAAAAAAAGACTGTTTTTGCAAATAAACTCTTGATGTGTATTTAAATGAAGTGCATTATTTCGGTGTGATCTGTCCTGTAGGATGCGTCTGTGCTGACGCTGATTTCCTACAGAGCTCAGTCCATTCAGCCGGCTAAAGACGGGTGGCTGCAGAACCTGCTCAAACTCATGGAGAAGTTCTTCAGGTCTGCATCATTCATCATTATTCACTAAAGTCCTGTTTTAAACCAACCCTGGGAATAACTGTTCTCTCTGTGTGTGTGTGTGTGTCAGGAATGAGAGCCGTACTGTGATCAGGATCAAGGTTCTGCACATCCTGTCCTTCGTGCTCAGCACAAACCGACAGCTCTATGAGGTTAGTCCTGTAGCAGTCATGCCTTTCCCTGTGTTGGTGAGCTCGCTGTTGTTTTTCTTGATCGTCTGTGTTCTGTGTGACCAGGAGGAGCTGATTGAGGTGGTGGTGATTCCTCAGCTGGGTCAGATCGCTGAAGATCGAGATCTGTCCGTCAGGAAACAGGCCACGCAGCTGCTGGTGGATCTGGCCGAGGGCTGCAGCACGCATCACTTCAGCAGCCTGCTCGACATCATCGAGAAGGTAGCACTGCTCGCTCATGATGTCACTAACGGAAGCGCAGGCATTCCATTGTTCTCTTGTATGAAATTTACATTTAAAATTCCAAAAATTGAATTTAGATTTAGATTTAGAATCTAGATGTCCACGATTTCTGCAGGTCCTTCATATAGCCCTGAAATAGTTTATTTATTCAAACATATCTAAGGGAATATGGAGCTGTTAAATAATTATAATTCTTAAGAATTTGATTTAACATCATATCCCTTCTTCCATTGCCTGCCTACTCCACAGAGACATATAATATATATATATATATATATATATATATATATATATATATATATATATATACACACACACACACGCACACATATACATATGTATGTATGTGTGTAATAAGAAATTCATAAAATATATATATATATACAAATGAATAATAAATTATATATATATTTTTTTAATAATTCCTTATTCATTTATATATATATATATATATATATATAATTTTTGTATTCATTTATTTATATATATATATATATATATATATATATATATATATATATATATATATATATATATATATATATATATATATAATTTATTATTCATTTTGATTTTTATGCCTAAATAAAAATGATCAACCTCACAGTTAGAAAACATTTCTTCAACATTTTTTATTTTTTTATTTTTTATCTAACATTTTCATGTAAAATCCCCGAACAAGTGGATGAGACCTGATTTGTGTGAGTGCACCTCTCCTGTGCTCCTGTAGGTTGCTATTCGTCCGTTAACGTGCTCTCTGGAGGGAGAGAGAGAGCTGTCAGTGGAGTCTCCCATGGAGGACGTGCGCACCGCTATACTGGGTCTGCTGGACATCCTGCAGGTACTACAACACCTGCGCTCATCAGTGTGATGGTGATCATTCTCAGAGGTGGAAAGTAACGAATTACATTTACTCGCGTTACTGTAATTGAGTAGCTTTTTTGTGTACTAATACTTTTTAAAGTAATTTTTTAAATCTGTAATTTTACTTTTACTTAAGTATATTTTGTTTAAAGTATTGTACTTCGCTACATTTTAAAACACAATAATTACTGAGTAAAAGAGTAAAAAAAAAAAAAAAAAAAAAAAAAAAAATCGCTCCCTGGAAACTACGTCAGTAAATAATGGGCAGGAGGGCAAACTGGCGCTAAAATCACAAGAAAGAGGCAGACGGTCAAAACAGGCGTTAGTGGTGCAGACACCGCTGAAAACGAAACCCCGTTATATTCTGAGGTTGAACTCGAAGGAAATGAAGTGAACCCCTGGCCACATGTATGCTCTATTATGCAGTGTAAGCTGTACTTGCCTAGGAAGACTAAACTAGCAGCTTATAAAATCTCGACAAGACATCAACCCTTCGCAAGAATGTAGAGGTAAGCTAAATAATTGCATCGTTGCATTGGTGGTTAAAATGAAGCTTTGACATTTTAGCAAGAGGTTTTGCACAAATTAGCCAAAAAGACAGTGGTGAGGAGTGTGCTATATATATCATCTGCGATAATATCATGTTTTTTGTTTTAATGATGTGCGCGCGCATTTATAGTGCGTTCTTTCACTGTGTGATTCAGTCTCCTAAAATGCATTTAGCATGATCACAAAATTGAAGATATAGGGGCAGAAAATTCACATATTTATATAATTTCATATATTAAATCAAAATCACACAAAGAAGGCCGTCTTTTCCTCCAAAAATCATCATGAATATATACATACATATATATAACAGTTCAGTAAACAAGTTAATTAAGAGACTTGCGTTTTAGACACCATATTGCCTTTTTTAGCTCTATTTCTACAACAGAAAATAATTCCAAACACAGCCACCAAAGCACAGTTTTGCGTCTCTGAGCAACGTGACAGTGTTTCGTTCCTGAATGAATCAACCGTTTAAATGATTCGGTTCAATCGCAATGACTCACTTATTAACAGTGACTTGCTGACACATACTGGCCATTTTAATTTCACATTTAAAGTATCTTTTGATTTTTTTTTAAAATAATTAATTTCTTATCATTTCAAATGAGTATTCAACATTTTATGTCTTGTATGTCAAAACATTATTCATGCATTTGTAACTGCAGGTTAAATGCATTCTTGTCCTGCACTAAACAGTGTAATACATCTAAATGCCACTTCCAATGAATCTTTGCATTTCCTCTGCATTAAAAGATGAGTTTGTTGATACTGATTAGCCTGGTAACAGCCCAAATGTCTTATTATTCTAAATAACTGATTCCTTTAATTAAAAACAACTAGTTTGAGATTAATAGACCTATCCCAGGGGTGTCAAACTCAGTTCCTGGAGGGCCGTAGCCCTGCAGCGTTTAGTTCTAACCCTGCTCCAGCACACATATCATGTAGTTTTCAAATAAACCTAAATGATTAGATTAGCTGGATCAGGTGTGTTTAATTAGGGTTATATCTAAACTGTGCAGGACTGTGGCCCTCGAGGAACTGAGTTTGACACCCTTGGCCTGTCCCATTTTTGCCTCCCTCCCACTGTTAAAATGTAACTAAGTAATTTTTACTCTGAGTAAATTTTAAATGAGCTACTTTTTACTTTTACTTGAGTAGATTTTTAGACTGGTACTTTTACTTGTACTTGAGTAAAATTTCATTAATGTAATGGTACTTTTACTTGAGTAGAATATTTTTGTACTCTTTCCACCTCTGATCATTCTCCGTGTCAGCTCCAGTGATGCTGTGTGTGTTCTCAGAGTAAACTGTACAGTCTGCCGGCCAGCCACGCCAGCCGAGTGTACGAGCTGCTGATTTCTCATCTGCAGCTTCACTACAAGAACAGATACTACAGTGCTGCCGGGAGCTCCATACGCCTTAAGGTCAACAACACCTTAGCAAACACTCAGAACACGCTAGCTACCAAATCCTCAGAATACATAGCCTTCTCAAATCACCTGGGCTTCAGAAAAGGGAAGCATCTTGTTTTCTCTGATTTTGTTTGTGTGTCAGGTTTTTGATTTCTTACTGATGATGAGGGCCGACTCTCTTCATCGTCTGGGTGTCCCCAATAAAGATGGCGTCCTGAGATTCAGCCCATACTGTCACTGTGACGTCGGGTAAGGACTCAAACATCTTTGTCTAGTGCTGTTTTCTTATTAAGCACACTTATGAACGAGGGTGTTAAATGATATCAAATTTAAATAGTGCTGTCAAATGATTAATTGAGATGAATCACATCCAAGATAAAAGTTTTTGTTCACATAATATATATGTGTCTGTACTGTGTATATTTATTATGTATATATAAATTACACTTAATTGAATTAAACATTCATTTTAATTTATTATTAAAATGACTAATATTAAAACTAGAAATTATTTAGGAGAATATTCAGATTGACAGAATTTATTACATTTAAATAATTATATATATTTTTAATTAAATTAAAGGTTTTGTTGATAAAAGGCAAGGCAAGTTTATTTATATAGCACATTTCATACACAATGGCCGTGTATGACACTTTTTTTATAGTATTTTTTATAGTAGTTCAAAAACAATTTTTAAAATAACTCTGGATTCGTATGAAAGAAAAAAGTCTTGGATGACTTTAAGATGAGTAATTTATGTGCTAATTTTCATTTTTGGGTGAATAACCCTTTAAAATGTATTACTACTATTTTTTAAATGATATACAAATTTAATTCCACTTCTTATTTATATTAAAGTAAGTAAAAATCAAAGAGGATATCCAGATTATAGTACTATATTTATTATAAAATGTAAAGAAAGTATAAATATATTTAAGTGTTTTTTTATTTTATTTAATTAACATGTATTAATACATTTAACTGTATACATTTATTTACATCTGTTATCAGAATTAAATCAAGTATGAATGATTAAGGAGAGCATTCAGACTGACTAAATCTCAGATGTCTGGTTTTCAGGGAGTTGGAGAAGAGAGTGACTGATAAGAAGCCAACAGGAACTGTGTCGTCGCCAACAGGAAGTCCCACACCGGTGGCTCCGCCCTCCTCCATTCGCACTGCCTATCTGCCCTACAGCCTGGCCTTCAATGTGCTGCTAGAGTGCCTCAAGATGGTACACACACACATATCGCTCACATCCTCTTCCCTTCATGGTACTGAATTTATCTACCATGTTTTCAACACAGTGCCCTGTGTATTTGCATTCCTGGAACATACAGTTGAAATACAACACAATCTGTGTGTGTGTGAATATAACTATGAAAGGTAAAACATCAGCTGTTCGTGTGGCTTGCAGGAGTCTGACTGGAAGGTTCTGAAGCTGGTTCTGGATAAGATGTCCTGCACCTTCCAGTACAAAGTTTTGATCCTGACCTCATCCTGCAACATTGATCACCTGTGCTCCACTCTCTGCTCCATGGTAACACACACACACACACACACACACACACACACCACTGAGAGCTCTGATCTGATCATCAGGTCTCAGTTTATTCTGTTTCTTCATGTCATTGTGTTTAGATCAGATCTCTGTGAGATAGTCAGACTAAAATCTCACTGGATTAGCACAATCGCACAATGGCGAAATGAATGTTTGGAAATGTAAACTGTTAAGATAGATAGATAGAAAAGATACAAATAATTTTTTTTAGCTGGTGTGAATATACTAGTGTTCTAATCATTTGAACTCAGTGGAATAAACTGTATGGGAGCGAGGTCATTTGGGAGAGTGTGTGTGTGCAGGTGACCGACCGTCTGATATCGGAGCGACTGAAGAAGACTCCTGATGGATTCTCCCTCACTGATGTTCAGCTCGCTGTGGTTCCTGTTCTCACCGCCCTCACCTCGTACCACAGCTACCTCGAGCAGCCCCGACAGGTGACACCGACACATGTACCCCGCTATCCAGATCGTAGTTTTGAGGTTTTGTCAGATTTGATCAAGTTTAGCTAGGGCTGTGATCTAGACCGTATCGTAGGCACACTCTGAAGGCTGTTTGAAACGACAAGAAGCAGAACTGAAATTACATTGTTGATTTAGGTGTATTATTACATTTAAATTGACTATACAATTATCGCATTTAAATGAAATACACATTTATTGAAATTAGTGCTGTCAACGTTAACGCGTTAACGCATGCGATTAATTTTTGTCTGGTTTAACGTGTCAAAATATTTAACGCAATTAACGCAGCATCCGTATTTTCTGCCATCCGTTGACTAGCTTTACATTATATGATCACGCTCTTATTCATTTAAATGCTTTTAAACATTTCAAGCGTGGCAAGACAAAAGAGAATGCGCTGTCTGTGAATGCCCTTATGTGACACATACACACGTACCCACACACACACACACACACACACACGTACACACACACAATGCATAGACAGGGCGCCAGAATCCAGTTCTCTTAAGCGCTTGAACTAACAATAAACATCCCAAAGTGCCAGTTTTGTCGATTATCCTCATAAGAGCAATCTTAAATGATTTATATAAAGTCTAAAATGAACAAAAAGAGTTGTGAGAGAATGAGGCGAGATCTATAGACAGTATATAAACGGTGAGATCCGCGTGTCTGTCTGCTCTTAAAGGGACAGCAGCCAATAAAGCTTCCTGTCAGTAAAGTTAAAGAACAAAGGGAACAGAGAAAATGACTCGCTGCTCTTGACTAAATAACTTTTGTAGCTTTAATAAGGATTAACTATTTAATTTATAGTTTATGCAGTGCAGACTGCATATAACTTTGATAACTTTATTAAATTTCTGTATATTTCCTAACTGTTAAGACAGGAAAGGCAGGAGTAAACATGACATTTATTATGGGTTTATGTTAGCATTGTTTTAAGTTTACTTAAATTAAAAACTGTTATATTTTTGAAGCCTAATAATAAATGTAAAAAAATAGAAAAAATCAGTAGCTGTATTAATATCAGTAATACTGGCCTTCATTCATAAAAAGATGCCATTTAAACAAGTATTTAAAATATACTGTCTTTATGTTGTTTCTACATTAATTTGATTAACTGTGAAATTATTACATTAAAAAATATATTAAAAACGTACAAAAACATTTCTTTTTGTATTGCGATTAATTGCGATTAATCACAGAAAAAATGTGTGATTAATCTAGTTAAAGTTTTTAATCGATTGACAGCACTAATTGAAATGTGTTCATACATTTATGTAAATATTTAAATCAAATAAGTTTAACTTAAATGTATAACGTTTGTCACTCACATTTTTGAACAAAGACTTGAAAGTGCATGATCCAAACCGACATTATTATAATTCATGACTTAAAAAAACGTTTTGTAACATGATTTTTGTAATGCAATGTTTGAATTTAAACTGGGTTTCAAAGGAAGAACTTTGAGATTTTAAGTTTTCAAGTGATATATCATTTCTGATGATTTCTGAAGTGTGAAAGAGAAAAAGGCAACAAAGAAGACTTTTTTTGACAGGTCAGAACTCCTGATATGATGTAGGTTTCTGAGGGGCACTCTTGCCATAAATTAATCTATTACTTTTCCTACATCATTTTTAACAAAACAGATTGGTAAATATCAATTTAGGAGTCTTAGCCCTTTCCAACGGTATATAGTTTGTCATGATTAGATTAGGATTTAAATGTAATATAGTGAAGTACACGTAGGGGTCCACTGAGGGGCCGGGTGACAGTACAATCATGTTCATTCAAGTGTATTATAAAATTAAAAGTATACAATTATGTACTTGTATACTGCTTTAAATGTAAGAATACATTAATAAATGCATTTAAATGTATTACATTTTAATTAAATATTTACATTACATTTAAAGCATACATTTAAACATTTAAATTTGTTATTCAATTTATATTAAATATTAATTTGTTAAATTTAAAGTTAGTACACACATATGTCCATTTATATATAAATTGCATTTATTTATTTAAGTAAATATTATTATTCAAAAGTGTTTTTAAATTTAAACTAGATCAAAAATGAAAGGGTATTATTGTGTTTAATGTAGAACACACTTGTGTGTTTTCTCAGAGGGAGCTGGTGCAGTGTTTGGAGAAGGGTCTGATCTACCGCTGTGCGAAGCAGTGTGTGGTGGCTCTGACCATGTGCACCGTAGAGATGCCCGACATCATGATCAAACTGCTGCCCGCCCTCATCGTCAAGCTCACGCACATCTCAGCCACCGTGGCCATGGCCTCGCCCATGCTGGAGTTCCTGTCCAGTGAGTGCAAGTCCGCCCGCTCTCACATTCTGACCAATCAGAGCCGCCCTACTCACTCTGACCAATCAGAATAGAGCACACATTCTACATTCAGGATACAGCCACAGCGAAACGACACCTGTGGATCATATACAGCTCAAGTACTGATGCTTTTTGTCTCGTCTCTCTCTCTTAGCATTAGTGCGGCTCCCTCATCTGTATGCTAACTTTGTAGCCGAGCAGTACGTCAGCGTGTTTGCCATATCGCTGCCCTACACCAACCCCTCAAAGTGAGTAAGCTCACACACACACACACACCTGTGAACTCGCACATACAGACTTGATTAGCTATTTGACTACCTGATGTTCAGTTATAATGTTACAAGAGATTTCTATTTCAAATAAATGCCGTCCTTTTGAACTTTTGAGTCCATCAGAGAATCCTTCAAAGAGTTGAAGCATGCACAACTGTTTTCAACACTGATAATAATCAGAAATGTTTCCTTATTAGAGTGATTTCTGGAGGATCGTGTGACACTGAAGACTGGAGAAATGATGCTGAAAATTCAGCTTTACATCAAAGGATTAAATTACATTTGAATGTATATTCAAATAGAGAACAGTTGCTTTAAACTGTAGTAATATTTCACAATATTATTGATTTTAGTGTATTTTTAATCAAATAAATGCAGCCTCCATGAGCCGAATTATCCTAAATGATGTGTTTTCTTGTTTTTCTGTTTGAAAACAACCTTTTTCAACATTGATAATCAGAAATGTGTCTTGAGCAGCTAATCGGCATATTAGAGTGATTTCTGAAGGATCATGTGACACTGATGATGCTGAAAATTCAGTTTTACATCACATGAATAAATTACATTTGAACATATATTCACATGGAAAGCAGTTACTTTAAACAGTAATAATATTTCACCATTTTATTGTGTTTTTGAATCAAATAAATGCCGCCTCCATGAGCCAAATGATCTTGAATGATGTGTTTTCGGGTTTTTCTTTCATTCTCTGTAGGTTTAATCAGTACATAGTGTCTCTCGCCCATCATGTGATCGCCATGTGGTTCATACGCTGCAGACTGGCTTTCAGGAAAGACTTCGTTCAGTACATCACCAAGGTGGGTGATAGGATTGATCAGATCGTCAGACATGTGTTTACAGATCGATCTGTTGGTCTTGAGTTGAAGTGTGTTTTGTGTGTGATTAGGGTCTCCGTTCAAACGCTCTCCTGCCGTTCGATGACACTCACGAGCAGAGCAGCTTCAGAGCGCGCAGCACCAGCCTGAACGAGAGGCCCAAGAGGTACACACACACACACACACACACTCAAGCACGCAGGGCCGGATCACAGTTTGTCTCGTGTCAGGTTTTGCCGTGGGAAGGACTCAACGCATGATTGTCATTCAGGCGCCTCATTGGTTCATTTCTTTGATGGTAGTGTCGTGATCTCTGGCTTTGTGTGTCTGGTTCACTTCAGAACATCAGCTGAGTTTTCACTTCCACTCACAGATGCTAGTTTGACTGTGGGACGTCTCGTCTTCCTCTGTGTTTCTCTTTCTCCCCTCATCTGGCCCAGCAGTGACTGTCTCAAAGGCACATCAAAACCATTAACAAACCATGTTTCTTCAACTATGGCATCTTTAGGCCCCAGGGATTGATTTTTATTCAGACTAATAGATTTAGACTTATTTGTTTTTGGTCACATTAAAACTAGAGATTTTTATTTGACATTTTCTAGCAAGACTTAGTTCTGATACTTTTTTCAAATGCCTTTGATTTAAAAAAAAAAAATGCATGTTTGAAACCCTGATAGTCTAATTAAAAGAGGATATTGCTCATTAGTCGTTATTTTAACATTTATATTAGTGTGTATGGATTTTTCAAAATTCTGTATATTCACAAATATATTATGTTTTAAAACATGTTTTTTTTTAATGCTTTTTTTTGTTATTTTTCTATAGGTTTTTGGGTCTCTATATATATATATATATATATATATATATATATATATATATATATATATAACAAAACTATCTAATTTCCACCACAGGATTATGATGAGTTATGATTTAAGATGTGATGGAAATGCCATTTTTGTGAGGGTTTTGTTCATCCACTGTTAAACCTTAGGATTATTTGTAGGCAAATTTAATTAACAAGTTTAAAAAGTGTGTGTTAATGGAGTTAAATTTCCAAAAGGACTAAAAATGCCCATAGTTGAAGAAACACCTGAATACAAACAGTTCACGCATCTCTAAAACTTGTGCTGATATTTGATAATGAGCTTATACTTCGCTTTTCTAGTTGCTTATTATTTCCATCCAATTCTACTCCATTCATTCATTCACTCACTCTCTGTCGTTGCTTCTCTTGATTGGTTGTGAAAAAAGCCATTGGCCCAAAAGCCAGTCTACTTTTAACAGGAATCTCCATAATACTACATAATACGGCTTACTAAACCCTTTTAACCAGCACAGCTGATGCAGCAAACAATGCATTGCAATCATTGTAATAACAAGACATATCACTAATACAGTCCACCATCAGTTATGTCCAGAGTCACACAACCATCTAATCTCACTGTCCTGATACTGATTTCAGGTTCATTCTCTGTGGAAACCATCCGTGTTCTTTTGTATTCTTTTGTAAGTCTCGTGTCTTGTCTCGTCATTGAGTCTGGAGCTTCGAATGAAAAGCTTGAAAAAGAGAAAAAGTTTACATGCACAAGAATATACACACACTTATGAAAATGTAGTCGAACAAATCATTTATTTATACTCTCTGTTTTGTTAATAACATTAATGAGCATCATTCAAGATCAGATCAAATTACTGTATGAAATTATTTGAATTATTGCGTTTTCAGAATAAGAATTTCAGAATGCATGTGAAATAAAATACATTTTAAATAAAACAATCATAAATTGCTAATTAATTTGTTTACCTGTATGCCATGTGAACATTAACCAACATCTGCTAATGTTTTTTTAAATTATTAAATATAAAGTCAATATTTTAGGTCAGAGTCTGGCAAGTAAATGTTCCCCTAGAAAACCAACTTTAATCTAAAATGATGTGCATATAAACATGGTTCATACTTGTTTATGCTCTTTCTAGCTGATCAGGCCTTTCATTCTCTGTTCCAGATTCTAGTTTAACTCCATCCGGTCATTCATTTGTGTTGTGTTTGCTGTATTAAATCACATACACATACACACGATCATATCACTGTTTTCTTATTAATATTAATTTCCAGAATAATGATCATAGCAGTGTCTGAATGCTTTTTTTTCTTCCCTGTACCATGTGTTTGTGCTCTCTCTGATGAGTTTTTCATTTATTTTCTCCTCTTTCCTTCTTTTGGTAGAATGCTGACAGTATATTGCTTACTTTATGCCTTGTTAAGTGTCTCTTGATCTTTTTGATGCTGTTTCTCCTTCCAGTTTTCTGTTTCCTCCTTTTGTTTTCTTATTGTTTTTTGAGTGTCGTCCCTGTTTTCTGGTTCTCAGTGTGCGCTGCTGACCAAGTTACTTTGTTTTCCTTTCACTTCCTTATTTGACCCCTCCCCCCCTCCTCTGATTGGGCCATGCGTGGTGGGTGTGGTTTGGGGGGGTGCCGACACCTGGGATCCATCACCTGTGATTGGTCGCTGGCCCCTTTCGTGACACTCCACAACCAATCGCACTCCCCCATCCACCCATGCCAACATGGTTAAAATGCCCCAAATTCCCCCTGACCCTCCCTGGTCACGACGTTATGCTGACGCACACCTGACCTCGTTTGCCCTCGGGGCAGTTTGCGGACGACCAAAGTGGTGAAGCAAGGCCCCAGCGCAAACTCTCCCGTTAAAGACCTGAAAGATCTGTCGGCCATGGACGCCTTCCGCTCCCGAAGCATCAGTGTGTCCGAGCATGCGGTGCGCAGGTAGAGCATTTTTGGTCACCTCAAAACTCAACAACCGATTGATATCCCTGCTTTTCCTTTTCTGTATGCAGGGACGGTGGGCGGGGCTTGGGCATTCGGGGGTGGGGCGTTGTCTTGCCGATGCGGGGTGGGCGTGAACATCTGGTTTGGGCTAATTCTGATTGGGAAGGAAAGGGTGCATGCTGGAGGAGGGTTTTGTCATTTTACGGTGATGTCGACTGCATGCGCTGAGCCTCGGAGCATCTGTTTTTATTTCAGCCTAACCCCGTTTGGTATTTGCTTTTATCATGCTTATTGTGCCGTTTGTGATGGTGTTTTTTTTTTCTTTCCATGAGCAAATTAGTACGGAGCCCCTAAAGGGACATGGTGATGGAAAAAAAAGAAGACAAGTGTTTTTGCGTTTTCCTGCAGAACTTTTGTTTTCCCCCACGAAACTTTGCATTCACTCGAGAAACATTGTGTTATATATCAATGCTTGTAGATTCTCTCGCAAAAAGTTTGTGTTCCCCCAAAATGTGCTGCGTTTTATTTAAGTGCTTTCTTGCTAAACTTTTACATTCTCTCACAAAAGTCTAGCGTTCCTCAAGAAACTTTGCATTATCTTGCAAAACTTTTACATTCTCTTGTAAAAAGTGTTGCATTATCACCAAAAAAAAAATATTTATGATGAATAATGAGATTGGAGGGAAAATTCTATTTCAGAACTTCTGCGAGAAAAATTTTGCATCCGCTTGCAAAACTTTTAGATTCTCCTTATAAGACATTTGCGTTCACCCAAACATTGCATTATATTTTACTGTTTTTGTTTTCCCCAAAACTTTGCGTTATATTTTAATACTTTTACATTCTCTAGTAGAAAAACATTCGCATTCCCTCAATATACTTTGCAAAACTTTTCCATTTTCTTGTAAAACACTTTTGCGTTATCACTCAAAACTCTAAATAAATATGCGTGATCGTAAAACATTCATGAGGTGGGAGGAAAAATATTTCAATGCTTTTGCAAGCTAACACAAAGTTTCTTAGGGGAACACAATACTTTGCGAGAGAAACATTGCATTTACACACAAAGCATTCCCTCGCAAATGTTTGAGATCCCCAGAGAAACTGCATTATATGTCAATGCTTTTGCATTCTCTTGCAAATCTCTTGTGCTCGTCCAAGAAACTTTGCATTCTCTTTCAGAACTTTTGCGTTCCTCTGAAAAATCTGGCAAATTTTTTTGCAAACAAAAGCACATCCAAATGCTTTGAAAAATAATATTTTCCCATCCCATTTTTTCCATCTCCATGTCCCTTTAGGGGCTCTGTACTGCACACAGGAAGCATGCGCAATTAAAGTATGTGTTACACATTCAAATGTTTGTTGAATGAGATAGATGGCAGTAATTCAGCTCCCAGACACTAGGGGGCGCACTCCACTTGCTCATCCTGCTGCCTGTCTGAGCCTGTTTTAACCTTCACTTATTCACATCATTTTCACACACTCTTTACCCATGATCCAGGTACAGTATCCATCCATGTTTTATCATACTGCATTTTGTATCATGAACAAAAATTCGCACAATAATCCGCTGCGAACACGCTGAAAATGTTTCACTGACACCCTCTTCAAATGCTGTTCCTCCATGATTTGCTTTCTACCCAATAAAAAGTATTTTTTTTTTTTTTGCATTTTTTTTTTCAGGGCTTATACTTACCTGATATCATTTCAAACCCATATGAATTTCTTTCTTGTGTAAAACACCGTAGTGCTTTTTCCATTCAGCAAAATACATTGTTGTTGTCCCCTCACAGCTTTGTTTTCATTTGCATAAATATGTAGTCTAATCTCCATGTGCTCCTGAACTCATTAACAAACTGCAGTGTGGCACATAACCAGCAGATGACAGCCGAGCATCAGATGAGATTTCCAGTACTATCTGCCCTCAGATGTCAGTGGTTTATTAACCCAGTGCATCTAATTACCATAAAACCTATTAATCAGTTCAGTGCCTCCAAGTTACAGGATGTTAATGAATAGAGCGTCCGCTATTAGCAAGCAAAGGGACTTCACACGGCATATTTGTTTTATTAGCTAGCATGTCTGCTAATTACCCTTCCATCGGTTTACTAATCGCCTGAAGTATTTATGTGCCAAGGGCTTGTGTTTGGGTAATTCCAAGATTGCTCGTTATGATTTAAAAAGCGAGCTAATAATGCTGGACTTGATCTAAATCACAAGCAGTTTGACTCTTCCTGTGTTAAAGGAATATGTACTGCTTCAGATTTAGGTTTTAAATGTTTTCAAAACTCATAGAAAGTGAAAGTTTTTTTTTTCTCCTCTAAGAAAATCTTATATTAATTGCTCAGTTTCAATCCAGTGGTGATTTGTACTCCAGTCACTATTCCACACATTCATATTCAGCTCTGTCTGTTCAGCTTAATGCATCAATAGAGAAGAAAATGCATCGCCAAACCACATCGTTTATTATTCCACAGACATCAACCACCATCTGACTGCAGCTGATAGAGATGATTGAGGGCTTGAAGTGCATGTGAAGAGCCGGTGAACAGTGAAACCTTTTCTCCGTGTGAAAAGGCAGTGAAAAGATGTTTTTGATCGAAATTGTGCCTTTTGAAAAAGATCAACTGGTTTAGATGATATCATATTTTTCATAAAAGGTGGTGTTATGATCAGCTGTACTGGAACCCCAGGATTCAGAGACTTAATGGACATTGTATGCGGCTGGAAAAATATAGCATTCTAAGTTTTGCTGAATGATAAAGTTTTGCAGTGCAGGAAGAATTGCTGAATGATCAGATGTTAAGACACAAACTGGGACTCCCTGTGTGTGTGTGTGTGTGTGTGTGCTGGATGACCTGTTGACAGACGCTGAAGTGATTGGGTGTGGTGTGGTGGTTAAAGCTCAGGTTGTTGGATCGATTCCGGCGTGCCCTTGAGCGAAGCAGCTGAAGGAATGCTCCAGAATTAACTTCTCTGTATCAACAGCATTTGTCCATTGCTTCAGAAAATAACTTTGACCCTTCTATCAGGTGGTGTTTACACCAACACACTTTCAGTGGAAGCACACAGGTTCATTCACTCTTAGGGTTTAAATGCAAAAATGCACCGCTGGAATTTTCGTTAAACATGTTTAATGTACAAAAAGGAAAGATTCTGTTATTAATTCGTATTAAATGCATTGCTTTCACATATTTACTTGTATTGCATTGCAGTAACAGAGAAAAAAAATTAATGATTTAATAGTTAAATTAACTTAAAATGTGATTGTCATTTGTAAATGACATATAAGTAGGTGCTATTTCATATTAATTTATATTAGAGAATACTAGAGTTTAATTTTATTAGTAAATTAAATACATTTGGAAAAAATATAGTTAAAGGAAGAAGTAAAAAGTAAAAAATATGGTTAATAGAAAAATTTAATTAAATAAAAATTAAGGTAAATACAAAAATTACACGTTACTATAGAATGTTTAGAAAAAAATATTCAAAAAAAAGATTTTTAAATACATTTTATATTCAAATATTCTGTTTAAATAAATAATTTCCCCCTTTTATTAAATAGTTGAGTGGAGTGACAAGAAAGTACAGGGAGGGACTTGAACCTAAAGTAATGTGTTTTTGTATCAGTGTGTCATCTCTTGTGAGGTGTTATGAAGACAGAATATAGTTTTTATTGTGACAGAGGATGTGTTGGTTTATGAAGCATCAGACGAGGGTCACTCTGACTCTCTGCAGTAGATGCTTCTGTCTTTTGTCTGTGTTTGTCCACACGCGCTCGTATCATCCACATTCATCCCTTGTCCCCCAGTGAGATGAAATGAAAATGGGCTTTTGTTGATTGCATGCTTATGCGTAGATCAGTTTGGTTTCTTTCATACCTCAGATGTACGTAGAAGTGCAGTGCCAGATGTGTAATTGTCATCATGATTCAGAGTGGATGCTAACGTGTTACTAGTGTTATAATGTAAGATAATGCAGATGCATTTGCTTTGATATTCCTTGAGTGTTCTGGGTAGTTTTAGCACGATTCTACAGAATGTTCTGATTGGTTGCTTGGGTGTTATGAGATGGTTGTGATTGTATTTTTTACTGAAACCAAAAGTATTGGACCCAGTATAACTGAGACCTGGGTTCTGAATCAGCTGTCCGCTTTATTAATTGTATATTATTATTTGTGTTTATTATCATTAATATGTATTCACTGTGTATGTTATTTTGTGTCTGACTGAATATCAGAAACAGTAATTTAATGGGAGTCTATTTTTAAAGTATTGTTTTCATTTGATATTTCATTTTAATTTTACTTTTTTATTTTATGTTTTTAACCAAAGATATTAGACCAACTGAGACAATTATTCATTTTTTAAAAGTATATATCTTTTATTTGGCTTTTGTTCTGACTTTATTATAACCCTTACAGTAAAGAATGAAAAAAACATTTAAAATAATATTTTGATAAATTGATTATCTCTATCAATGTGAAAAAAAAAAAATATATATATATATGTATATGTATTATTGTGCGTGTGTGTGTGTGTGTGGTGTTAATGAGAAGTTTCTCAGGTCAGAGAGTGGATGTCGCAGTCAGAAGTGCTTTAGCTCAGCGGTGTGTGTTCATGTGGGTTGGTGTGTGTGTGGTCTTAGTGTATGGAGATGATGTGGGCTCTGCTGATTTCCCCGGGGATGCTGTTGCCGTGGTTACAGGAGGGCAGGATGCTGATGGCTGCCTTAGATTAATGCCATCACCTGGATAATCACACGGCTCTCCACAGATTTGTGTGTGTGTGTGTGGATCGCAAGCTGGCAGATGAACTTTTCTAGGTGTGTGTGTGTGTGTGTTAAACAGCCATGCTCTCTCTTGCTTTCTCTCCTGCTCAAGGTTTGTCAGTCCCAGTTTTGTGTCACTAAAAGAGAAGCAAGAAAAGCGTTGACTAAACAAAACAGATAAAGGAATTTGACTCAAGAGTTAATGAAGTCTACAGTGAATAGTTGTTTAAATGTCTGTCTGTTCCAGTGTTATCTTTAAATTACTATTTTTAGTAATTTAGTAAATTAGCTTTTATTTTTTTATATTTTCAGTTTTTCATAAAAAAAAGTTTATGTAAGTAATGAGTTTATGTGCTACGGTTGTTTTGGTTAGTGTTTTTAATTTTATATATTATTATTATTATTATTATTATTATTAAGGTTTAACAGATTTTTTTTTAGTTTTAGTTGAGTTTTAGTTTTTCTTCTCAGTTTTTCAGTTTCAGTTTTCTACAGTTTTTATCTAATATTTGTATATATACTGTATATTTTTCAGCTTTATTTCAGCTAACAAAAACGACTTTTTATAATCAACAATAATAATCCTGCTCTGTTCCTTCCAAAAAATATCACGTATTACTAGAGACTTCTTAAATATTGCACATGAGTCATATGGACTACTTGAAGAAAATGTTAGCTTTTTTTTTTATTTAAGCTGATTTTTTGTTTTAATAAAGAAATATTCATATGGTTTTAGAATGATTTGAGAGTGACCGTTTTCCTTTAAGATTTGGAAATTGTTCTTTTTCTCTAATATTTCTGTTCAGATTAAAATTTTTAATATCAGTTTTAGTTTTATTACTTCAGCTAATTGTAGTACCTCCATTAATATTATATTTCAGTTGCAGTTTTATCTAATATTTAAATGTAATTTTTATTTCAGCTTTATTTCCATTAAAACCAAAAACTACTTTTAATAATTTTAGATAACAAAAACACTAGAGAGTGAGTTTTTTTTGGGTAAACTATTCCTTTAAGCAAAGATAAACTTGCACAGTATCTCTGATTTGAATTATAAAGAATTATGCGTCTGTTTTAACTGTGTGTGTTTAAAAAGGCCACTCCCGCTTTAATCAACATCTGAATCTGATTTATTACATCTTCACAAACACACTCACACACTCTCATCTCAAGCTGCACACTGTGTCCTAACCAGCCGTGACGAGTGATATATATCACTCTCCATCAGAATCAGAATCAGAATCAGATGACTCCGAATCAAATGAATCTGAATCTGAATCAGCCAGTGGTTCAAAGTTGTGGTTAGGACATGGTGTCAGAGACTAGCTGAGGTCTCTGACTTCACTAGAGCCAGAGCACTCTTTGACCTCGTGACCTCTCCTGTACCTGTGTGTGACCCCTGACCCCGTCCTGTGCAGGATGCAGACGTCCAGCACCACCTGCAGCCTGGGCTCGGCTGACGAGAACGCAGTGATGCAGGCGGACGACGCGCTGAAGACGGTCCATCTGGAGCTGACGGAGACCTGTCTGGACATGATGGCTCGATACGTCTTCTCCAACTTCTCTGCGCTGCCCAAGAGGTGCTCACCACAAACCACACGCCACAGCTCTGCTACATTCACAGCCCTCATTCAATCACATTAGTAGCGTGTCTTTTCAGATTTAACAGTCCAATTAATCGCTATCAACTCTAAAGATAAAATAAAAAAATGTTACATCATGTCAGATAGAAGCATTGAGACATGATTCATTGAAGTCATGCAAAATACTAGTAATTGCACTTAATAATAATACATGAAATTGATAATTGTAAATTAATGCTAAGTTAAACGGAAGCAATTAGTAATAAGTATTAGTATTTTCCAAAAAATAATAATAATTACAGTATTGTTATAGTAGCCTTACTTTAAACTAAACAGTTCGTAATGGATGTTTATGATTGATGTTCATTTAAAGTAAAATAATAAACATTTATAATAATAATTGCCTATTTTAAACTGAAACTGTGAGTAATGTTTTATTTTTGATTTATTTTTTAACGTGCAGTTACAATTAAAAAAAACAAAAGATTAATTGCCCTGCTTTAAAAATGAAAACATAAATAATTTTGTACTTTTGTATCATGTTTAAAAAATAAAAATGTATAATTTATAAAAACTAGTACGATACAGTACTAAAACAATACAAATATGTTTTTCATTAAGTCATTTAGGACAATAGACCTAAATGCACCAAAGCTGTTCTACCATCAGACTTTAATGAAATTGTAATTTCATTCATTTGTCAGTCACTTTGAAATAAAGAGTCAGCTAAAGGAGTAAAAGCATTGAGCGTGTGTGCAGAGCTGCTGGTGTCTCTGCTTTTTCTCTTTCTTTCATTTTAGGCTGGTTTACACACTTTCAGCTAGAACTGTAATTGCTTGCCCTTCATCCTTTTGTTCGGTGTCTGTTTGCAAAGCTTTAAATAGTACTTGGCTTTCATCTCTGCGGTGCGTGATGAATGCAGGCCGCTGAAAGCTGCATCGATTCCCCTTATGTTCCAGAGCAAACTTCTTTTTCTGTCACTCTTATAGTAGTTGTTTTAGCTGTGTGTGAATAGGCACATCAGCTGATATCCTTATTCAGCCTGTTGTTTTGGTCCCTGTGAGAGATGGATGGGTCTCTCACAGTGACACTAAATACGATGATTGATGGGCTTTGTGAACTCTTCCTCTCTCAGGTCTCCGATCGCAGAGTTCCTGTTGTCCGGTGGCCCCAGTATGACTTGGCTGGTTGGGAATAAGTTGATCACCATTACGACCAGCGGTGGCTCTCGAACCCAAGCCCTTCTGGGTCTGGACATGGCAGAGAGGCCCGGAGGAGGAGAAATGACCAGGTTACAATCGTTTCAACATAGATGGCACCAACCAATCATGATAGTGCTATAGGTTAACGTTTTAGCACATTGCTAACATGAATTAGAATTTGCTAGCATGTTTATAAAATGTGTCCCAATGTTCGTACCGTCCATCTAAAATAGTAAGTTAGATTAGAATAAGTGTGTCCCAAAGCATAGGTTGTTGAAAAGTGTATGCCAGAAGTCCCCAGATGGTCTGCCATTCCAGACCATGCACACTCTGATGGCTAATATTACCCACAATCCACTGCGCTTTGGTGAAGGATTCTATCCAGAACTACAAACACTAATAAAACACGTTAAAAAAACTAAAAACATGGCAGAAGATAGATAGATAGATAGATAGATAGATAGATAGATAGATAGATAGATGGTAGATAGATGGATAGATGGATAGATGATAGATGGATGGATAGATAGATGATGAATGGATGGATAGATAGATATATAGATAGATGATAGATGGATGGATGGATTGATGGATGGATGGATGGATGAATGGATGAATGGATGGATAGATAGATAGATAGATAGATAGATAGATAGATAGATAGATAGATAGATAGATAGATGATGGATGGATGGATGGATGGATGGATGGATGGATGGATGGATGGATGGATGGATAGATGATAGATGGATGGATGGATAGATGATAGATGGATGGATGGATAGATGGATGGATGGATGGATAGATGGATAGATAGATAGATAGATAGATAGATAGATAGATAGATGGATGGATGGATGGATGGATGGATGGATAGATGGATAGATAGATAGATAGATAGATAGATAGATAGATGGATGGATGGATGGATGGATGGATGGATAGATAGATAGATAGATGGATAGATGGATAGAGACAGGAAGAGGAAGAGCTTCATGTGAGTGTGTTTACTGCTCTGAGTCTCAATATAAAGACAGTACACACATGACTGTTCTGCAGGTCTGACCCGTCCTTACACACCCGACAGACGAAAGAGGCTCCTGCGAAACTGGAGTCACAGTCGGGCCAGCAGATCAGCAGCAGCACTCGCACCCGCGTCCGCTCCATATCAGGTGACACACACACACACACACACACTCACACACATGTGTGTGTGACCCAGAGCTTTCAGTTAAAAACTTCAACTGAAAAACATTCCAAATTTGACATTAAACTGAAATTAATTTTAAGTTTAAAATAGCAACATGTCTAAAACTAAATAAATAAAAATATTAAAATCAAAACTAATAACAATAACCTGAAATATATAAAAATAAAAGCTAGTTCAAAACATGAAGGAAAACTATAATAGTACATGGTATTAAAATAACACTGCTCTGTTCAACATAACAAGAATCATGAATTCAAATTAAAGCATGAAATCAAAATGTATTTAATTGTTCTTTTATTGTTGTGATTAATTCTTAAATGCATGTTACTTTAAAATAAATTGTTTAGTATATAGTAGAAAAAAAGAATTGAAAATGAATAAAAAATTGAATTTAAAATGAATTGAAATGAATAAAAAAAATAGCAGAAACTGAAAAAAAGGCTTAAATTAAATGTGGAAATTATACAAATAAAAACTAATTCAAGATATGTAATATATTAGTATATAATGATATGTAATACTTAAAACTAAATAATAAAAGTCTTATTAAACTAAAAGTAATACTACTAAAAAAGGAAATAAAATGATTGAATTTTAGATTATAACAAATCTAATAAAACATCACTGGAAGATGGGGAAGTCACTAGAAGCCCCTCGTGGTTCCTCTGTGCAGGGGGTCACGCTCTGCGGGCCGGGCCGGCTCAGAGTCTCAGTCCTCTGGTGGCGTCTCCTGAGGGGGAGTACAGCGGCCCGCTGCCCCCGCCGGGACCCCCGCTGGAGGTGCTGGGGTCCCAGAGAGGAGTGGACGAGCACTCGGCATCCTCCGCATCACAGTCCTCAGCGCCGCTCAAAGACAAGTCCAGCCTGGCCGAGTTTGTTCCCATGCTGACGCAGGGCTGGGCCGAGATCTTCATCCGCAGACCCTCAGGTACCACACAGACTTTACCTCCTAACCTTGTCCCGGGCCGCAATTATAACCCTCTCGCTCTCAATTATGACACATTTGTGCAGGCACTAAAATTAAATCATCATAACTCCATTCCAAGGGCGTTTGAGAGGCGCATGAGTGATCTTGCGTCCCGCAGGGGATGCCATGCCATTCCCAAAGCTTCATAATAGTTTGACTCAGACCTGCCGTGCCCACGGGCCCCATTTTCCTCAGCTTTTCTTCTCCGTCTGCCTCTAAATGAAGAATAGCTCGGGAGCATTTAGCAGATTTGTATTTTTTTTTGTGCATTAATTGTGACGTGTCCTTGAGTGCTTCACTTCTTGAAGAATAACACGTGACGATGATTTTTCAGTGCGGTTCCTGAGGATTTCACAGCGTTGCTGTTGTGGTTTTTGTCACTTTTTTTTGTGCATGTCTTTCTTTCATGAGACTTGAGTTTTATAGTGCTATTGCCTCATTTCGAACCACTTTTTTGTGTTTTATTTTTTTGTAATCGCTCTTGCGGTCTTTCTTTGAGTTGAGTTCAGTTTGGTTCAGTTTATATTATGAGAAACAGTCAAAAGCCAAATAATAGGCTAATAATAAAGTACTCAAGTCAATCAAGTTATCAGTACTGTAAAATAAAAATAAGGTTAAAATTAAAGTGTTTATTGTACATTTTATATATTTTATTAATAAATGCATTTAAATGTAATATAGTTACATTAATATATTTATATAAAATTTTAAATAATTGTGCTTTATCCAAGTATTTGTTTCCGAACAGCCAAAGGTTTCCTCTCTGGGTAGGAAGTCACACACACATTGTAACCTGTCTGTCTTCTTTATTTTAGTTTTTAAGCATTTTACACGTAACATGTAGCCTCCTCAGATCTGGTTTTAGTCCGATTTTATAATTCAAAAGTCAAATAAAAAAATAAACGATATAAAAACAAAACATATGAAAATAGAAAAAGAGATTTAAATTAAATGTTGTGTTGTCAGTATTAAGCAAGGATTAGATCACACTGTAAAGTGTAAAAACAATCCTCTGCATGAATTTGTTATAATGGGTAATATACATTAGCTTTATTGTTTACATTATCTTATGTATTTTAACAGTTTTGTTCACTAAAACTACATTATTACTTGCTTTTGATACTTTATTTGAACTAATTATTATTGCCACATTGCTATTATATATGTATTTAAAGTAATTTTTGAGGCTAGTGTTCACTTATTCCTATTTTTTATTACTAAAAAAATAAGTATAATTATTCGATTACTTGATTAACTGAGAGAATAATCAACCAGTTACTTGTGACAGTCTTAATAATCACATTTATTTGTTTTCTTAACAACCGTGATATGTCACCGTGTGATGTTTTGAAGATACACCAAAGGAAATGGATTCTGAAAATATTGATCTAAGGAGTATTTTCTGTAATATATTTCTTTCCTCTGATTAGTTTGCGTCATCTATCATGTTTTAAAGCGTGCTCTGTAAATCTGCTCTCAGGGAACACCAGTTGGCTGATGTGTCTGGAGAACCCGCCGAGCCCCTTCTCGTCTGAGCTGGGGAACGTCCCGCTGCAGGAGCTGTCCAGTGTGCTGATGGCCATGGACGGGGTGAAGGAGCCCCAGAGCGAGGCCCCTGGGCCCCAGCCGCAGGGGAGGCCCTGTCCCATCCAGCGCTCCAACACCGGTGAGCTGCCGGCTCTCAAAACAGCACTGTTTCAGCTTATGCTCCTGGAGTTTATAGAGTAGAAATGTTGCGAGCTAAGAGTCTGAGAGTAGCATACTACCGTGCTATACTACTTCACACTGTTTATACAGTTCTGTAGCAGAGCTTTTCTTGCAAATATAGCATTTTTATTTTTGTATGCACAGAATGTCTAAAAAGCATTTGTGAATTTTAATTAAGGTTTTACATTTTTAAATAATTTTTGGTTATTGTTTTCTGATTTTTATTAAGTAATTGCTTAAAATAAATGTAAAATGACAAGTGTAAAAATATATATTAACTTTTTTAATATTGCATTTAATATAATTTTTTTTAAATGCTTTAAATTTTATTAACTATGATAACCCTGAATAACATGAATCATTATCTTATTTTATATTTTATATAACCATTATTGTTGTTGTTATTATTCGCTAATTATTTTCCAAAAGTGTAGACATCAGGGATACTAAAGGTGCCATTGAATGCATTAATACAATATTTTAAATTGTTCTCTGATGTCCCCAGAATGTGTATGCAAAGTTTTATCTCAAAATACCCCACAGATCATTTTACATAGCTTCTTGAAATTGCCACTTTTAGGGTTTGAGCTAAAACACTCTGTATATGTGTATGTCCCATTTAAATGAGAATGAGCTAATGCTCCGCCTCCCTTCGAGTGTTGGTTTTCCAGCGGAATTGGATTACTTTACACTGCTGGCGCAGGTTGCTTTTCATATCCGTAGGAGGGTTTTGTTGCAAAAACCTGGCAACCCTGCTCCCTTCTCAGACGTGTTTGTAGCTTCAGGAGCTCCCGCTCGCAGACAGACCAGTGTTACGATGACTGTGTTACTGACCTCACACATTGCTTCCAAACGCAAGTTTTAACTACCACATTCCTATTCACAGTTATTCTGGTAGCACATGAAGGCAGCAATAGTGAAACAGCCAGTGACAAATGGTAGCCTTAGCAACATTACTGTGCGTTCACACCCCCGCCGTCGAGAGCATCAAAACTCGTTCTGGCCACGCTACCAACAATGCTGAAGAAAGATTAGTGGATGCTCTGACGTAGATCGATTGCTTATCTTGTATTTAAAGTGGCCGCAAAGCAAACAAGCTTGTTGATCTTGTGCAGACTGACCACAAGAAGGGGAAACTTTACAAGTTAACCTCATTAAATAATGTTGTGGATGAAGTATTAAGGTCCTTTACATAATAATGTATAAAGCACTAATACCACAAATACTCTGATACAAGTAAAAGTCCTACATTGAAAATTTTAGTTAAGTAAGTATAATAATTAAGTATAATAATTAAAAAAATGGAAAAAAGTGACGTGACATACAGCCAAGTATGGTGACCCATACTCAGAATAAGTGCTGTTCATTTAACCCATCCAAAGTGCACACACACAGCAGTGAACACACACACACACACACACACTGTGAACACACACCTGGAGCAGTGGGCAGCCATTTATGCTGCGGCGCCCGGGGAGCAGTTGGGGTTCGTTGCCTTGCTCAAGGGACTTGAACCCACAACCTTAGGGTCAGGAGTCAAACTCTCTAACCACCAGGCCACGACTTACCACAACTGGGACTATTATACAATTATTTATTATATCATTAGATTAGTATTCCTGTAATGTTACTGTACATTAGCAGCTTACCAGGAACACCAACCATCTCAGACACCTTTGGTCCACGCATCATTTTTTATTAATTTATGTCATTGATTATTGGGAAACCCACCACAGCAGTAATCAACCTCTCCTCCATTTTGCTTGGGAACTAATTTGGTCAGAACCAAAGTTTACAAATCTGCTTTCTCTGGAATCCTCTGAAGCGGTGGACTCTACGTTCCGATTAGTTGCCGCCAAACCACATCATAGTTAATTTCCATAAAGTTAACCAGATTTCTCCTTGATGCTCTCAACATCCAAGTTGCGCCTCGCTGCTTTGCTCACATTGCAAATGAATGACTTCCGGCCCCTTTGACGCCCACGACGGCTGCGGTGTGAATGCATGTTTTTTTTCTTACAGATTGCCAAGAATCTCTTTTGGAAAACAAAATATGATGTGTGATGCTTACTTTGTCTGGAGGCTGGACGTTTGCCACGAAGCGTTGGTATCGATCCCTCTTTCAGCAGCAATCTTTGCACAACTCCAGCGCTGAACTGACCCTCGTTTGTGACACAGTCGAGACTGGTGTAAAATGTCTTGTGTCCTCAGCGGTCTATGGAGACTCCTATGTTCGTTGGTGCATCCCAACACATGACACATTTAATGACATTGTTTCTTCAAGAGGCTAGAGCAAGAGAACAGTAATGGCGGACCGCTGCTTCTCACTCAGGGCTGTGTATATGCTAATAGAGCAGAGAGTGTCACAAATGGGCGGTACTTTCACTGACTATGACATCATAGTCTGGAACTGCTCGTGTGAAGAGACTGTTCATGATTTTTTGGAAATATTAAACAATGGCTGGTTGTTTTCACCTACTGCGGCCACAAAACTGTGTTCAAACACCTTATAAAATTGATTTTTGCATTCTATGGCACCTTTAAATATGCAAAATAATTATGTGCAAGATCATGTCTGGATGTCATTAGCTGAATAAAACGGGTTTACTTAATAGTATGCAGGGATGATAGTCCAAATGAAGAGATAAAAAGGCTCAATTAAGAATAACATACTACGTTTACTATTATATGGCAGAAATGGTAAAACTAGTATGCTGTTTCAATGCTGTATGTTACCTAGAATTTTTATATAAACCGTATGTAAGAGCACACACACCTACACACACACACACACCTACACACACACACCTACACGCACACACACACACACACACACACACCTACACCTACACACACACACACCTACACCTACACACACACACACACACACACACACACACACCTACACACACACACACACACACACTGCACACACTGATGATGTTATTTTAGTGCATCATCCAGGTGTTTAAGTGCACTTTTTTGGGGGACATCACACATTGTCGACGTTCTTTTCTTGATTTTTTTTTTTCATTATCATATTTCATTTGTGTGATTTATTTCTCTTATTGGCCGTCTCACCTCTCTCTAACGTACAGTGCATGTAAGTGCCACAGATTAAAAAGAGAAAGCATTTGTCCTCCACAGTCCTCTTTGAAGGCCGCTCTACACATCTGTCCCTCTGTCAGCCTGACTCTCTCTGACTGTTTCTGTGTGTTTCCTCTGGGTCCATGCGGTGTTGATGGCTTGGCCTGTGTTGGTTTTTGTCTGGGTTTGTCGCTGCAGTGGGTGCTCTGGGCTCTCTCTGCTCCCCTGAAACACCCGGCAGGTTACACAGGAGTATATCGTGGGCAGGTAGATATGTATGTGGCCTTGAGCACGCACACGTGCCGCTCTAGAGTGTTTCTGTAGCTTCCTGTCTTCATTAACACTCAACGATCCAGATCAAATCAACTAATCAGCGCTCAGCTCAACCAATCTCCACACAGAACCAGCGTATGGATTGATTCCTGATTCTCCTTTTCACTTCCCTTCACACTTTTTCTTGCGTCCGTGAATTTGACTTGAAAGGCATCTTTCTCTATTAATGTTTTCCTTCTCTATGTGTGATTTCAGTTTGATCCGCATGTTATAGCTGGACAGTGTGGATAAAAAAGGTTTTGAAGGGCTGAGACGTTTCAGTCGTTCTATTAAAATCCAGAATATAGGTATTTGACATAACTTGTCTGTTAACTTGTTTGTATTCAGTATCAATATTTTAGGTTAAAATGTACATGAATGTGTAAGGAAAATATAATTTTTACAGGTAATAAAAAGTGTATAAAAATTTTCATGTTGTTTTGCAATCATAATTATAATTATTCTTCTAAATTAAAATAATTATTTGTCAAATTATTATTATTATTATTAATATTATATCAGTTATTACTTTTATTTTACGGTACTATATAACCGTATATTGCATAATAATAATAAAAGCAGTATTTGCCTGCATTACTAGACCTTTCAGTTTAAAATACTAATTGCATGATTTGGCAATGCACTGAATTAATCTGTGCATTAATATTTAATGCATTTCGAAGGCTAATAATAAAAAAATCTGATTTTCTTTATGATAAACATAATTTTATGTATTTTTTTAATTACAGAAAAAAAATCTAATATTATTTAGGTATTAAAATGTATATGAAATATATTCTTAAATGTCTGAATTTTTTTTTGCTGTATCACCCAGCCATTCTTACTATTATTAGTCAGATGTAGCTAAAATGTTCAATATTAATTCAATTTTATTAAATGATTGTTATTACCATTATCAGTTAATTTCATAATTTTATGCATTTGCATCAAAATAGAAATGTATATTAATAAACAGCAATGTTTAGCTTCATATTAGGGCTGTCAGTGTAATTAAAAAAACAACTATATTTTATAATTACATGATAGTCTGAAGGATAATAAGTCAGATAATTAAAAAGAACATTTTAAGGAAGCTCAGAACAAACATGTAAACATTAAAGGGCTGGTAAATGTTTTTATCATTATTTTTCAGATAGAGAGAGACTGGTGTATGTCTGCTTCAGTTTCTTTTGCCAGCTCGAAGGACCCTGCGCTAGCATACAGACCTCAAATCTAACACATATAGACATAAGCTCACATTTCCATTTCACTGGGTCTCTAAAAGCATGTTCTGTAATGCCTTTCAGTGTTAAATCCGTATTAAACCTGCTTCAACTGGATCAGCGTGTGTGTGTGTTTGTGCAGGTTTGGTCTCCAGAAGGCTCTGCATGTGTTAGAGTGACCGTAGGAGAGTTTCTAGACTAATCACAGATATCCTCTGCTACAGTGTGATGGGACAACATCTGGTTTATTGTCTCTCAGATTCGGTTGTGTTGGAAGAAGCTGGACGGAGCAGAGCGACCGAGTCCAGAGAGCTGGAGGAGTTCGAGGCCGTAGCGTCTGAACCCATCTTCATGAGCGCCGCTACAACATCAGCCGGCTTACTGAGCAGAGTGAGGGAATCCACACCAAACACACTCAACAATAGCCAGGGTTGGGGAAAACACTTAAAAGTAATGCATTACAGTATTGTGGTACCCCGTAATAAAGGATGTAATCGTGTAAGTTACTTTTTATGTAAAGTTATGCATTATGTTACTTTTGTGTTACTTTTTGTCACCTGGACTGGGCTTGTGTAATTGCTTTTAAATACAAAAGGTTATTTTTTTTTTTTATTATACTCTAAAGCCCCTTTCATACAAAAAGTGAAATGAATAAGCCGCAGGCTGAAGGATAAGTCAAATCAAATCAAAGTTTATTAATACAGTACTTGTTTAAAATATCAGGGTGTGTCAGTAAATAAATGGGAAAACAAAGTAACTTATGCTATTTGAAAAACTTTTCTTGTAAACTTAAAAGTAATGTTACTTTTTTTTATTTAAGCTATTTTAAAACAGTCTTTACATAAACTATATTATATATGCATAAACTTTAATTTGGTGACTGTTCATTTTAGGTCCCGTTTATATATTATAAATTATATAGACATAGTAAATATACACAGTACACAAATATACAGTATATTACATAAACAATAACTTCTATTTTGGATGTGATTAGTTGCAATTAATCGTTTGACACTAATATATATATATATATATATATACATTGACATAAAGGGTACTGTATGTATTATTGGTATTATTATTGCCAATTATATATATATATATATATACATTGACATAAAGGGTACTGTATGTATTATTGGTATTATTATTGCCAATTATTATTATCATGTAGTTAATGCCTATTATGTAATTAATAAGAACATATACAAATAACCAAAATAATAAAATAAACACTTGGAAATAACAACAACAACAATAATAATAATTTATTATTACCTGATATTCTTCTCAGTACTGGTAGGGATGGACTAATGTATTAACCAGTCAGTATATTTATTATTTTACTGGCATTGATAAATCACAGACTGATTGATGTCACTCTCCTCAGTCGTCCTCCACCTCCAGTCAGGACGATGAGAAGTCGACTCTGGAGGAGGTGAGTGAGGGCGGTATCCCCATCGATCAGCCTCCGCTGGGCCTCTCCACACCGGGACATCAAGAGGCAGACGTCTCATTATCTCAGTCCACCACCCTGAGCAAGTCCAGCTCGTCCCCGGAGCTGCAGACTTTCCCCGAGGCCTTCACCAAAGCTGCGGTCCAGAGCGCCGCGAACGGAGACCTGCTGAGCTCCAGGATCCCCACGGTCCAGGCCAGCGAGAGAGAGGCCTCTGGAGAGAGTGTAATATCAGCCGGCCCGTCCAGCTCCAGCGCCAGCGTCTCCGTCTCCTCGTCCTCCACCTCCAGGATGAGGTTGGAGTTTCCCACATCTCAGCCGGGACCCCTGTCTCCCGCCGGACACAGACCCCGAGGACACACCATCTCAGTGTCCGCTCCCTCGTCCCGCAGGGAGAGGAAGATGGACCGAGACTCGTACCACAACCGAGGAGGAGCATCCTACACAGAGAAGAGCTCAGGACTCAGTCCCAGGTAACCTGACGGCCAAACTCCTTTTCTACCTTCCTTTATACACATTAGGAAGTTTGTTTTTCATGCAATTACACTGAACACAAACTGAAGCTTTCAAGCATGTTAAATGTATTAGAAATGTTAGGACTTCATTATATATCAACACTGTAGTACAGTACTAATCAGTAAAGCAGTAAGAATTCCTTTTTTTTTTTTTTTAAGAAACTCCTTTTGTTCAACAAGGATGCATTAAATTGATCAAAAGTGACCGTAAACGCATATACAAAATATTAGTGTTTCAAATAAATGCTGTTCTTT